>NW_008794545.1:884874-951533 GCF_000699145.1 Aptenodytes forsteri
CAGTGAATGAATTCCTTGTTTTGCTTTGCTTGCATGCGCAGCTTTTGCTTTACCTATTAAACTGTCTTTATCTCAACCCAGGAGTTTTCTCACTTTTACTCTTCCGATTCTCTCCCCCATCCCACCAGGGGGGAGTGAGCAAGCGGCTGTGTGGTGCTTAGTTGCCAGCTGGGGTTAAACCACGACAGAGGGAAATAAGTGTTTTAAAGAGGATTTCTGTCTCTGTGTGTGCCATGTGGAATAATTTTCAGCAGATGCACTGGGCAATGTGTGAAGGAATGGGCTCTTTGGTTCAACTCCAGCCCAAATCAGTAATTGTTGCTATTCTGGTAGCAGCTAAGCGGTCCGTGGGAGATGACTTAGTGGTCTCACCCCAGTCTTATGAGTAGTTGTTCATTACATGAAAGCACTGATGAGCTGAGCAAAGAAGAAAATGGTGGATGGAATTGTGGAGACTGAACCTCCTTTCACTCTGCATTTCAGGGCTAAGTTGTACAGGCAGGGTCAGAGGGACTGTAGAAATTGAGTGGACCAGTGCTACAGCTCTTGTGTGGGTAACTTGGGTATTTTAGCAAAGAGGGCTGACAATTTGGTACATCAAAATCGTGAAATGATGGGTGATGATGGCAAAGACTGCTTCAGCCTGGTGATGTCTCTGGACCTGGATGTGACTCAGCTCTATGCAAATCAGGATGGTGCTGCCTTGGCCCACCTGCCCCTTGAGTCACATACCACTGGCCACGGCAGGCCAGCAAGCTGGCAGTGGGACATTGCTGGTGTGGGAGTAACGTGATGGGGCCAGGCATCTAAAAACAGGGTGGCTGGGCAAAAAGAGCAATAAATGCAAAAATAGAGGAAGATGATGTGAACCATGCTCCCTGGGATGAAAGCCACCAAGGTAACTGGGCTTGTGCTTCTGTCGAGATTTTCAGATGCAGCAGTACCAGGATCAGCTCTGAGGGCACCTTTTTCCCAGCTCATTATGCAGCCTCGGTCTCTCAGTTTTCAGCCCCTTGCACATCTGAGGAGGGCGAAGGACGAGAGGTGCCTCCTGGCTGAGAAATCCAGTGCCTCCCAGGGGCAGCGGCAGTGGCTGCTCCTACCTCTGCTCCTCCTGGGATGAAATCCTCGCAGAACTGGCTGCGTCTGGTGCCAGTATCCCTTTCTATAGGGAATCATTTGTGTTGCTTACATCATGTGCTGGATTTAGAAGCTCTCCAGGGTTACCATGGCAACAGTTTCTGCTTAAGTATAGGTGAGAGTGTAAGTTAATTTTAAATAAGGTGAAATGAAGGAGGGGGTGAAAAAAGCTCTCACAAAGCATCTGAAGCCACGCAGATCTGTCTAATCAGTTTTGTAAGAAAGCTTCTAAAGTTAATTTCGCATCCCCGAGGTTACATCCTCCTCATAATGAAAGAAGTAGTTCAGGACCTGTTTCCTTGGACTGTCACCGCTAGCGGTGGTGGCAGACCTGGGAAGCCTTCATCTCTGTCTGCTCTCCATGTTCTCCACGTACGTGTTGCCAAATACTCTGCGTGTGGTGGGGTCGGAAGATGAATAAGACCTAGAAACAACACATCTAGTTGGATGCTCTGAGGATTCATGGAGTGTGGGATTAATGCAATTTTGCTGCTGCTGCTGGTTGCTAGCAGGAAAGGCCAATATGCTGTCCTTCATATTGTGGCCCGAACTCTGCCCTCAGTGGGGCTTAAAACCTGAAGCGTATATATAAAAATATAATGTATGCATACCTATCTGTATGTGTATATCTATTTATTGTGTTCTATCATTGGAAATTAACAAAAAACCCCCCCTCAATCTCCAAAATAGAAATGTTCTGTTTATAATAAAATTATCTGGAGAAGAAAAAGAAATTTGTGTCTGATAAAGCACCGGTATGAGGAATGCTGTTTACAGAAGCATTATAGGATTGCCCCTTTTTGCTTTTTACCATCCCAATCGGAGCACTCTTTCTCTCTCAGCTCCATAATTGGCACTTATCACCATTGTGTGCGAGTGTCTAGTCCATTAAATAAATATCATGGTAACAGTAAGAGATCCAGAAGCCCACTTAAATGTTCACCTAGTCATTTAACGCTCTGTGATCCATGCTTTGTAAGAGTTACCTTCTTAATATACACAATTTACAGCTTAAGAGCGGGCAACTTCAGAAAAAGTAAAGGGTGGTTAATGAGAACCCATTTACGACACCGGTCACGCTTGCGGTGGGAGATACGCTATCTCCTGAGTGACCTGACAATAGCAGTGGGGGCTGACTCTTCTGTTCTCAAATCTGACTACCAAGAGGATGCTATTTAGATTTTTGTCATAAACAGTTGCTTGGTAACCAGCTTTTGTAAATCTTTTGGTGGCACCAGTAGCACCAATACCTATGTCTAGGTGTTTGTCCCTTCCATTTACCTGGAAGCGACAGTCACGCAAGCAGAAATAAGAGTGCTACTGCCTACTGGCCCATTCATGGCCATCCATTTACTAAGCAGTAAGACATAAGAGACTGAGCTAAAGTTATGGTGCTGATTAATAAACAGTGTAACTTTTTAAAAATTTCCTCTCTTTGCCCTGGTTTTCAGAACTGCTTTTTCACTTCTTATCTTAATTTCATTTGTTTTGCCATAGTCACTTCCCTGCTGCTGCTGCTTTGTGCAAGAAAAGACATCTTTTTCTGGAGTCTGAAAGAGACAATTTCTAGCATATAAACTCTCCAATACTACAGAAGAGCTGTGTAATGTTATGAATCGCTTGTGAAGATGTTTCCAACTTTTTACTCTGAATTTCTTCAGTTGTGTTTGGTGAACTGATTTATGGTTTCATTTATGTTGGTGATGAGATCTTATATCTCTATGCAGATACGTGACGTATGCAGAAGGCTTAATTAATTAGAGTATCATGTGACTTCAAGCCAGTCACAATTAAAAACACAAGATAAGAAAGGAGGTGGCTGCTGACATAATGATTATTAGATTTCCAAAACCATCTAGATGACGCGGTGCGTTCATGTGGGTTGGGCTGCCCTAAGTGTACAGTCTGAATCCAAACTGCTAATCTGCAGGGAGCGGATAGCTTATTGCATGCCTCACAAAGAGAGACGCTCCTCCACATTATATTTGTGTGGTACGTGTTTTAGCAGGTATTCTTACAGCCTAAGCAGTCAATAGACAACTGGAATATCAGAAATCTTAACGGAAAAGAGGTTCTTTGTGTAACTAATGTGTTATAAAAAAGGATCTAAAGGAAGGAAAGTAAAGCAATGGTGGGACAAATCAAGTTGAGGCCCTAAACACAAGGACTGGTGTGAAAGAATAATGGGGTAAACTGAGGGGATGGGTAGCTGTGAGGTCAAACAGAAAGGAGTAATGATGATGTTTTCATGGAAATGTAGAAACGGGATCCTGTTTACAGAGAGCTCTGTTACATGGCACTGACAATGTGAAGGATGTTGGTGATGCTGCCTGAAATGTCTCACCTAGGAAGGACAATATGGGGATTATTTTGTGCTATGTCCAGAATATTTCCTTCCACTTACAGTATTTCCTGAACGGATACATCCAGATGCAGGGCTACAGCTATACCACAACAGCTGTCCTAATCACAGCAAGAGAAGAGGAACTCACCTAAGTGTGATGGAAGCCATCTGAAATTTGCCAGTCAGACAAATGGGCAAGTTCCCTAAAGGAAACAATTTGAAGTTTCTTCTTTACTTGTGCCAAATGTGTGACAGGAAAGAAAGGCATCAGTGAGGAGTTTTGATGGTGTGGGTGTAGATCTCTGGTGGCATCTGCCAATTACTTCCAAATAGTTGGCAAAGGGGGACTAAGAAAAGGAAGCCTGTCTGTAGACTCAAACTCTGTACCCAGTGGTCTACAGCTGTAACAGAAAATCGGAGTCTACTGAAAGCTGCTAACATCTGCTGTACTTATTGCTACCCCCAAAAAGACCCCAAAGGGACTTTTTATTACATTCATGATTGCTTGCATTTAACAGTGCTTCCACTATTATCACACTTACCACTTCTTATACACAAAATCTACTATTTAAGGGATATGTAAGGGCATTAGGTAATTTTTCTCGCTGTGTTGGAGTATACCTCTCCTCTAAGCAAAGGCTATGTAAGCTGAAAAGAAGTCAAAGTCCTTGATTTTTTGCTTCCTGTTACTGGTAACTTGTATAATAATACAGTATAAACTGAAATCATATCTTTCTCTCCAAAGATGGCTATCTCAAACTACAGAAATTAGTCTGTCTATGGATCATATTTCAGTGAGGGTAAGATTAATGGGAAAAACAAATCATCTGATGGGTGAGCTTGATGGCCTCCATCCCAGGCAAGGAACACAGACAAGAATGGTAGTTGGGAAGAAACATAAGAATAGCTCTTCTTAAGGGTGAGCGATGAATATCTGGAGTAGGAAGAAATAGGAATTGAAACTACATCTGAAGTAATGAGGGGAGAATAGAATGATTTTGGAATGAAGACCACAAAGAAAGGCTCCAGCATCATTTAGAAAGGTATTTCTAGTGTAGGAAGCACTGAAAAAAGGAAACTGAACAGGAACACCAAACCTGCTGGGCAAGCTAGCAGAAAGAAAGAGACAAAATATCCTAATTGAAAGTCTGTGTCTCTAATAGGTTGTCCCACCTGATGGCAGGGGAAGAGAAGATGTCTTATATTAATGTATGTTTTGCTATTTGCTGGAATGAGCTATTCAAAAGCATTTTCATAGTGTCAGACTATGTCTTTGGGGCACGTGGTGCCTTTCCTCTGCGGTAATTTATTCCATGTGTAGGATTTTGGAAGGATACAGGAGCTTATTGAATAATTTCCACACTACCTCTTTCATTATAGTGTGGAGAGATGGAGGGCAGAGATCATCTTGAATCTGTAGGAAGTGTCTGTATGTTAAAACTAGTCACAGAGTATGGAGCAAAACATCTAATAAAATATTAATGAATCAGGGGAGATGTAGTTTACCAAGAAAGTAAATCAACAGGAGCACATGAAGCCAGGAACTGCAGCTCTCATGAGCAGTATGGTTGATGCTTGTGGATGCAAAGTAGAATATTGATCCAAACCAATAGATTTCGTTCAGGTAATTCTCAGGATGTAATGGTGCAGAAAAACGTAAGTAAATTCTCATTTGGCGTTCCAAGCAGGACGCTATTAGTGTTCTTGCCAAATTACACCATATAGGATTTTCACAACTGAAGGTCCACCTAGAGAAAATGTTTTCCCAAGGAAGAGGTCTGTTTCATTTTCTGATGATATATCTCCATTTTATTCTTGTTGAGCAGTCATGGAGTGTCTAGTTTCATCACAGCTTTGTGTTATGCAGAAGTTTGATGCCTCAGACAACCTTTTTATAAAGAATTTCCATAATATTACACAGGAACACTAATTCATATTCAGGATTAGAGTATACTTTTTCCTTTAATTCTGGTATGATAGCCTTCTAAGCCTATTACATATTTCCTATTTACATATTTCATTTCATGCCAGAGAGGCAAAACAGCTCTCAGTCTGTTGGAAAAGGCAGTTTGGAAATAGTGGCTGTAGTCTACCCTACTGATGAGTCCCTGTTGCATTGGACAGAGTGGAATTATTTGCCCTGTTTCACTGGATGTTCCCGCCCCTCTCAGCTATAAGCCCATAAGGAAATCCACACATACTACTCCAATACTGAGCTAATTTCCATGCATTTATATAACACTTCCTTGCACATTTTAGATGACCTTCTTAAGAACCTATTGTAAGAACGCATGTTGCTTATGGGACTGCTGACAGAGTTTTAAAAGCCTGGAGTAACTGTAAGTCTCCTTTGCAATATTTCTGTCTGTAGCTCTCCTTTCATGATGGTGGAATTAGCAAATGTCTCTTTATGAATCAGCAGAAATTATTTACCAGCTTTAAGTAGGGTTATAATTCTTTTGAACAGAAAGATAGAAAAAGTGCTTGCCCCATTGCACAAGGTCAGAGATCCTGCCTTCCTTGCTCTGTGTTGCTGAGCATTTCTTCTCAGTGGGGTTAACGGTGACTGATCTAGACTTGTGCTACTTTTGTAGAGGACTTGAGCTTCATTTCCTTCTCACTGACTTTTAGATCACCCATCCCCTTCGAATGAGCCTTTCCTTTTACTGAGCACCGCTGGCTCCATTACTTCATGCTTTCACTCTGTTCGCTTCTCTAAATCCAAGGTGCAGGAGAAGGTTTTGATTTTTTTTATGTGTTATTTCCTGGAGTAGTTCAGACTATATTAATTGCACACTTACTCCCCATGACTCACCTTTGGTTTGCAGCGCTCTGTGGGAGATAACACTGCTGCCAGCATCATTCTAGCTTTTCTTCAGTGTTTGCTGCACAATTCCTTATTCAGGCCTCTGAAGATACTTGTCCTTCCAACTTGCAGCCTTTTATTGTATATTTTCCTTTGTCCGAGACCTTCCCTGGCTTCAAGGAATATACCTGTATGACCTGGAAAGCAAGAGTGGAGTTGAAGACAAACAGAGGTACTGGGAAGGCATTTATTCTCTGTTCTTGCTTGCTGACATTTGACTCCTGCAGGACCAGGGGCAGGTATCTCAAAGAAGCAAAACCCAAGGAGCTCAAATTACTGTCTGAATGGTACGGTAGACTAGATACTAAATAAGGCTGGCTCCTTATGCCAGTGGAACCAGTCCTGCCACTCTATCTGCAGCAACATACCAAAGTACCTGGTGAAGCAGGTCAGCTTTCTTTTCTCTTGGCCTGTTCCCTCCTTACCAGAGACCAAAAGCAGGGATGACTTTAAATACCAAAGATCTGACAATAAAATAAGAGCCTGAGTAAAAATGCATATGTTCTGTTGAAAATTACAGCCATAAGTTGATCAAAGGCTGGCCTCAATATGAAACCAAAATTGGTGAGCCTGGGCAAGCCTTCACCGATTCCTTACTCCGGCGTGATCCCAGCTGCTTCTTCATATTCCCCTCTGGCCTTTCCTGTCACCATCAGCAAGGATTGTTAGGATGTCAAAAAGAAGTGAAACCTACACTGTTGCAAAGCCTGCCAAGTCTCAGGCACATGGCACTGGGTTTGACGATGTGCGACGTGTTCCAAATGAGGAACTCAACTGAAAACTGTGTTAGAGAAAATTGAAAAATGATGTGAGGGTCTCTTTCATGCAATAGCATCTCTGCAATCTCATTTTAAGAAGAGATGCATGGGAACTGATTGTCTTTATATCCAAATGTATATGAATCCAATGTTTTTGGACTTGTTTTTGTCTTTTCCCCCTTAAATGCCCAGAGGGAATGAATGCAAAATTTGTGAGGCTAAAGAAATGAAATTTCAGAAGAAGAGCTGGGTAGGAAAAGGCTTGTGCACAACGTTTTTTTCCTCATTTTTTTATTTTTTCACATGTTGTACCAAATAAAATAGAAGAAGTTGAGAAAGTTGAGATGAAAATTGGGTTTGAAAATGGATAATCAAAACTATGCATTCCCAGAAAGCATCAAAACAAAATGTTCTCAAAATCAACAGTTATGTGCTACATTTAGCTGTCCACAAATTGGCATTTCCTGCTAAAAAAAAAATTAAATTGTGGCTAGTTTTGTGATTCCATGAGATTCCCAAAGCTGCTGGGTGAATTATCCAGATGTCAGGTTCATGTTTGTGCTCCAGCTGCATCAATATTTTGTGTTAGCATGGCACCTTGAGCACAGCACACAACCATTTTCCTTCCCCGGTGCTCTTGCTCCCCAGTTTCCATGGGAGGCAACTAAGACAGATGAATCAGAAGAGAGGCACGCTAAGGCATGGCAACAGCCAGATCCCTTATGTGATGTGGAGCGTGTCTATCCCACAGTGTAAAAGATGTGACAGTAAGTTCCATACTTCAGTGCTTTTATTATCAGAAGCTGCAGATTTCAAATTACAGCACTGAGCTGAACAATTACAATAATGAGGGAACGTAAATTTTGGTTGTAAACGAGCACTATAGCCCATGACATCCAATTGAAAGAGAAATATTTCTGTGCCATGAGATGGAAGGCAACAGAGTGGGCAGGCATGTCTTCTGGACTCAGGCGGGACAGAAGGAGAAGGAGTACCTCCAGCCCCCAATCCCACAGAGGGAAGAGCCCACTCCTGCCTTCCTTTTGTCATCATAGCCTCTTTGCAAATAATGGGTGGGATCGGTGGGCTTAAAGCTTATTGTAGTCCAGAGCTAACAAATTATAACTCAAGTGCTGTCACTTACTAAAGACCTTTCCACACCAAAAATCCACGCAAATATCCCTTCATTTGAGTGCTGAGGAGTTTTTAACACAAGCCTAGGCTCAGCAGATCCTAATATGTTTATGCTCTCCATGCAAATTTGAGTTTTTGTGTGGTCATCTGGTTGCCTTGTGCTGCTCAAGGTTTATGTCACATGTGTCTGCCTTCACCTTGATCTACACTAACTCGTGTGAGTTAACTCAACAATGAAGACATATCTTTGGAGTTTAAAACTGTGGTGGGGAAAGACTAAACCAGACTACAGAAAATACTAGAGGAGCTAAAACTAAGCATTCAGTATTAACTCCAGATGCTTTGAGGTAAGGGCTAAGGTTGCAGAAATGACATTTCATTTATTGTACAAAAAATTGAAAAATTAACTCTTATCATCTTATTTTCCCATCTACATTTTAGGCATCAGAGAGGACTTACTGACAGGAGCAAGGGCAAGAGATTAGAGGTCTTCATAAGTGGTAGTTGCTGTGTTTCCTTTCATTAACATTGGGTAAAATCCTGATCCTATTAAAATTCATGAAAATTTTGCTACTGATCTCAGTGGGGCCAAGAATTCAGTTCTATAAACCTGGTGACCTCTTACTGTGTTTCAGTTCTTCCATTGTTGTTGTTACTATTTCTAAATATGACCTGTGCATTATCACTTAGACCTATCAAATTCTAATTTTTTTTTTCCTATGGTCCTGATCCTGATGACCTTTATATAAATTTGCATGATATATCCTACTCAAATTAAACATTTTCTTTTAATTCCATGTTTTCAGACATTGAGGTTGGTAACATGAGCTGTGCGCATGGTACAATACCTTGTGCTTTTTGCAGGATAGATGCTCCGGTAGGATCTTCCATGATGATTCAGCTGGTTGTTCTGCACTGTCTTAAATACAGCAGATTTTTCAATTAAAATGTCGTAGCCAGGAAGCTCTGTGACCTCGCTTCTGAGTATGTCATGTCAGATTTGTTTGACAGAACCAATTTGGCATTGCATTCATTCTAGTGTGCATGGGAATGCAATTACGTGTCAAACTCTCTGAAATCTTCAGGGAACTCAGGGCAATCTGTATTAGAGACAGGCACTATACTGTTTTGTCCTCCAGATTTTTATCCAGACAGGCACACCGAGGGTTTTTTCAGTTTTCTCTGTGTCAATTAAATGTAGTTTAAAATTTTTGATGAGAAATTTTTCAGGTAGCTTGCTATTCAGAGAAAATCCATTTGAAGACATTTCTCCCTGATAATGCAGTCTGAAATAAAGGATGCCAAAAATATCTGTTAAAAATATATTGAAAGTTACTTTTACAGCTCCCATATATATGGCCGAGTTACATCAGTGACTAAGCTCTACGTAGTATTAGAAGTTCATTATCCTTTCCAAAAATCAAACCTGTTGGTTGAGAGAAGGTGTCAGGATATATTTTAAGTGGAATCTAGATGCTCACTTCACTTGCCTACCTGAAAAATGACAAAACTGTTAAAGAAAATGGAGTAGTATTCTCTCCTTAAAAACTGGATGATCCCCTAATGTCCGAACTTCCTTTAGAGATCATTAAGGAAATTCAAAGTAACCAAGACCTTTACTTTTACACATTTTCCCAATTAACATTTCACATATGTTTGTGCTTTTTGAAAACAAATTATTAATCATTTTATAGTGGATAATGTATAAATGCAATTGCTAAATATATTTATATTTCCTATTTAGTATACAAAACCAAGAATAAATTATACTTTGAAAGATCTTCAAAACGGGGTCTGATAATTTATCTTTTTTTTTTTTTGGTTGACAGTTTAGTATATCTCTGTGTCATTGTGGTATATAAAAGTGCTATATCTGAGGCTATATTCTGCTAGGCAGTACCACACTTCTTCCTTGGTGATCTTATGCTCTAAAAAAGTTTGCCAAAGGACTTCAAGGCCAGGGGATTGAGGCAGAGATTTCAAGCTACTTTTCTGGACATAAAAGTTGAATCCTGACTCTGATACAGTGCTTATGGACAAGAACTAACTTTCCCCTTGCTTCACCTAATTTCTGTACCTGTTATTTTTGCAGAGCAATGTTTTACAGAGCTGGGTGATATTACAAGTAATTAACATACCGGAATTGCGGAATGATCCCTTAGGTATTCTAGTCCATTTTTTTTTGTGATTTACTAATTTCTTGGCATTTTCATATCAGTTCTGTCTGGAGAAAAGGATGCAGTACAATACAGTAGAGCATAGTAGATGGATGCGGAATGGTTTAGGTATCACTTGCCCAAGCTTAGCTACTCATTTGTAACTATAATGACATTTGTAGCTATTCTTTATGCATCTGAGTGTTGTAGGTGGACACTCTGTGGCACCCTACTGGTCAAAGAACACTGAAATTGCAGGTAATAACAAGAAAAGATTTTGTTGTGGTTATTTCCAATCTTCAGTATCTTTTAAGACTGTTATGTTTAAGACTGTAATCTTCTCTTTTGGTCAGTGAAAAAGGCACAGAAGCATCTCTAGTAGCTCAGGATATGCATCTAACCACCAGTGTTTATTTCTTTTTCTCTTCATCATGCTCTGGCCCTTTGAAATGCTGTGTACCAGCACTGCCGCTCTGATTTCAAAGGAGCTATGCTGAGCAGCACCGAAGGAAGGTTTCACCTTATTCTCTGTGCTTTCTTTCCTTTTCAGTTCGTCCTTTTATTTCTTCTCTCAACTTTTTCAAGAGACAGAGAAGCCTACACCTGACAGATGGGTGCCTTTTTTCTCTTAATCTTTTCTGAAAATTCCCGTTCATAAGAAGTAGATTACGGTCACGACACTTGTTTTGCATTGCTGGATTTGAGCTACTGAGAACTAATCTAAGTGGTAAGCAGCCGCCTTCTGCCTACGTGCAATCAAAGTCAGTACAAATTCCTAAATTCAAAGGAGGATTCGCCTGCTCAGATAGACACTTGCTGTCACTGTAATCCATAAAATGTGTTGCTAGCTTCAGTAAGTCTGTTCATTTTAGGGAAAGTGGTTCATTTTAGAGAGATGAGAATCTGGCCCTGGGTGTTTGATTGCTTCCCGTGTGTTGCAGTTTATAGGGAGGCATATTCTACCACTTCAGTTTTTAACAGAACCAGCACAGCTTGCTTTTCTGATAAAGAAATCTCTCCACCTGCCATTTGAAATATGCTGATATTATGGACTGTTGCAAACCCACTCCACAATTTGGCGTGATTGGCAGTCACCACTCAGAGACTGCAAGAGCAGGGATATGGGAGGTCAAACGGAGCTGCGTTAGCAGAGTCGTGCGAGGAAGCTGGTAGGCTCCCTCCTTGCTCAGGGCAGGCATACTCCTCCCTCCGCTGGTATGGGGAGCGGGGAGCCCTGTGCAGCAGCGAACAAACAGATTGAGCATGTTCTTAGCCTCTGTGGTGCTCCACCAGACTCTCATAAAAGACATTCACCCTCCCACTAAATGAGTAAATGAGAGGTTGATTGGTGACTCAGAAGTGTATTTATTCAAACTTCTATTTATCTATAGCTACACAACAACATTCTGAGCTTACAGGAAATCAAGCAGTTTGGTTCCCCATAGGTACAAAAGCATGAGATGGAAACATACATGTTGCAATGTGCTCATCTGCTTTAAAAGTATAAAAGAAGAGCTTCATGGTTTAAGTTTCCTTGCTGGTGGGGTCTACAGTGATCTCCCTGTTGAACGATTACTGCTTTTCTGTACTAGGGCATGCGGTAGCATGTATTCTCCAGCTTGCCGTGTGTGTTTTACTCGATTTTTTTTTTTTTTTTTTTTTTTTTTTTTAATCTTGGCTTTAACAAAACAAAGCAAGCAGAGCTTGTGCCTAAGGAGATTTGGGTTTTGCATCCAGCCTGAAAGGAAACGTGGTTCCTATGTATCTGCTCAGCTGTTTATTGGGAAATGTATATCAAGTCCCTGAGAAATATTTATGTATTTTCTTTACATTGACAAAATTAGTTCATGTTACTTTTCTTGTATTAACAGTGACATGGAAATTGATAGATCATTTTAGTTTAAAGAAGAACTTTGCTGTAAATAAATTGCTGCAATACAGCTGTTTATAGGCTACACAGGGCTACATCTTACACAGAAACTACAATATACTCTTAAATGCAAACTTGAATGGGGGGGGTTGTGTGTGTGCGTGCATTTCTGTTGCCAGTTACAGCTGAAGTAAACATCAGCTGGCATTTACTGCTTTTTTTTTTCTGCCATATCAATACCTTTTTAGTACTCAGCTTTTCAGATCTTTGAGAAATAGGGACAGTGGTTAAACATAATTTGTATTTACAGGTATTTTCGATATAACTATCAAAAAGGTCCCACATGAAAAACAAAGAAACAAAAGTATTTGGGATTTTATAGTCCTGATGTGCATTTTAATATATGCAGATTGGACTGGTAGATAGAAATGATCATTTGCAGTTTTTACCAAACAGCCTATCTGCTTGTCCTTTGGAGGATACCCCCATTGCAGCTGTAGAAGGACCAAAAAGTGGTCCTTAGTGCTCTGTGCATTCTCTTTGGCTCAATGTTTCCTTTGCTGCTAGTGTGTCTGTGCGTGTTGACTATGGTAATTTTGATTCAGCAGCATTATTACAGATACATAGAAAGCTATTAAAACTTCTTGCTTACGGTGCTTTGAAGTGCTTGACAGAGGTGAGGTTGGATGCCTCGCTGTCCTGTGGAGCTGAGTCTGCACCACCATATTCCTCACAGACCTCCGAGACATGACCTTCCTCATGCAGAGGAAGGCTTTGTTGCCAACTGGCCCATGATAGAGTGGTCTTGCTACTCTTCCGTTTGCTGTGCAGTCCCAGAGTAAATCATCACCAAATCTATCAGCACCTCTAAATATTCTTCCCACATATCTCTTCATGCCGGCATGTATGATCTCTGTAGGAAAGGATGTCTCTGTTTTCTCTTATTAGCCAGCCACTGGAGAAACAGTCACTATGAATTTTCCTTCCCTCCATCTATCCCTTCCTCTGAGAGTTATGCTAGTAACTGCTTTGCTTCATTGGTCTGGACTGTAACTGCACCTTCCGACCAAAACGCAGGCACAGGATAGAAACCTGAAATGTGTTCACTTGGAAGTGTTTTGTGTAAATGAACTGCTAGTTCAAGGTCATTTTTGCCCATTAGCACAAACAAGGCAATCAAGTTCTCCTACAACAGGCTAGGAAAGGATTCATAGGGTAGCTCATGTCGCTGCAGCACTACGTTCTGCGATGTCTTCCCCAAAAGTCCTAGCACATAAATCAATGCAGCACACCAAAAGTCAGTGCAGCATCTATGGATGGCATTGCAGAGTGATCTCAGTCAAGCTAGACTGTCCCAGCTTGGATGCTGAAACCATGAGAAAAAAGTGGAGTCAATTTAATAGTTTAGAGAGCTAATGCACAGGCAACATTAGCTCCTTTTTTTTTGTAGCACTTAGAATAACATTACCTTCAGACTTGTTGCAGTACAGATGCTGTGATTAAGCAGAAGAGACAGAAGAGACTTTTTTTTTTTTTAAGACTTCTTCCCTCCTCAGAGAAAAGAGAAGGCCAGTGCAATAAGTGAGTTAATAAAGCAAAATGTGTTGTTTAAGTTTGATGGAGAAGGCATGGTCCTGTGAGTCAACAGGAGATTTGTCACGGACTTTAGTGGGAGCAGGGCTTCAGCATAAGGCAGACCAGTGCTCACCCAGTTATCTTACGCATGACAGGTGAATGTAACAGGGTGAGAAGAGAAATCCAAGAGCTTAAGATTCTTTGGCTTCTCCTGGCGTAAGTCAGTTGATTGCTCAAGTAGGTCAATGTCTTAGTCATGTTATTACTAAGTATAGGTTGTTGTTCTTTGGTTAAGTGAACTAGTTGCTCATTAATGGGTTCTCACTAACAAATCACTGTAGACAGGCTATGTAGCAACCTTATCCCTGGGTCTATCTATGAGTATTCAAGGTCATCCTCAGGTTTCAGTAGGAATGGCATCTTAGAATCCAGGATCTAAAAACGTCCCCAAGGTTTCTCTGATCTCCTGAAGTCCAGGGATCTGGTAATGAACCCTTTCATCAGGCTGATCCCCTAATACTCAGTAACTGTATCCTCAGCTGCTTCAGAGCGCTCACTCACACAGCTTTCTTCTTTACTCAGACTCCCTTTCTCTCTGTCTTTTTTTTTTTTTTTTTTTTTAATAGTAAGAGGCAAACAAATGGGATAATCTTGTGTGGTCTCTGAATGGCACGTGAACATTTCCTAAAATACAGCTCAGCAGTTGTCAGCTGTTTCAGTATAGGGATACTTCCTATTAATCTCCAGGTTTTTAACTTCACTTTTGTCTCCTTGGAAAAATGAATCTTTGGAAATACTGTGAAAATGTGGAGACCCCAAATCTGTATATTCGACCTGCCCGTAGCTGCGTGGAGTGTCCTCTTTTCAGGCTGAACTGATTTGTAGCTCCAGCTCTTTCTTTCCACAACCCCTTCTCTCTCTCTTTTTTTTTTTTTTTTTTTTTAATAGTAAGAGGCAAACAAATGGGATAATCTTGTGTGGTCTCTGAATGGCACGTGAACATTTCCTAAAATACAGCTCAGCAGTTGTCAGCTGTTTCAGTATAGGGATACTTCCTATTAATCTCCAGGTTTTTAACTTCACTTTTGTCTCCTTGGAAAAATGAATCTTTGGAAATACTGTGAAAATGTGGAGACCCCAAATCTGTATATTCGACCTGCCCGTAGCTGCGTGGAGTGTCCTCTTTTCAGGCTGAACTGATTTGTAGCTCCAGCTCTTTCAAGAGATGATGTCAGCCTCTAAATGGAGAGCCAAATTGGCATCAGGCTGTAGGTGCATAGCCAATCTGCTTTCCATATTGTTCTCTTGGCTTCAATACATTATGAATAATCTGTTCAAGACAATCTGAAAACCTCAGTGCAAGCAAGATGCACTTTGTATCCCTAAAGTCACTTTTCACATTTGCATAGGCCTCATGGCCAGTGAGGAGCCTGTATGCGTGAGAGGGAGAAAAGAGAGAGAGATCTTACAGAAAACAGTTCTGTGACTTTATTTATACAATACTTCTCAAAACCATGACTGAAGACTGTGATTTTTCCACTGACATATGCATGCAATTTTTCCTGAGATGCAGGAACCGAATCTGTCAGCCTCCTGATGAGCATTACGGAGAGAAAGACACCCAGGATAATTTAATTAGAACCCAAGAAATAACCCAAACTGAAAGACATTTTCTGGTTGTCAGGGACTAAATTAATCTTTATAACAGGCAAAACCACCACGCTGATTCAGAGACTCCCCTGCTCTCTGATCACCTCTCAATCACTTTTCCTCTGTGATGCTGAGAGTTCCCTGACCCTTCCTAGAGATTTACTTCAAGATCCTCAGCTGTGTAAGATCTATAGTACACCTAAGGAAGTGAGGAAAAAAGTGACCTTGTGCTATAGTCCTAGGTGTTATAAAGAATGATCCAGGTCCAAAGAGTAATTTAGAGCAGCTTCAAGATGTTTAAATTACCCTGACCTGCATTAACCATTGAGGAAGGGATGTGATAATAAATGATGACATAGTTACTTGGGAATGGCTGATTCTTTCTCATTTTATATATAGTTCCCAGCTCTGGAAGAAGGTGTAATGCTGCTTTGGTAAGTTATGGATTATTTATAGATTTTAACTTTGTTGGTTCCCCCCACCACCCCGGACGTGAGTTTAGTGCAGGGGAGAAAAAGCACAGCAGTCTGTCCTGGACAAAGTAAAGTTGGAGGAAGGGAAAGGTGGAGGAAGGAATAAAAATGGGTAAGTGGAAAGACGTATCTTCCTCCCTGAAGGATCACGGCTGAGCTGTCATTGTTGCAAGCCAGGACTGATGGCCTGTGACCCTGAAGGTTTCTCATTATGGCTTGATCCTGTGTTGCGTTGCCTGAGAGACCTGTGCTGCTGGGCACAGATGCTGGCTGAGCTTAGGAATACAGGGTCTGTTCCTAGCGCTGCTAACGATTCCCAGTCTGACCTTTGCCAAACTTCTGCTCCATTTAAAGTGATACTTTCTGATCTGAGAATGACAGAAATAAGACCCTCTTTTAAATATTTTCATATCTTCAAATACAAAGCTGTTGTAGAAGGGGCAAGCTGGCATTTGCTACACTTACAAGACTCTTTCTCTTCTGAATAAAGCAAGAGCTTTGCATGACCAGAGCTGAATGAGCCCCTTTACTGAATACATAAGAGTTAATGCAACTTGCCTATTTGGGATAATATACTTACCATTATTAATAATTATATGTAAAATAGTTCATTAAGCCTCTATTTTACAAAAACTAATATATTGACTAACTAAAAATTATGTTCAATGACCCATCTGCTAATTGCTAAAATCAGAATTCACCCTCCATCTGCTCAGAAATATACACAAAACAAGGCACTTAAGTCATCAAAGAATAACTGATCCAAACAATAATGATAGGTGCAGCTTTGCAAACTGCTCTGGTTTATCATGAGTAGTAGAATCATATCAAATAAATGTTATTAATTTGTGTCAGGAAAAGTTGATACACAAAATGTTTCAGATATTGTTCTTCTCATTGTAAGCATCTTTTTCATCCGTGATGCAAGTGATTTACATTTTACGTTATGTTGGTTCTGCAATTTAAAAATCAAAGCTATCCGAGTCCTATATTTTCAGGATTCCATTGATGGCACTGGAATTTAGATATCTGGTATCTGGGCAATTGAGATGACAGTTTTAACATATTTGGTATAAATATGTGTATAGTGTATAGAGTAAGTCAACCTATTATTCACCTGTGCAGTATAAAGATAAATGGTGCCCATAATGTAGTATATGCTCAATCTTCTATGTGCAGATTTGCCTCAAAGTGTTAAACTTGAATTTATGGAAGCTAGGAGATAGCTTTGAAAATGGATTTACTGACAGATTTAGCAGTGAACATTTTTTAAAAGTTTAGTAGGTAACGTGAAAAGAAGTGTTGGATCTAATTCACTATTATTTTGGGAAGGAACTGAGCAGTGATTGGAGAAGATGGAGTGAAATGCACAGTAGGTCAAAGCTTATGGTATTTAGGACCATTTTTAAAGCTGGATACCCTTTATAAAGTGTAGAGGAGGGTACATTTGGGAGGAAGGACCCCAAAACTAAACTTGTGGTTTGTAGCACTAAAGAAAAGGAAGTAACTTCTCTTATTTACACTAGAAATATTCTTGGAAATGGAAATAGTGGGGTTTTTATCTTTTCATATATGTCACTTTGTTGGATCCTTTTCAGGGGTGTATAGTTTATGCGGCCATTAATGTTTATTTAGGGTGAGCAGAAGTCTGCTGTGTGGTGAATGTACCATGTAGAGGCTGCAGGGTGACTCCTCAGCAGCTAGCAGGCATTGATGGACCACGGGTTTTAACTTCTTGAGTCAAAATTTTGAAAGTGATTGGCACATGTGAAATTAAATCAGCAAAAGCTTACAAGCTTATTGAATCACAGCACAAGCAACAGCAAAATGATCTTCTTCAAGTCTGATGTTTTGACAACAATTAATATCTATTCATATTCTACTGAAACCAGGGAAAAGAAAGAGGCTTTCTTTCTAAACAAATAGAGCCCAGCTATAGGTTAAGATCTGAATTAGATCTAGTTCACAGAGCAATCAGAAATAGGAAACAAATGAATGTCCTCAAAGTGTAGACACATTTTCATCTTTTTTTTTCCCTTGAGAATTACCTATATTTAACCTTTGCTATTGGTGATATTGTAGCTTACATGACACAAAGCAGTTTGCCCCTGTCTGTGCATACCGGTCATTTGTGCTTGACAGTGGCATATTTCTGAGTCTTAGCCATTATTTGCACACATCACAGAAGTAGGTTGGGAGAGAAGTGAAGGAAATAAATATGATAGAAGTTGGAGACAAGTTCATGGGCACTTCAAGTAAACATACGATCTTAATTTTTTAGGTTAAACTATCATTCATCAATAATAAACAGAGTAATTCATTCCTTAAACTTTAAACAGGATTACTTGTGATTAATTTTAATATAATTTTTGTAATAATCTCAAAAGGATAAATTTCTATGAACAACAAAAGGGAGCTGGTAAACACTGGAGAAGATTATTTATTATTTATTATTTCTGCATTACTCATGCTGTACATATGTGTTTATAAAGTAGAAGATGCACAGCACATCTGTTAAAAATACTTGGAAATGTAATTCATATTCTCAGGGGTATTTCAGAAGTACATAAAAATGATTTTTCTTTGAAGAGTTCATTAATGAGTAAAGATTAAGCATATTTTTACCATGGTATTTCTAGTTATTTATTAAATGGACTTGGATATGTCTAAGGCAGAGGCCATATTTCCACATGAAAACTTCGGGACAGGACCTCTCTATATACACAGGAAAGATAAAGAAAGTAAAAATTCTTCCTTCTCTTTTGTAATGTGATCTTTCAAAAAAATTAGTTCAAGAAAAATGACTTTTAAAGGCTGTTTTGATGAGAGCCTAACTAAACTAGCTACTGTTTATTTTAATGAAATTGTATTCAAATATATGGTACTTTCGGAATCGTTCAGCTGAAATCACACTCTTTCCTCCAATTAACCTTCATCACAAAGAGTTTCCCTCTCTTTGACCTAGCTCTGTCTGCTAACAATATCAATGTTGAATGATAAATGTAAAATGGCAGGCTTAATAATGAAATCTCAAGAAAATATTATTTCTGTCAGGAAAAAATCTCTCATTATTTTAAATTGAGGTGGTGATGAACGGAAACAAAAAATGCAACCATGTGCAGGACAGGTCTTGCTTAAATGCAGGTCTCAGGTTTTGAAGACTATGTGGAATGAAATCACAAGTGTGTGGCTCGCTTGGGAAAAATTTTCCCGCATGTACTTAACGGTAGGTGACTTTTTTCTGTCCTAGTTCAGTAAGCCAAACGATAACTTGATTTGCACCAAGTTGGTGACTTTAATGTACCTAGTTCATCTAACGTGTCCATCCTGTTTCTGGGCACCATCTGCCTATGACACATTTTGCTGTCCTCTCTGCACTATCTGGGATAGGTATGGCACAGACTTAGAGATGATTCCATACCGACACCATTGAACTTCTGTGGTTTTGCCTCAATCCTAAAATGCTATCATGAGGTTGTTAAAAGTTAGCCTGTGAACTACTTTTCTTCTAAATTTGCTTGCTCATCTCCTTGCAGTATAAGTGAAACAGAAAACATGTCTATTCTCATACAAAGGAGTTAATTTTCATTGATTCTTTTCTTATCTTTATATGAGAATATTTTATCCTACAGCTTAATTGATAGCTGACCTTTTCTCCATCTGCTCTAAACCAGGGAAGTACAGTGTTTCTCTTGTAATTACATTTCTGCCACAAGGTATTTTTCTTCTTTTAGGAGATCAAAACCATTATTGACAGCAGAATACAGTCTTTTCAATATTTTAATCAAGAAGCCCGCTATGTTTGTCTGATGCTTTAGCCTGCCAACAGGAGTTTAATAGTCTACTGGAGCATTAGCAGCAACTGATCATTGTTCAGAAGATCTAACTAGCCCTAGGTTATTTCAACCTGACAGACAGGACATTAGCTGAGGGCAGCAACTCTTCATTAATTGTTTATGCAGATGACCCTCTGGTGGAAAGGTGGGCATTTTCTGATTTGCCTTGGGCAGTGTAAACCAGCCTGAAAAAGCCATTGCAATTACAGGATGTTAATGAGGAAGCAAAGAGAGAGCGGGTGGCATGGAAAGTGCTACTGCGAGCGCAGAAACAGCAAGGGTTTATTCTGTTCCCACTGCAGCCAATGGTCAAATCCCTGTTGATTTAAAGAGGAGAAGGAGTAGCACTCCTGGCTGAGGTCCAGCACGATAGCTTCCCGTATCTCATATCAGCTGCTGTCGGGGCATGATGGAATGATGTTCTGTCCTGCACAAGGCTGACATAGTGAATGACTGTTCTTTCTTCAGACATTTGGGTCGCAAAAGATGCAAGAACAAGCTGAATGTTTCTCTGCCCTATAGTCTTTACTCAGGGAGTTGAGAACTGAGAATATCCGTTGGTTCACAGGTTGTGAGCTGTGAAGGCTGAGATCAGTAATGGGTGGTTTTTTTCACCTGCTGGAGGAGATGGCATATGCTATTACACTTGAAATCCTCCAGTGTCCACAGTCAGAGTGGCCAGATAGCCTGAAGGGAGTGCTTCAGCGCTTACCATAGCAAGCTGAATGGACTGAGACATCTCAATCTCCCATCATGGAACTGTTTTGAGGAAGAATGAGGAGGATTATCAGGAAGAAAACAGACAGATCAAGAATAAAATCACCATGGGATCAGAATGACATCCCTGTTGGCAGAACTGAAATCAGTGTAAAAACTGCTTTCCGTGTTGTGAAAAAATGAGTGCTTAATTGCTTTTGTTTCATTTTATCAGATCAGAAAAGCAAAGAGCTACTGCCTGTTCTGAGCTCTGTTTAGGGTAAAGGTGGCAACAAAGGTTAACTTTTGCTCTGTTAAGTAGTGTAAATCTAACAGTATTCCTTTCTGAAAGCAAAATCAAATTTGTTTCTGTCAGAGTCTGGTTTGGCACTGGAAAAGTTGGTACCATGCAATTCTGAGAACATGTTATCAGGAAGCAAATAAATGTGGTCAGCTTAAACTCATGGCAGGAAGAGTCTGGGGAATGAGGTTGCTAACTACATATTATTTATTTTAAATGTGTAAAACTAGAAAACTGTTCCAGGTAGCTTAGCTTCAACTTTTAAAAGATTTTTTTTTCTCTGTTCCTGAAAGATTTCAGATTGATAGCCACAGAGATTGAAGTTTCCTAGGAAAATCATTGGCAACTCCCTGATGTAGCCTTGTTCTAATGTACATTGTGCTACATCCAGAAGGGCCACACATGCAAGTGAGTTTTATGCCCTTGCAGTTCTCCCCTTCTTTGACAGGACTTTGAACTGTGATGATCCATGCCCCTACTTCATCTATTTATATAGGCAGTTCCTTTCCTGGATCCAAACAGGCAGTCCTGAGCACTTGCACTCCCTTCAGTGTCAGCTGTCTTGCGTACCTGCAGCGCCTGAATCTCCAGTCTGGGGGAGGAGACTTCATTTTAGCAACAGAATGGGGGTTTTGGTTAAAATGGGGGACAGTTTGGTTACGTTTGAATGGTTATATTTGGATGAACTGGCTGTTAAAATCAAAACTGGGGGCTGAACTAGCTGCTAAATGTCACCTCTAGCAAATGGTTTGCTTTTCTCAGGAGCCTCTTCACTTATGCTCTGTCTTTAAATGATGAATCCTTCCTTGGCAAAAAGACAATCCCACTTGGCCCATCCCCAGGCCCTGCCCTGTGCTCTCCGTCATTGCCACTGGAACCAGCCGGCATTCAATGGACAGTGCACTGACGGATAAAAAAATGGTACATTTAAGAGAAAACATAGATAACCAGTAAGATAGGTACTGAACACTCATTGTACAAAGGCTGAAACTGGAACAAGACAAAGTATTTAATGGGTAAACAAGGCCTTGCTGCTGAGGATGTAATGTAGATAGCTCTTCTCATCCTTCAGAAAAGGACATTTTCCTGCTGCAAAAGGTATCTCTCCCATTTTCCCTCAAAAGCATCTAATTGTTTGATAAATTTTATTAATTAAAACTAAACATTTGTCTTACACCTGCCTAACGAGCAGATCTCTACATTACTGAAGCTGGGATAAGACTTTCCTTTTGTTTGCTTTTTGTGATTCTGCACTGAACCTATCAAGTGACAACTGGCTACGTTGCGTCTTGGGTTGCATATCCAAAAAACAGGCTGAGAGGGAAGGAAAATTCCCTGTTCATAATCCAGAAATACCAAAGTGAGACGTTCAACCTGCTCAGATCATTCCCTCGGTCTGTGCTCAGCTGGAAGCACAGCTAATCTGGTACAGGGTAGGCAAGGGGAGGTGGCTAATAACTGGCAGCTAGCCTGTACCTTCAGTAAATTACTGTCAGACAAGAGCAATGAGGAAGCACAGGGGAATGGTGACTCAGCCATGTGTGTCTGAGTCACAACGCCTCCTGGGTCTGCTCTGCCAACATCGTTTTAGTGCAGGGTTTTAGGGTTTGGTTTGGGTTTTTTTCTAGCACTTTTTCAGAGCTGTGCCTAGAATCAGGCACTAGCTCTAATGCAAGCTGCCTCCTAACGCTTCCTTTTATCTGTTTTACAAATGAGTGAGCTGTGTAAGGAGAGGTGAAGAGGTTTTTCATTAGCATGGCAGTAGTAATACAACTGATTTAGATATGACTGCTTTATACTGTAGACTGAGGTTAAGTGCAGTTGACTGGTTCAATCAAACAGAAATGCAGGACTTAAAATAAATAGGCATCATAAATTGGACATATCCTAATCTCTCATCTTTAAGGAGATAGTACATGAGACCTATTCTCTGCCATGATAACCTCTAAACTGTGGTCCTTACAGAGCTGGGAAGTGGGCTCAGATTCACTGGACCAAAATTCCAGGTGTGCTCCTGTGCCAAGTGTTTATTATTTCCTGTGGCTTGAAGAGCTTGAATGACACAGTGGGAAACACTGTACATGAGTAGGATGTAGGCCTATCAGAGCTTGACCATGGTTCTGGCTTTTCTTTTTTTCCGGTTGTATTTCTAGTCCAACCCCTTCTATTCAAGAAAGTACCTAGGTGGTTATAAAAAGCGTCTGGAAACAAGAAGGATCCTGGGTCTCTTTATTCAGCTATGGCTATTGCAGAAAAGGGGAAGACTATAGATGCTGCTAGTGACACAGTTAAAATACCTGCAAAATTCTTACATTTTCTCTGTCTACACTGGTAACAGAATACTGCACAATCATGTGTGGGTGGATAGGGTGTCTTTTGTCAGGTAATGAGGAAAGGTGTTATGGCCCATTTGTGTTAATGTTTGCACGTCCTTTGACCTTTTGCATATACAACCCCCTCCAGCATCATTAGCAGTATACTCGGACAAAGCAGCCTGTACACTTTCCCATGACTGGCACGTGACCATGTGGCACATGAAATATGGATTTGAGGATACCAGGAGTGACTGTGTTATAATCCTTATTTCTTTATATACTCCAACTTTCAATCACAATACATAGATATTGAACTCTATAACATATCTTGAAGGCTTGGGCAGAGTTAAGGTGGAGAGAAATGTGATCATGGGTTAAGGCTAGGGCTTTCTTGTCCATGTCCTCAGTTCCCATAACCAGCAGTTTTGCATAGGCTTCTGTGTTGGGATGCGATGGTGGGATAGTGATACGATGCTGGCAAGAGAGGAATCTAGAACAAACTCCTGATCTTCTGATTTCATTTAATGATTTCATTATAAATTCTTTATGTTTCTGCTGTCTGGGGTAAGGCAACAGCTTCTGCCGTTGCTTCTTATGTGGGCTTGACTTACGTGACTAAACAGGCTATAAAGCTGGCAACTGTCAGAATAATCTTTCCATTAAACTGATGGTCCTTTTTAATGTAGTCTGTTTTCTTTTAATGGTAGATGGTATAGCAGTGCAATGGAAAGCAAATTATTTTCTTCTTTTTAGTTTACTCTTCTTTGGGAAAGAGGTAATCCTCTGCTAATTTCCTCCATCAGAGCAAGCATATGCCTCAATCACATTTGTAGCTGGAGCAGAACAGCACTCAGCACTCAAATTATGCTAATAATCATTTAGATTACTTCTTCTCTGGCATTTATTCATATTGGGGATCCAGCAAGTAAGTCTTTCCACTATGAATTTATGTGTTAAATCCACATTATTTTCATTAATACCTCTGCAAGCTTTGGCATGCAACTGTCCAGCTCCTTGGCTTCTTGTCAAGCAAATCTGAAGCAATGCTGCAGTCCTACCCCAGTGCATCTGAACCCTGAACCCTTACTTCTTAGTCTTTCCTACTTTGACCTGACAGAGACAGGTGTGCGAGGGACTGCCTCAAGCAGGGAGCAAATTTTATTAAAAATGTCATGCAGGTAGATGAAGTTCAAGTTATGTGGTTATGGCATTCATGCGAGGCAGTTATGTCATCCAAACTGTTAAAATAATACTGAGGAGCAAGTTGGACTACACTATGTACATAGATGCATATAGAAAGCCAGAAACCTTGTAAAATATGAGTTATAATTTGTGGTCTAGAGTATTGATTGCCATTTATGCTGAATACTAGTTTTGGAGCACTATGCTTTTATACAGTACAAACTTTTACAACGTCATTTGTTCTGTGTCTAAACTGAAAATTTACCTGTTCTGCCTGGTTTTCTTATTGTATCGAAGTATGAACGCTTGCATGCACGTATGTATAATGCAGTACGTTAAGAGTGATTGAGGCTAAGTCAATAGGATTGTCACTCATGTTTTGATGTACCTTTCCCTTTCTTGTCAACTTTCTTCTCTGAGCAATTCTTGATGGATTTGTTCTGCTACTGATAAGCACAGCTGAGTAGTAGCTGTGAGAGTGACACTAAATACAAATTTCTCTGCATCTCCTTAACAATGCAGAACAACAGATATCAGTTATTTGTAATTATGTTCTTTGGATGAAAGATTTCCTTTTGCATCAAGGTGCACATGAATTGCTAAACTCAGATACGATGGTTGTAAGGATCAGTTGTCATAATCCAGCCATTTTATTTTTTAGAAACTGATGGAGATTGAAAAACCTGACCTGTGTTTCATGCAACTGCGTACACCTCAGAAAGGGATGACTGGAATTTAGGGAGGATTTTCCTTTACTCGGACTAGGCTTCCAAAAGGTACGCTGAAGCCTGTTACAAGCTCTCAGTGGAGTGAAAGGTTCCTCAATGTAGATCTGTGTTTAGAGCTAAATTTAGGTCTATATTTGTGCACGTATACTTCAGGCCCTTGGCATTTATGCTTACAACAGAAACGGGTGCCTTCTTTGGCCAGAAGCTGGAGACTAGCTCTGACCAGAATAAAACATGCAATAATGATACATCACCACCAAAGTTAATAGGAGGGTTGCCTGTGAAAGCAAGACAAGAATAAGTCTTTGCAAATATTTTTTTTTTTTACCTCTGTTTCATCTTTTCAACCTCGGGGTTTTTTTTTTTTTTCCAGAATCCACCATTTGAAATCTTAATTGAATAATAGTTCATTGGCTTTTTTTCATGCTTAAATTTGAAGTTAATTGAAACAGTTGAAAATAGTTGGATTGCTATTCTGCAAATAATCGTTGCTTAGCCTTCTGTTTCCCACATAATATTCAAAGTCAAATCTTCAGCGACATCAGGAATTATTTTCTTAATTATGCTGTGAAGAAAGCATTTGATATACTTTGTTGTTAGTGTGGCTAAGCTGTGAAACCATTATGTATTTCCTACCATTGGAGCAATTCTTCCTCTAAGACCCAAGATCAACAAAACACTTAAGCATCTGCTTATGAGATGAAATCCCATCCCAAGGCAATTTTTTAAATACAACTTTTAATCATCTTCTCCGGGATTCTCCGTTACTGTTTTATTTAGGCTGCTTGGGAATGAAGGAAAACAGAGAAAACTTTGTCACAATGTTGTTCACAGATGGCCGGAGCAAATCTTCCTCTAAGACCCAAGATCAACAAAACACTTAAGCATCTGCTTATGAGATGAAATCCCATCCCAAGGCAATTTTTTAAATACAACTTTTAATCATCTTCTCCGGGATTCTCCGTTACTGTTTTATTTAGGCTGCTTGGGAATGAAGGAAAACAGAGAAAACTTTGTCACAATGTTGTTCACAGATGGCAAAAATCCCTGAGGAGAAGCACACCAATAGTTTTCAGTTTCAGTCCAGTACTGCAAGGTTTAGATGAATGGATGTTGAAATACAGAGATAATTTAATGTACCAATTACTCTGTTAATTTCATTATTTTTTCCAAAAGTGCCATTAAGCCAGTCCACTAATAATTTCATCAATGGTGTTCTCTGTCTCTCAGTCGCTAACATAATTCTTCAAAAATTTGTTTTTACAATAGAAGAATTTGGATGAGTGATGCATTGTCAGAGCTGATTTATATTGCTTTGGTGTTGATTCAGAGTGCTTAGATATTCAGCAGAAATTATCTTTCTCTTCCACTTGCATAGCGCACAAGGAATCACCTTCTCGTGTTCTTGTGTGTTAATAAATCATATCCATTCTTTTTATTAATGTCATTACCAAGGTAGCTGAAGGATCTGTCTAATAGGAGGGGTAGTGAGAGATGACCCTGGTTCTGAAGAACTTTTAAGATATACTGTCAAGAAGTGGATAGGGAAGCAAATTAGAGAAACGGCCTGTCTAAAATCACAGGGAAGTGGCATAACTCAGGTTCCTGACTCATAGTGACTTCTCAGGGCACTGTCTATTTTGGACAGACATGCATTTGCATACACAATCAATGGTAATGTGCAATCCTGTTCTTACAAATTGTTCTCTTTCTGAATATTATAAGGATTATCACATCTTTAAGAGGATGACTGAAATACCCAACGATCTGTTCGGGGGTGCCAGTTAAAGTTTTAATGCTGTAACAGCTGTTGTCTGCTTGTAAATGATTTCTCCTCATTTTGGGATTTTCTGTTAGCACATAAAATGCTTTGTTAATAAATGTGAAAGTCCCCAAGGAATTCTGTGCATTAAACTTTAATAATCGAAGAGTGCAGAGGAATAGCTGAAATAAAAATGACTGCATTATGCAACAACTTTTAAAATGTGCCATGTCTACTAAAGATATCGTAAACTCCCATGATACAGCATCTGTTTTGGTTTTTTTTGCTTCTGGAGTGATCAGCTCTCAAGTCCCTGAAACAAGCTAGCCAGGATAGGTTATTTGCAAAATTAAAGTTCCCCTTAAAATCTCTTTGTGTCTAACAAGGCATTCTGTTACCTTCCAGTACAGGTCTACTAGCTTCAACAAAACTACAGCTATTTACATAATCTGAAAACTTGACCTACTGTATGCATAAGGCTATCTATCATATACTATTCAACGGGTGTCTTGAGTGGTTTCCTTTCAAGTCTTCTTTTCCCAATTCCTTGAACTCCTCGCATCAAGTCAAATTTGACACAGCGCTGCAAAATGCAGCCTAGGCGAGTGAGTAGCCTGTAGATGATATAAAACATCCACAACGAGGATTACTGGGGGTAAAAATTTTCTATATTGTAAGCTACATATAAAGAAGATTAAAAAGCCAAAATTTACCAATGATTCAGATGATCAGCTTTCCCTAAAAGTGTTTCTTACAGTAGACATTTTACCAACTTCAATATTTGCAGGGTCTATAGAGGTATATGATGATGATAATATTAATAATAATAACAGTAGTAATAACAACAATAATAATTAATAATATATACTACCATAAGTAACATAACCAGAACAACAAGAACAACAGTAAGATATTAAAAGAAGTAACATAACCAGGTGTAATAAACAAAATCCTGCGTATTCTAGGCTAGTGTTATCTGCAGCCAACAGAGGACTTTTGGGGGGCTGATCCATGTATTAGCAGACACCAGCCTCATCCTATAATATTGCTGTTCTCTTTGGGTCTTGCTAGCAAGGCTGGCCACGATATTTTTTTTGCTCACAAGTTTGTTCACCTTGTATTTCAGAGAAGTTAGCAGTACTAGCTGTTGCCCTAGATGGTGCACCTCTGGGTTGTTGCTGAGGGAGCTCAGTATATTGTGTCTTCAGCAGTGGCTTCAGTGTGATTTTAATTTAGATGAGTCGAACTGGTGCATATCTTTTCCAGTACTGCAGTCATTTGTATACTGCATCATCTCTGTTTCTATGCTAGTCACATATATTATGCATATAGTACATGCTGTCAAATCATTGAAGTCCCAGGGGTAACCTCTCTCAGATTCACTAGCAGATTTAAAACTGTCCATGCTTGCACACGAGCAGTTTCTCTGTCAGGATCAGTGCCTAAGTGGATCTCCATCCGTAGTCCGTGACAGCTTTGCCCCCAGCAGGGCACTCAGGAGCAGAAGCAGCCTGGGCTTCCCCAAGCAGCAGGGGCAGTGGCCTGGGGCACTGCTGTTTTCCTCCTCTTCTCCCTCAACAGAAAGCAGCTCCACAGATCTGCTGCTGCATTGCCCAAGGATGTGGTGTGTGATTGAGCTGAGGTGGGCTGGAGCCACACACTTCTCTCTTGTTATCAAAAACAGGCACTTGAGGAGCTGCACTGGCAGAGGTCATCCAGAGCAGTGGCTCTCCACTGAAACACACAGGGTATTTCACCTCTTCAGAAGCAGTGTTTTGGGCTTTGTGAAATTCAGACATATACCAGGCTTCCAATTTTGCATTAGAAGCACATGTGTAGGAGTGTACTTTCTTGTAGGGGCTACACAGAAGAAAGAGAGATGTCTCCTAGAGTGCAATGCCTTGTAAAGATAGACCAGTCCAAATTGAGGGGACATTCAAAATTTCTTAGCATGGTATGGAGGATATTTGTTTGGGCTGATCTCTTTGGTTTGGGCAACAACCTTCCTGTTTCAAATGGCATTTAATTGCACACTCAAAAGCTTTTACTTTGAAAAAAAAATTGTTAAAGAAATAACTTGATGAAGTAAGATTTATTGAACTTCTTTTTTAATAGTTAGAACAAAAACAAATCAGCACAGCAGCGTAATTATGAGTTAATTATTCTAATAACTTTCACTTTCATTTTTATTTTTAATCTTGATTTCTTTTTCTGTGCTGAAGGAGACAATCTAAACAATGAATTAATTAATTACTCTAAGCTGCTTGATCTCTTCCTTGTTCTTTCCACCCCTCTTTTCAGATCATTAGAACTATGAGATAATCAGGGCAAGATTTAATTTGCTAGCTCCTTCCTTTCTCCTAACTCCTCCATTTTTTTTCCCCTCTAAATCCCATTTTATCTCCCTCTTTTAGGCACACCTTCTTATCTATATTTAAGTTACGCCAAGCGCAAGTAGAAAAAGGAAGGGGAATAAAAAGGACCCCTATGCATTATTAGTTTCTCAGTGGGTGAATTTCTGCAGGTTTTGCTGTAGCCTATTGAAGTCAACGGAGCTCTACTGAAATGTTCTTGGGGATCTCCTGTCTTCATTAGAGTTGTCAGAGACATCATTGTGCTTTGCCATTTGGAGCTGCTGCATAGGCAATACGGTGTTGTATAGTACTGAGTGCAAAAAAAAATCCATGACCCCCACATGGCTCATAATTAGCAGCACTCCTTCTTCCTACCTGCTGCAGCTTTCACCCTCGACTTCCACTCCCTGGAAACTGGGAATTAAATCTGGTGATGGAGAGGGAATTATCTGCTGCCTGCAGCTTTGCAGTGCAGGCTTATTCAGACACATCAGATTAAAACCTCCCTTTCCCGAAAGACAGCAGTGGAGAATTGTTGCTGGTGCTGTGCAGGACTGAGGGGTCCAAACAGGACTGCAGTGAGAGAGGGTTGCTGCGATGAAGATCTCCCAGAGCAAATAAATCAGACCAGTGAAAAGTGACAGAAGAAAAAGACAGAAGGCTACATTTGCATTGCCTTTTGCAGGCAGACATAAGCATGCTCTTCCTGTGCTCCAAGTGGGCTAGAAGCTAATATATTTTATGTTTTGATGGACCTTTGACGCTTGCAGGGCTGACTGTAGCTACATGCTTCTGTTTCACAAATAACTTACAGTCAAGGGCTTGGAGTTGCTTGGGCAGAGCAAGCTCATGCCTGCCTCCACAGTGGGGACCTGAACACCACGGAGTCTTGAAGATACCTATTCCTCAGGGCAGTAGCAGCATCGGGGCTAGTGCCTGAGCTTTTCTGATGCACAATTCAGTTATCTTGTTTCTGCCAGGCACATCATAAATACGTACTGAAGTTTCTCATCCATTGTTTTGACATGCTATTGCCTATTGGTACTTGTACCTCGAGACCACTTGAAAAAACACAGGTCCTGATCCCTCTGCCATCACAGTTTCACAAACACTTTGAGCTGGAACAAACCGTCATTTCCACTAAAGGAAAACATATTTTCCTCTCATAGGCAGACATTCATTCCTGACTCCATGTTTCCCCCCGCCTTCAGCAGCACATTTATGCAGCAAGTTGAATCAGAGAACCAATTCACGTTAGAAACCATCCAGCAAAAATGGTTAGGTTGACTTCCTTTGGCAGCAGCACTCATGCCATCTCAAAGTGTGCATGAAAATATGGTTATATTTTTGCTAACTAGGACAGTGACTAAAGATCCAATAAGTCTTGCGTTTCCTTTTAGCCTGTGCTCTTTTACTGGGTGCATTGAAATATATGTCTTTAATGTAATAAGTTGTACTCCTGTAAGCTACTTAATATATGTAGTAGTACCTAATGATGCAGAAATTCTGAGCCCATTACAGTCAAAGAGAGTTTTGGCATTAACTTCAATGAAGCTAGGATTTCACATGGAAATTCAGTGTTAATGAAAAACAGATGAGAATAATAACTATAAATTCTGCTAGTAAATGGTGAAATCCGCAAATCCTACTCAGCATTTACTGTAATATATTTTTTGCCTGAGTAAGACTTGCAAGATTTGGCTCAAAAGAGATGTATATTAGCTTGCAGTGTTGTTGTTTTGATATATTTCCATGGTCTTACAAAGCTGTCATTATACAACTGTATTCTTTTCAGCTCTTTAACTTGTTCTTAGCATCTTTCTCATCTTTCCTTTTTGAGCCTACGGGAATATTCTTTGTCTGTTTTCTTTTTCTGCTCTCTTCTTCTTTTTCCCTCTTCCTTACCCTCACCCTCTCCCTATTCTTCTCCCCTACCCTCCTCTCTTGTCCTGCTACTCAGAGAACATGCATACCTGTGTGCTAAACCTGCTGCCATTTCCAGTATCTGAATAACTGTATTAACTCTGAGAGGTGTGTTTTTAAGGTACAGTTCTGATGTGTTCTGTGAACAGCTATGCTTATACAAATCACACTGACATATGTATTATTTAAACATTGGCTTATCAATGTTTCTGTCTACTGATAATTGTAGGTTCAGTCCTGCAAAGGGCTGAGCATCTCCTCCAAGTTGCTGAGCATTACCGAATCCCATTGGTGTTGAAGAAGAGACACAGAATATCTGAAAGTCACCCAAACCCCTCTTCCACTCCTAATCAGGGTGGTGTATGAAATGGCATGCTTAACATGCCATTAATCTGTCACATTTAAATTATAATGCATCTGTAGGAGGCTTTGTATTTGTTTGTTTTAAAAATTAGTCTATGAACTTTGGGGTACTCTTTGTAGGAAATTAAAATGGCAGGTGATTTTTGGATACATTTGACTTCAGTCTAAAACTATGCATTGATTAATGAGGTGCATGTTTTCTTCTCTGCTTCTGATTTACCTTCTTCCAACATACTTCACTAGCATACTTCTTCAGTTTCCCAATCTGGCTCTACAGTGAGTAGACAGCGAGCAATAAACATCAAAAGAAGGCTGTGATTGCTGCTTACACAAGTTACATCCAACCAAAGATTGATTTTAAAGTGAGAAAGAGTCTGCTAAGATGACAGATAACTACAGCTTGGCTTCTGAGCCCTTGAGTGCTTCCCAGTGCTTTGTGGCAGATTTGGAAGTGAAACAAGGCTGTGAAATGGTGTCAATAGCGTCATGGTGACAAGGGGGTCAAGGGACTAAGGGTCTCGCTTTGTGGGTGGGAGAGGGGATGCAGGGACATTGGAATGTCATAGCCAGATTAAAATCATGGAAGGCAAGCCTTAGGGTCAGGGGCTTTTGTCCACTGCTTGGGTAAATTAACAAATCATTTTAGCAGTCTTCTAAAAAATACTGCTTTTTAGGAAGCTGCAGACAATGACTGAGGATGTTTTGGGTCTTGAAAATCAGAAAATTATGCACATTAATGCTGAAATTAAGCTATTTCATCTGTATCCTGTCAAATTAAACATAAAGTGATATTTTTCATCTTTGAATCTTGACAAATTGGTATTTTTGCAGAACAAAAAATATGTAGCATAATAAATATCTTTCTAGAGTCTTTGAGCTTATTAAAATAAATGGATATCTAAGTTTTGGATGGTTTTCAGGCAAATTAAGTCAATGTTTGTTTCTGAAGTGGCAGGGGTGTTTTTGTTTTGTGTTTTTTTTTTTTTTTCAGTTATATTTGAGCTTAGGTTTTCTACTATTATTCTGAAATACTGACTTTTTTCTATAAAGAGAAGTGATTAGTGTTTGCCTTCATAAAGAGCATTCTGGTGGACTTACACAAAAAGTGAATAATTATGGATTCCAACAACTTCAAGAATTCCTTTCTCATTTTTCCTTCAACATTAGATCAACAAAGGGAAGTGCAAAGTCCTGTACCTGGGGAGGAACAACCCCGCGCACCGGTATATTGGGGCTGATCAGCTGGAAAGCAGCTCTGCAGAAAAGGATCTGGGGGTCCTTGTGGACACCAAGTTGAACATGGACCAGCAATGTAGCATTGCAGAAAAGAAGACAGTCAGTGTCCTGGGCTGCATTCAGAGGAGTGTTGCCAGCAGGTTGAGGGAGGTAATCCTTCCCCTCTATTCAGCACTGGTAAGGCAACACCTGGAGCGCTGTGTCCAGTTTTGGGATCCCCAGTATGAGAGAGAGAGAGACATACTGGAGAGAGTCTAGCAAAGAGCCACAAACATGATTAAGGGTCTGGAGCATCTCTCCTGTGAGGAAAGGCTGAGAGAGCTGGGACTCTTTAGCCTGGAGAAGAGAAGGCTCAGGGGAGATCTAATCAATTTTACATAAATAACTGAAGGAAGGGTGCAAAGAACACAGAGCCAGGCTCTTTTCAGTGGTGCCCAGTGACAGGACCAGAGGCAATGGGCATAAACTGAAACACAGGAGGCTCCCCCTGAACATCAGGAAACATGTTGTTACTGTGAGAGTATCTCTATCCTATATGCAAAAGCCTCCTGAACTTGGTCCTGGGCAACCAGCTCTAGATGACCCTGCTTAAGCAGGGTGTTGGACAGGATGACCTCCGGAGGTCCCTTCCAACATCAACCATTTTGTGATTCTGTGAATCTGGATTTCCTGTAGGCTTCAAATCATTGTATTGGACCTTTGCAGTTGAGCGAAGAGCATGATCTAGTTAAGACATCCATATTCACTTACCCGAATCTGACATCATGTTTGTATCTGCAAGTTTTTGGAGAGAGATGTCTAAAACTTGGGACTAGCAGATGCTAAAGTAATTCCCCATATAAGGTTAGAAACACTAGGTTTCTCTGCCTTCTTTGCCCTTCTCTCTTTTTTTTTTTCAATTTATTTTATTGTTGTTGTTCTGAATTCTCATTATATCCTATTTACAGCTGAATTGTGAAACCTTGAGGGCCTAGGATGCATCTTCTCTTCTTGCTGGCAGCTAGTAGGAACTTTTCAAAGTGGTCCATCACATCGTACCGCACTTGGAGAAAACTGCCAGCAGTGGAGAAGCAGCAGTCACATTTACTGTGGGTGCCACCAGTTTTGGTGGAATCTTCTATCTGAATATGAACGATGCTCTTGTCAAGGTTGAGGGCTCACTGCAGTATCTTCAGCAGGGAAGGACCTATCCTATCCTTTACTTCTTACTTTCTGTGTGACTACAGACAAGTCATATGGTTTCTGTTCCCCAGGTGACAAATGAGGAGCATAAGCCTCTCTATCCCACAGGTGGGTCATGAAGATCGTAATATGAGACACTTAGTGATACACAGTGTATAAATACATTCAATTTAGTATTCTGTTTATCTGTATCATGGAAATGTCTGTGAACTGCAACTGAGATCAGAGTCCCATCCCATTGAATACATCCATCAAGGGAGTCAGTCCCTAGGAACTGAAGCCACGAATCCTGACTCTTGGTCTTGACCCTTGGCAATATTGTGTTCTGCCTTGGCAAAATGACAGAAATTGCAAGTGTTTGGACATAGACCAATTCCTCCTGGGATGCATCTTAATGAAAATTACTTATATAAAATTGAAAAGGTAAAACAAATCAATCGGCCAACCAGATATTCAGAGAAAGGACAGAAAATACATCTTTCTCTTCTCTTTTGTATGTTTACATTGCTTTGCTATAATGATGCCACCTGCTTCCTTTTAGGTCAATAACGGTCTTTTATTTGCAAAGGTTTTTCTTGAACATATTCCAGTTCAGGAAGAACATGTTCTTATGCTTCTGGTAAAAAAAAATCCTCAACCCAAGACTTACGTATGTGGACAATCTGTCTGTCAATATGCACCAGATGTGTTGACCATAAAGTTGATTTAGTATTCTGCACCCATATTTTCTCATGAGGTGGACTAATGAGAAAGGAAAATAGGTAAGGGAAATGTCAAGGAGAATTGCAGTGAAAATTTAGATTGTTTTGCAGACAGGTAAATAGAAATGGGGATAAAAAGCAGGAACTTTCATTCTGCCACAATTGCTTCTGCTGTACAATACCAGACACTTTTAAAAACAGAATTTGGGACGGAAAAAAACCCTTCGTTATAGAAACCTGGCTGCCTCCATCAAATCTGTAGCTAAACATATTCTTACACTATGCCTGACAGGACAGCTAATCACAAACATGACTTGTAGCAAATATATGTTATTATCAAGCATATTCTAGTTCATTTATGGTGGGCATCTGTGAGAACTTGCACAGTTTTAAAGAATCTGTTGTTGGAGCAAAATTCTGTATTGATGAAACACAAACACTGTAGGAAACAGTGCCATCTTCAACGATGGAAAAAAGAAATGTTACTGTTGCAGGGTCCTGAATGCTGACTGATGCCCAAGTTCCTTTATCAATCATCATTCAAGTGAAATCGTATACTCAGACAGGATGTGCTGATGAAATTATTTGTTGCTCCCAAGTTATCCAATATAATTGATCTCTTTATTCTTTCTGAGTAAATCCTTTCTTCTGTTCTTACTAGTTTCAGCCTTTTATGATAGGAAGATAGTGTAGAGGAAAGGAGAGAGACATGAACTAGGATGCAGGAGAATGGGTGTTTATGTTAAGCTTTCCCACTGATCTGGTGACTGATCTTGACCAAGTCAGGTAGTCTTTTTTTTTTTCTTTTTTCCGTTTCCAGGATGGTGATGATGATACTGGCCTCCTTCAATAAAGTGCCTTGATATCTACTTGCTGAAGATATGCATTTTGTGAAAGTCAGGCATTTCACCAGCTATGCAAGGCAAACAGTCAGCTCCTGCTGTATTCGGTCCCTGCTCCCTCTGACTTGAGCTTATAAAGTTAGATAAAGATAAGTGACAGTAGCAGATAACCAGTTGCATTCTTCATGCATAGATACATAGATAATCTCAATCAGATGGGAACAAAGAACAGATGTTCCCTAAACATATGTGCAAACAAAAAATTGCAAGTGTGAATGTTCACGAGCAATGAATAAAACGAGAAATGAACAAAGTATGATTTCAGGATGTAAGCAAATATTTGTGTGGCCTGATTTGTAAATTTTCAGCTAGCTCTAAAAATGGCATATTTAAGAAAATTAAAGGATTTAGTGATTTATTTTTTTTAACTCTGAGCCATGAGGACATTTGTTTAAGTGTCTTCAGTCTTTTCTGAAGAAGAATAAGATGGCTAAATGGACATTGTGCCAGGACATGCATCTGTTTGCATTTAGGCTTCTCTCCACATGGTTGAATTTGTAATGTAGACAAAGAATTAACTTTCCTTTCCAGATTCTTTCAGTGCTAAATTAATTTTCTCGTGACTCAGTTTCAATCACCTTACAGCCTTCCAGGACTTTCATTTTTCTCAAAGTGAGCATTAAAATTACTTCTTAAAAACTCAACTGTTCTACTCCTGTTATATTTTCCTTCCTTCAAAAGATCTGGCTACATTTGACTCAAACTTTCTTTTACGCCACTTTTAAGTTATTACATCGTAATGCCGTTGATTTCAGGGCAGATCTACAGCATCCTGCAGAAGAAAAGTAGGTTGAAGTCAAGTCTCTCATTGTAAATATATTTTTCCACTGTCTGACAGGTTACTCATTAGCAATATTACAAAGAGGAGACAAGATGTTAAGCTTGGATTAAATGTCTTAAATCACTACATGCTACCTTCTTTTGTCATTGAATGGGGTGAAAAAACAACTGTGAGCTTTCCTAAGATATAAAGATGATGTAAGATACAAAATAGATATAAGGTAAAAAAAGGCATTTTTCTGTAAACACAATTATGTTTTCACTGTTAAGATGTTGATCTTGTTCATGCATCTGGAATTTCAGAGATATGATTGTGTTTTTGTTCTAAATGTGCAAAAACAAACCTGGAAGATACTGTGTTTTCTCTCAGAATACACACTTATACAATGTCATGAAAATATGACTCTCTTACTTTTTAAAAGATTTTGCGGGATGCGTGAGAGGTGTGTGTGTTAAAATACATGTACTCCTCCACATCCTTTCATGCAATTATACTTTTTCCATTTGGTTGAAGAAATCCCGGATACCATGCCAAACAGGCACATTTACAAGTGTTTTTCTTTGATGTACACTGACTTAAAAGATATTTTAACCTTGAGGAAATACGCATATGATATATTTTGTACACCATCAGTAGCGAATTCATCTTAGTGAAAATTATTCTTTCTACTTAGAAATCTTCACATTTATGTATGAAGGCTGCTTCATAAGGTCAAAGATATGAGTTCTCTTTTCCACACTAACTTGAGCAAAGCAAAGGTGAAAGCTGTAAAATATCAGCAAGCTTGCTTGGCACCTGATCAGCTCTGATTTACAAGGATGTTCAAATTACTGTTATGGAATTAATGTTTGCACTAGCCTGCTTTAATTTACATGTGTTCCAGACCAGTTAACTGGAAGAGCTAAATAGGTGTTTAGCGTTTAATAGATATGATTATTAGTTTTATTTAAGTTATTAGTAGAGCTGGGTAGAAAATAGTTTTTCTCAGCCTCTGAAGTTTTTGAGATTTAAGAAGAATATTCCTTTGTCACACGAGGAAAAGGTTATATAGTCTGTTGGGGTTTTCACAGGTGCATGTGTGTCCACACACACACAGAGTCCTTGTAAGAAAAGCAGGTAAAATTCTTGCTGCATAGCCTGCTGGTGAGGGTGCTCAATGAGAAATATAAGCCTAGAGCAAATGGGCTGAATTTAGGTAATTTTTATGTCCGCAGTACTAAGTACTGTGGGATGGGTTTCTCTCCTGTCTGCTCAGGAGGCCTGCAGTGTACCTGCGGTCCTCTACCTGAGAAATGCTTAGTCACAGTCATGCTGTGAAAGGTTTCATTTCTGTGAATCAGTGAATCACTGAGCATTTGTTTGAAAAATTCCCAATCATTTCCATTTAGTCATTCATTTTGGGATAGTTTTCCTCTTGCAGCTTCCCTTCTTTATCCCCTCTTCTCAGAGCATATTTTACAAAGATGGTTGCTTCAGATAAATCTGTTGAAATTTTAACAACAGTGTTTCTTCAAACATCTGGCACAACATCTGGGCTTGGAGTCCTGAGAATAACTAGCACCCTCCCTCCTGTCCTCCTCATTTGTACTTAAAAATCAAAATGGATACCTAGTGGTTCTTCTGCTACCTCTGTTAGTATATAACACATGAGAGACTCCACAGGAAAGGAGCCCTCTTAGAGAAGGTGAACACACAGCTCTCAAAGGTGGACAGTGCAGCTGACAAATGGGTCCTGGGATATCGGGTGCTGCCTCTGCCTCTGCAGCAGCTCAGTTTTCTGCCCTTGCTTAGCTTCCCTCTTGCTTTGTCTTGTTCCAGCTTCTTTTCGCCGTCCCCACAATTGCAGTTGGCTCTTGTGTTCAGAATCAGCTGCATTTTCAACACCAAGCTACCTCTGATTCTTTAACTTTAAAGTGGCTCCAAGCTCCTGTTTCTCTGTTTTTTCTTCCAGCTTCTCATGCTGTGCAGCTACAGGACACGGACAGGAAGGTCCAGGTTGTCCAAAGCAGAGTTTGTCCCAACAGACTTTCTTCTGATTGAGCTGAACTAGCTATGCTTTTCGTTTCCAGCCACATCAGCTCTTCTGGCTAGGCACTGTTTTGCATGGTGTGCTTTAATGAACTCGCTGAAAGCTTCAGGCTAGTTCATCGTATCTAATTTAGCTAACTTTGCAGTCACTGCTCCTCAGTAGACAGTGCCATGCTGTCCTAAACTGATGATGGCTGCTTTTCCAGGCCAAACATTCAAATCTACTTGGATGAACCAAGCAAAATCCATTTCTAAACAACTTTATTGTTCAGATTTACTTCTTCTGAATAAGGCACGTGCTTAAGTGAAAGAATACTGTCTGTATTTTCTGCAACTTAATTTCTTTATCTGAAATAAACAATTACAAGAAATTCCAGTATGTTTCCAAAACATAGCTACTTTTGTGGGTAAATTCAGAAATGGAATATGAGTTTGGTGAGGAAGCAATGAACGGCACAAATTGAGCAGACTGCATTGCTCTCACAAACTTAAGCATTGACCCTCCAGGTTTAGCACACACTCTTCTTCCTAACCTAACCAAGCCATGAATCTTACCTTGCTAACAAATGTTACCAGAAGACACTTGCATATAGCTTGTGCATCACCAGCTCGTGCAGCTGGGAGGGACATATTTTTTTGTGTGCATTTTTTTGCACTAATGTACACTGGTTATATCTGAGAAAGATATTTGGATGCTGAGCACCAGGAAAAAGCTTGAGCATCTTAGTTTTATAGACCACCCTACTGTAGAAGGTGAAGTCCATGCTGTTAGCTAGCTACCTTGAAACCACCCTTGAGCCACATTAAGGCAAAGCTGGTAGAAGTATGTATTTATTTAGTGGGTAAAAGAGGCTCTAAAGTTGCCGAGGTTTATAAAGGCACAAAAGATTCAAACAGTTAATTTTATTTATTTATTTAAAGAGCTCTGACATTTCATCCCACATTCAACTGACAAAACATTAGATGTTTACAAGCTCCCGGTCAAGGATCTTGTTCTTAAGAACCTTTACTGCATTTGTGGGAGAGATGTTTGAGCTGTGGACACATGTTTATTTCTGATCTTCTCTTTCTCAGTTGTTAACCCCCCTCCCTTATTTGGAAATGCTAAAGGCAAAGCAAGGGCAGTCATGGCATGCACTTAGCTAAACTATTAGCAAGCGGTACCTTACTGAGGGATAAAGCAGCCTTGTCTGCCTGGTGAAGCAATGAACGAGTCCCAGTGAGGAGCCTTTCCACACCCTGAACATTGTATTTCACATCAGTCTGGGAACTGACAGCCAGCTTCTGTGCTTATGTACAAGGCTAACTCATACTCATGGTACTATGACACTGCCCATTTGACAAATATGTGGATAAACAGTGTCACACATTCTCCATTACACATGGGAAGAGCAAAATTCAGAAGGCTTCTATGCAGATCTTTTAAAAAAGTATAACTTTTGGAAACATCGCAGCTGTGGTGCCAACAAAAAACTTTGATAGTAGCTAGCACGGGTGTCTTCCGGCCACTGCTTATTCTGGTGTTGGTTGCTCCCTTGTGCTTTCACCATCTGTTTGACATTTGCTTGTAGACTGTTAGGTTTAATGCTAGGCTCTTTTTGGGGATGGCAACATTTCCACTGCTGTTTTTGCACGGTTCATAGCCGCAGCAGGGTTCTAGGTGCTAACACAGGGATACGTAGGGACATATTTTTTCCTGAGACTGCAGGTCTAGACAAAGACCCCCACCTATTTTGTTATCTTCCAGCTCTCTCCTGCTGCCATCTACATTGGAATCAGTGATTTAAACGTTTAAGATTTCAATGCGTTTTAGTCACCTTGTCCACCTGCCCCCAACAGCCCCAAGTCCCATATTTTTTTGAAGCCACTTGGTTTCTTTCAACAACTATGTCATCACTCAGTGGAGATACAGTGTGTACATTAAACACATTAACATAATATCTGCCATCAATAGCTGACACATCTTGCTGCCGTAGGATGGATCACAGTGCGTACGCTGGTGTTTATCGCTGAATAGACAGGAGGAGAGAAAGGGATGAATGGACAGAAAATTGTGAGCTCTCCAGCTCTCAAAACCAGAGATTTTAAAATCAGTAATTCTACTGTCTTCCACTGTCTTCTAAAACACCTACAGACAACAGCAGTGAAAAGAGTATATAAAGACTTGCTATTGTCAATAAAGCTGCACTAATACGTGTATTACGAAAATGAGTAAATGAGTAAGGGAGCTGCCTTAGCCTAGCAGAAGTGTGAATCAAATGCTGCTCTCTCTTGACTTCTTGTAGTCCTCTTGCCTCTGTGTTTTAAATATCCGAGGACCTTTCTGTATTGCACATTGTACTTTAAGAAGTAGTAAGCTTTGTATCGGGCTTTGTCAGGTCAAAAGCCACAGTCGGTGCCGGGCCCTCTTTGTCAGCCTTGGCCCTACAAGGCTTGTCTTTATCCTCCTTGGAAAGATCAGAGACGACCTGTAGTGTCTCATTTCTTCTTAGCTATGCCATGCCCACACACTCTGCCACCACTTTGTCTGGTGCCACCAGCATGCTGCAGTGCGGTAGCTTTGCCCTGGGGCTTGGCAGCAGGCTGGGAACATCTCCAGCCGGACACCGCCTGGGGCCAGGGCCAGTTCCTGCCTTGTGGCACATGTGTTTGGTGGCTGTCAGTGGTATTAGCATGTGTACCTTGCATGTGCATCCCTCAGTCATGGGTGCAGCCTTCTCTTTCATGATCTGCCTTACTGATGTGAGCCAGCTTGCTTCATGCCTCAAAGTCTGCAATCCTCATGCGGCTCTGCCTAAGTAATCCTGGGTAGGAAAAACCAGAGACTCCACAAATGACCCTTCATATAGTGTTTTCAGGGTCTTTGAGAAAACCTAACAGGCAAGTGTTGCCTGTTGCCACTGTTGCTGTTTTAGCCATGTGTTCCTTTAATGCCCTGTAATAATAATAATAAGCACTAGCTATTCCTAAGAGAGAAGCAGCATGAAGAGAGGGGTGAAAATACCATTGTTTGCTCACACAGAATTGCTCATCACTGGAACTGTAAACGTGGATTGATTATTTCTCTTTTTGTTTAATGTGAGGCTACTTCAAGTTTTCTAGCAAATAGGTTGTATTTCCCTTCCTCTTGGCTGGATATAGTGTGTGTGGTCTTAAGCATCTTTAAGAAAAACTTACTTTTGTTCAGCTTATTATATTTACCTCATGAGTATGTAGTCACCATGTACATATTAACAGTCAAAAGGGATACACAGAGAAATCCCAAATAGCTTAGATATCTTTAACACATGCCTTAACCCATTTCCACTAACGTTCTTCTTGGATCATTTGAGACGTAGCTTTAAAAAATACATAACAAGGGAATAATAAACAAGTCAAATATTTTACTGGGAAGACCCCAGTATATGACGATCTCTATTGTAGAGGGATCTGGTCCTGATGATGAGTCCATCAGAATCAGTAGAAATTACAAATGGGTTAGGTCACATTTTTCTCTTGTCTAGGAAAGTTGTCATATCAGGACAAAGATGAACATGTGCTGAAACACTCTCCCAAACTGGAGCTGAAATCAGTCAGCCTGCACTTTACCTGTGCTTTGGCCACTCACTGCCATCCTATTGGAGTTTCTGCATGTCTGAAGAGGAGAAGTTGAGGTGACTGTGCAAAGGATAGACAGCAGCAAAGAGCAGAATGAGGTGAGGAGACAAACCCCCATCAGATGGGGATGTTGGAGGTAGGCTTTCACACCAAGCTCTAGAGGGATCTTCAGGCAACTAAACTTAAGCCAGTGCTTAAAGGCTTTGCTGAAACGCGTAGGAGAAATGGAGAACGCGTAGGAGAAAATGGGTGAAGAATGCGTTAAAAGAGAAAGGAAATGCCCGGGCAATGTAGTATGGCCATGCTATAGCTCTGTTGCTGGGTCAGGAGGGTGTCTACGTGAATTTTCCTGTTATACATAGCCAGGCTGGAATGACGTTTTTGTTTGTAAATTATGTTTTCAAACCAGGTTAAGCCAGACTGAAGCACTTTCATACACGTTAATGATTAGTGTGGGGAAGAGTTGTCTTGTAATACCTCCAATTCAGGCAACACACAAAAAGGCAAGTCAGTTTCTGTATTATTAGTCTATCATTTTTAAGCTAGTATTGACAATATTGAGTCCCAGATTTGCAGCCGTAACGATTGCCAGTGCTGAATTAGAGACCTTCTTCCTTAAAAGCAAAAGTATGGAACTAATCAGGTAGGAAAAAATATGCACAAGCTGTGTTATGTGCTCCTGGCAGAAACCAAAGAGGATGTCTTCAAAGTGCAATTAGCACAGCATTGTGCCTCCTGGACTATTAAATACTGTATTCCATAAGAGCCAGACCAAGCACATATACTATTGTTGTCACAGTAAAACTGATCTCTCTGTGTCTGGATGTGCTGAAGAAATTTGAAGTTTAGGCATTATTAGTGATGGCTTTATCCCTTTTTTTTTTTTCTTTCAGTAGGATTGTAATTTGATGTTCGTGTAGCATTTTGTATTCAAATCTGTGTAGAACATCAGACCAGATACTCCCTTAAATTGTGTTTCCCTGGAGTATTTAAGCGGCTATTTAATGTTGCATTTCTTTTCTCACAGGCAGCATAACATATATTATTAGGGATAGCACTAAGTCTGTTTAGTGCAACATACAGCTATTTAATCAACACTGGAATTTTACATCATTATATATGCAAAAGCAGTTCTTCTTTTAATTAGGAATTCCTGTGGATACTTAGAAGGGCTTTTAACAGAGGCTGTATCTTTTGGGGCCTTTGATCTCCAGTCCATTTTTTCATGTTACTGTTTCACCTGTGGAGAGGACATCATCTTGGCTCAAACACTGCGAGGACGTCTGAGGTATTTCTAGGGAAACATTTTGAGAAAGTCAGAGCTGTTGAAAAGAAATCTAAAGCAAATGGATAACAGAACAGGAGAAAATGGGTTGAAAGGAACAGTCAGAAAAGGAGATAGGAGTAGGATAAAAGTTTGGAAGATGGCTGAAATACTTTGAAAGATCGAGGAGAAGACTGAACAAACAAAAATGTAGAGGGGAAAAAGAAAAAATGTAAAACATTCAGCAATAAAGAGAAATGAGCAAAATAAAAAAAGAAAAAGATCAAAGTCGAAAAGAGGAAAGAATGAAAGATGGGAGTGAAAGCGTATGAATGGATTGATGCAAAGGAAAAAGAGGAAAACAGGAAGTGGATGGATATGCAAATTCATTTGGAGAGAGATTATGTCTTTAACATTGTCATATGGGCATTACGTGAGTTTTGCTGACAACTTCAAAGTGAGCAAGAAAAAAAAAGGAAGAGAAGTTCGATACTTTGGGCAGCAAAGATGTATGAATATTCAGGAGTCATAAACTATAGGTAAATCTTGGTGGTTCAGAACTGACAATGTCAGATTTTGGAAACAGGCTTGTGAGATATTGTTTGCATCTGAAGTAGAAAACAGATACACTGTGACCGGTGACAGAACCTAGTGTTTTCTTGTGGAGGAGAGAATTCACATCTTGCGCTGCTCTACTAATGAGTCAATGTTTATAGTCTCAGTTTGGCCTTTCTTTAATAAATTCTATAAAGGGAATGAAATTCAAAATCAGTATTGGTTTTGAGTTTGAGAAGATTTCTGTATCTTCAAAGGTGTACCTTAAGTTTAAGTAATCCAGGCCTTACCTAGACTCACTGAACGCTCAAAATTAAGCTGGAAAGATTCTTTGAAGGTTGAGATCAATGTATTTAGCAGAAAATTTTAGAGCCAATGTTAGGGTAGCAACTCTGATATGCAAGATCAGGGCTGGAAAATATCTCAGGGCATTTGTATTTTCCGTACCATTCTTCAGCTGCTCTGAATGCCAGTTTGAAACAGCCCAGCGTATGAACTTCCTTTCAACACAGGACAATGACTTTTTTCCCAAAAAAGTTATGACACAAATCTAAGGGTGAGTCTAGCAAAGACATGCAGCTACTAAGAAAAAAAGAGGTTTTTCCTGAGGAAGAAAATACTGACATTTTAAAAGTTGGAGCTCAGTGTTAAACTTTTGAAGGTATCTTGACTTAGAAGTGCTGAGCCACCTGTTGTTATTTATTGATTTGAAATTGCTTATTCTTATAACACTCAGTTTATTTACACGTTTTAATATGTGTCTAAGACCTGAACTTTAGAATTCTGCTGTTCAAAATTTAGGCCCAAAATTATTGCCAGGTCTGCAGACTTTACTCTTGGTATATAAAATGATATGAAAAACCATACAGTATTTATTTTTTAAACAGTTAATTGAGACAAACTAACTATGCTTGTCTAGTAAACAAGAACTGTTATCCCCTCTTAGAAAAGTCAAGTTTGGAGTTCTGCTGGTTGGTGGTGGACAAAAGATGTAAAAATCTTTATTTAAAAAAATGCAGAAAATCCCATTTTCCTAAACATACAAAGAATGGAATAGGGCATATTTCTTTGCCAACATCTTTTAGACATAATTCTGCCCAGATGGTAGTCTTTCTAGACTGTTCTTCAGAGCTACATTCCTTTTTCAGTCCATTACCTGCACTTTATTTCTAGTTTGTGCATTCCTGTGGCTTCTACTGCTCACGTAAGCACCTCTACTAAAAATAGTTGTCCTAGAACCCTTTGGTACGTGTGCCTGGTATGTACTTCTCTGTTGGCCAGAACCTCGTGTTTTGGAAGCTGCAAATTGTTCCCATCTTCTTGCTCCATGGAAGAATTTCTTCTGTTTCTTCCTTTCCAAATGAAGAACACTTGTTAAATCATTAACTTTCAATAGAATTTTAGCAAATCATGACAGTACGTTGAAGATCACTGTTACGCATTACTTGGTCATTTTGAAATGGATTCTCTATGAATGTTTGCTACCAGTTTTCCAATAGCTTCTCTCAACTCTTTCTAGTAAAAGAATGAGAAAGGAGGGGCTGAGCTTTACACTGAAGTTGTGACTGAACTCTGGATAAAACACTGGTCTGGTTGCAAGCAGCATCAGATCAGGAATTACTTCCTATACGTCTCTAAGCAAGTTGCTGAATTCTTTCATACTTTAGTTCACAAGATAAAAATGCAAACAATCGTTTTCTCCTGTTATTTACATTGGCTTCTTAAACAGTTTACTCTTTCCCATAAATATTTGGCAGGGCAAGCCCTGGTTTATCTTTGGTTATCTTGTACCCAAACATATTTATCACACACATTTCAAGGCCATTCTCTTCCTGCTACTGTAATATAAAGACACAGTAGTTTTCATCTTCTCAAGAAAATCTTAGGGCAGTGACAAATGAAGTTTGGAAGTTTCTGAAGTTGAGTTAAGCACAGAGAAGTTCAGGTGCATAGATGAGTCTCCTCAGAATATCTTATCTACCTGCAGTTTACTTAGGAACAGGCTCCCTCATGAGGTAATCTATCCTGCTTCAGACCTAGGTAGAAATACCACAAAACCTGCCTGTCACTGATGTGTGATGATTTCAGTTATTTGTACCGGTTGGGATTCAGTGGGAATGTTTAAATGCAATATACCAGTAAAATAAATAAATCATTAATTTAATTTAATTCAGTGTTCCTCTCTCTCTGCCTGCCTTAGGATAGGGTTAATATTTTTTCCTGTCAGGACTGCGGTGCATTTTAATTAATGTTGGGAATACTTGTGCAGCGAATGTGTACTTCGTGGCCACCTCAACTTTAATGCTTTTATGCTTTTACTTCTATTACAGAGTCACTGTTCTTGTTGGGAAATGGAAAAGAGCTCTGTAATATACCTGTGCTAAGTACTTAGTTTATATGGACTTCAAAATTGTTTTCTCTAAATTTCTGCAGCTTTTTAAATGCCTCCACATGCTGCTGCACAAGCAAAGGATTTTTTTCTTAAACAGACCTTAACAGTTCATCGTGCTTTTGAATAACAAGGGGTTGATCATGTACCTTAATTACAAGAGCAAATTGAAGGCAGTGGTACTATTCATCAAAATAAATCGCATATTAGTTAACTAATGAAAAAGTCAACAGACAGAAGAATAATACCACAGCAGTGTTAGTAAACACAGGGGCAAAATTCTTAGCTGGTGTAAATCAGCATGGCCTCAATCTCTTCAACTGAGTTGTGCTGAAAGATAACAGGTAATGATCTGACCTTTTTTGGGTAAATGTGTGAAGAATTATGTGCACTAATTTTCCTTTGGGAAATTAGGGGGCAATATTCATTGATGCTTGATATTTAGATGTTGCTTTTTATCTGTCCTTTCAGTTAAAACAAAGAATCATGTTGCTCATATAATGGGAGACTTTGGCTTCTATTCTGGAGAATGTGACTTGCAATTCCCATTTTCCAAGCCAGTTTGATACACCTACATACAGAGATTAAATGTCTGGGATCAGAAAGTTCAGTCATTAGGTGAAGTAAAGAACTGTGATGCTGCAGATATAACATTTAGAGATCTAGCTAGATAAAAGATTAAAGGCCAAAGTTATTCAGTGTACAAGAGGAAACACATTTCACACACAGGGATAATGATTTTCTTTTAGGGGAGGAGTGCAATAGCTGTTCTCAGTGCAGTGCTGGCTCACGTAAACTGGAATGTTTTCTCCAAACACTACTTGGGTCTCTTATTTTTATTGTTTTGTATGTTGAGAATCTCTCCAGTGCTGCAGGTGCTTTCCAGATGTACAAAGTTCCCATCCCTCCAAACCTCATCAGTAAACAGAGGTCAGAGGAAGGAAGTAACAACATGGATTTTCTATAGGAGTCAATACATTTTGCTATAAAGACAGCAGGGCAGAACATGGATTTTGAAGCAGGGAGAAAGAACAGAGGGCAGAGGTAGCTTCAAGATAAATTAGAGAAGGTCAGCTGATGCAGAGAGGGACTGCAGAAGGGTGCCACAAGGTCACTTCAGGGGTGTGATAAAAAGGCAGGAAGAGCTCAAAAGTGGGGCAGAATAGAGGTAATAGGAAGGGCAAATCTCCTGTTGAAGTGCAATATCCACGACTTTAAAAAGACCTTCAATAATGCTATAAGAGCATTATTTGGAGGGGAAAAAAAAGTTAAGTTCTAAAGAATTGGGAAATGCCAGATTTCTGGGAGCCGTGTCGCTTTGAGTGTGTTCCCATGTGCTCTCACGCTGGCTATGGTATAATGTAAGGGCCGTGTAAAAAAAAGAAAAAAATAAATCGCGTGTAATATTTAAAGAAAGCAACACAGTACACATAGATGTGGATGGACATTTTCAGTGAAAGGAAGTACCCTAAACCACTCTTACATGGAGAAATATAGAATGAACAAAAAGAATTACTTTAGGGGTCATGCTAAGGGTTTATTTGACCCAGGATTCTGTTTCCATACATACTAATGTATAGAATAACCCCTTCCCCAGCATATTCTTCCAGTTTCTATCAATCTGCGTGATGAAGTGGGCAAAACACATGCTAGATGTTTTTCTTTTTTTATTAAAATGTACACAAGTGTAGCGACTTTGTAAGAGTTAACAAGAGGGAAGACTGAGGAAGAACAGGCTGAAGTACTTCCCATTCAGCATTCAGATCACATATATATGACCTTGAGTTTAAGCAATGGACTCCTTTACAAAAGATATACTTGGCTGCTTTGGCCACTCTTTCTCAAGAGCTTCTGATTTCAGTGCATGCCATTGTCAGTGACTAGCTGTCAATACCTGGTGAACAAATATGTTCAAGTGATTTGCGGTCTATTAATAGATGTTTTGTGAACATAAAAAATAGATGATATTATCAAGTTGTTTATGATGGAAATCGTCTGTGAAAGAACATGAATTTAAGGCAGCTTAACTTATCAGCTCAGCAAAATCATTGACCAAGTCTCAAAGACATTTCCTTTGAAAATCTCCTTCATGACAAATTATTTTTATGTATTTGCAAATGACTATTTGAATAATTTCAAAGATTGTTGCTGGGTGAGTGCTGCATAATCATGAAAATTTGTGTAGGGGAAAACTAGCAGACTCATTTAATTATCCTTTTCCCCTTGCTTTGTATATCAGAAGGCTTTGCTTTGTTTATATCGCTTTTTCTTTTGCACAAAGGGGAAATGTTTTAGACACTGGTAATAACTGATGCTTGTGTGAAGAGTAGCCCTGATAGTGTTTGACCATCTTGAAACCTCCTTTTGGTTGTAGGGCTTCTCCACTCCTGGAGCAAAAACAATACCGTGTGACTTAGATGATCAATCACACAGCATGAATAATGAGCAAACACTCAAAGCAACAGTCACATTTGCATAAACCATTCATTCAGTACATTTGAATAACTACCAAATTAATGAAAATCAAAAGGAGTCCATGGATCATTTGCCAACAGGAAAGAGGGCTAAAACCGTTGAATAGCTGGCTTGCTGAAAAAAATTTTCATGGCTCTGTCTTTCTAGAAGGAAAAAGAGGAGGCAAGTTGGAGTGAAAATTACTAGGAGATGAGCCTCTTCTTCCCCATCCCTGACAAGGTTTCTTTCTGTGTAGTTCCTCCGCATCACTCTGTTTCTTCCTGACTGTTGTTTTCAAGGAAAAAAAAAAACAACCAAAACCTGGTAACCCCACTTTGCAACAAAGCAGGAGGAAAAGCAAGCAGGTAAAAACATGGGTTTAATTGACTTTTTGCAGGTGGAGAACCAGATGTAAACGTTATCAAGAAATACTGGTTTCCAGAGATGCCTGCACTAATCAGGTTTTTTTTATGGTACACTACATGCCTGGCAAAATCAATTACGTGAGGGTTTCTTTAGATACATTCAAAACAGGGCAGTTTTGAAAGAAACTCTGAAAGATGCACACTTTCATTTTGTCTGTTTGATTTCTCTTATTTTTCTCCTTGTTTTAGAAGGTGCTGACAATCCTCTGCCGGGAGTCTATATTCAATTTCAAGAAAGTAAACTCTTCCAGCTGTCACACCTGAAGGCAAAACCTAAAATCAATGAATAGCTTATCAGGAGCTTACCACTTTGTTGCTCCTGCCACTGCTCAGGCTTCCCATTTCTTGGAAATCCTTTTTTCAGAAAAAAAGAAAAAAAAGAACCTATGCAACATTCAAATGTGGATGCAATTAATTTCATTAGGAAATTCTGTAATCTTGACATAAGAACAATTCCATATAGGATAGAAGACCAAATAATGTGTGTGTCTGTCAATATTTAAATTAAACAAAGCGGTCTCTGCCTAGTTACTGATTGTTGAACTCTATTTTATATGAAAATGCTTCCACCTGTTCTTCATACCTTGGCAATATGATATCAACAGAGATTTCATGCATGCCAGAATAATTACCCAAATTAACAGATACATATTTATTGCTTTGGTAACTCCCATAAGGAAGGAGAGAGCAGGATGTACTTCAGAGAATTCAATCCCTATCAGACATGGCTCTGCCAGACAGGCTGGTGGTCTATGTCTCTGTACAGTTCTTCAGCCTCAGCTCTTCCAAAATGTCAGTATTTGACACTCTTCATTGCTTAGACCAAACACTGATACTACTTCCAGAAGATTCTCCTCTTGCAGCACAGGCATGTTCCATGGGCTGTTCAGAGTCTTCCAGAGAGACCTTTTAACTTAAGGCTTGTGTCAGCAAGTTAAGCAGTTCTTCGGTTCAACAACCAACATCTCGTACAGCAGTGCCCTTGAAGATACTAAGCCTGATAGCTGACAAAATCTGGAGAGCTGGGAGAGCTGCCAGTTCCACAGGGAGTCCCATTTTGGGGGAGATGGGAAGGGAGAACCTGGCTCAGGAAGCAGCTTGCTCACTCCTAGAGCAATCCAATGTGCTTCGTGCTTTTGGATCTTCAGGTCGTCTTCTTCATTGCTTCTGGGTTTCTTCTGGCAGCTGTTGTGTTTGTTTGTTTGTTTTTTTAATTAAGGATTATGGATGGAAATACAACATACCTACTTTTTATGGAGCTTATCCTACAGGGTTTGGATCATGGGCACAGTGTTACCTGAATGAACTGGGTCTGTCCCTCTGCATGCTCACAGTAAGGGCCTTACGTTCAGAGGCATCACCACTCTCTCTGGCTTGTATGGTCACTGTTGTTTCTGCACCTAAATCTCTGCAGGGTAAGCCCCCGAAATCATGAACTCCTCTTTCCACGAAAAAATATGGATGCGGAAACCACTTTTTCATATGTTTTATGTATTATTTTAACAATAGCCATCTGATGTAATGTTCGGTTCCAGCAACCCAGAAAGGAAATGGCATAAGGTGTTGCGCAGGTTTCTCATTTTTCAGCTTGAACTGCACAGACCACTTTTGCTTTCTCTGTAGACAAATCAAAGGCCCAGTGATTTAACTGTTCCTTCTCCTGCCTTATTTCCTTCACATTCAGAGAGCAAAACCTGTGCCATCTAAATACTAAATACTAATGACTGCTTTTTGGGAAAAGTGTATCTTAAAATTAGTCCCCATGAAAATCAGTTGAATTATATTTTAAAAGTTAGAGAGTCATATAAAACAAGCTGCTCATAGACATAAAACAGGTGAGTTTCATGGCTTAAGTTCCTAGAAACATAAAGTTATTGGCATCTGGAAATTTCGTTGTTATTATGCTTTTTATATGTTAAACTAGATCACAAATGAGCTATTTATTTATGTTTCTTTGCTGTTTGTTCTGCAAAAAAACTTGCTGAGATACATACCAGATGTCTATCTCGTATGATTATGTCCCATATGACTATTTCTCATACCTGCATTTGTCATGACTTATTGCTTGCCTGACTACTACTTCCTGTTGATTTCTTGTGTAGTTTTAGACTTTTTTTGTCATATTCTTTCTTCTTGCAGCTGCTCCTCTGTCATCTCAAAGGATATGACTTCTAGGTGGTGCTTCTCTTAATGTTTAAGTGCTATGCCTCTGATAGAAGAAAGATAGCAGAGGCTTTGCCCACCTTCTTCAGATATGCAGGAATGTCCAAAGCTGTTCTGATTGTAAAGCTCTTTAGGTCACCATAAGTGAGATGTCATTATCATGTACATTTCTTCTTTCTCTGCAGCAGAGGATCTCACCAGTACATCTTCTTTTGTCCTCCCAGAACGCACAACTGTTTCAAATCAGCAAAGCACAAATGAGAACAGTATGGTAGAAATCAACAGGAGAGCTAGAAGAGGAGTACCAGTAAAACAAATAAACATAAATGAGTCATTAGGAGAATGGCAGCTCCGGGGAAGATTCCAGTTACCTGAGGTCATCCCCACTTTGTCCTCACAAAGTCTCCCTCCCTGCTGCAGAAGATTGGATTCACAGCTCTGCTCTGTCTTCTCTCCACTAGCTCGGTATAGTTGTCCATGGTCTCTTGACCTCTCTCATCATATTCCTGATGCCTATCCAACAGACCTTAATTAATACTGGCTTTCTTGCCTACTTTTTAAACTGCAATACCCCTGCTGCCTTTGCCTTTTAGGAACCAGCACTTTACTTTCCAGATTTGTTTTCATTTCCTAATATATCCATCAGCTGTGCTTTTTGTTTTGCCAGTTTAACATGCCCTGACACTTTAGTGCTTGTAAGTGGATCAGCTGGCTTTGGCAGGGACCCCCCAGATTCCTCAGTGTCTTCCTCTGCTTCTGGAGGTCAGGCAAACTCAGCGTGCAACTTCTCTATCAGACCTATCAGTTAGCTTTAATGGCAATCCTTCACCACTGGTAACTTGCCTGACTTAACCTTCTTAGATTTAATATTCACACTGAAAGAAATAAAACACTTTTGGTTTTCAAGCTAATGCGTTATAATGCGAGATATATATCATTGCTACGGCAGACTATAGTCTTCAACTTTTAGCCTCCCATATGCTCCTCAGATTTTAAATTAAGTCCTAAAGCTGTAAGTTGCTGTGAGAAAGTTTGGCGTCTGTATGAAAATTCAAAGAACACATGCTGGTTGTTAAGGCTCTGTTGAACAGCATGTAGGACCAAAGATTTAGGGCACCAGTGTCATGAAGAAAGGACTGTTTACTACTTAATCTAGAAAATAAATGGAGTCAGAATAATGTGAAGAATTTGTCAGAAATCCAGAATAATGTGAAGAATTTCAAAACATCTCCAGGTTGCTTTGAGATGGAGCCTGCTCCACACCATGCCTGCTCTTATTCCAACCTTCCAGCTCCTTCTTTTGACCACTTCAGTGCATTTCTCCATATTATTGGAAGCTGCACAGTAGATAAAATCACCCAGCTGTATTTGCTCTCTCCCTAGCTAGATACTTGTCTGAATCTTTTACAGCCATCTGCTACCTTCTCAGCCATGTAATGGAGCAGAACATCAGCAAAAATCAAATATCTGAGCTAGAGATTTCAGCTTTATTCTAAGCTCAATGAATAGTTTTATAATTAGTGATTTTTTTCAGTTTAACACCATGAGAGCTGAAGGGCATGATATCATGTAGACCTCGTTCCCCCATGAAAAGTGGTAGTACTTCTAAATATTCATGACATCATTGTACAGTTTATCAAATCCAAAGGTATTGCCAGCTTTTAATTTAGATCACAGCTCAGTCATATTTCACTTGTAGCCAGAAGTGGTTTTTATTTCTTTTAACATTTGAATCCAAAGTATGCAGAATGGGTAGACTGTGAATTTTAAGCTTCTCTTGTCTCTCCTCAGATTCTTTCATTTGCACTATTTTGTTTTTATTTCTTAAATAGATTGTGCTTTTGAGCAACCAATCAACGCAATTCAACAAGATATGATAGGAAAGCAGTTCCTGACTGTTACTTCCCATTTTTCACATCTGTAGTTAGGTTCATCAGAATAAAATCTCCAGGCTTGAATGATAGGTGATTTAGGGCATGAGACAGGTACTTACAATGAAAACTCAACCTACTCTAGTTTAATCAAGAAAAAGTTTTTTGCTCCAGTTAGACTACAGCAAGGAGAAAATGCAACTTAGCTAAAACCAAAGAGAAAAATATCTTTATAGCTTACTGGCATCCAAACTATTGCAAATTCTTGCAACTCCACAGTACAGAATCAGAGATGGGGATCTACTGCTGCTTCTTTTCTTGTATGCATTTCTTTTTTATTTCCAAGAAGCTGGAAGGTATGGTTAGGTTAGGTATGTTGGCATAGGTGGACAGCAGCTGTTGAATGTTGTCATATGAACATAGGCAACCATAGGAGCCCCATGATTGTTTTCCCTCTAACCACAACAGCAGAACTATTAAAGCATCTGGAGGATAGGAATACACTTTTCATAACCTGTGGAGTTCATCTATCTTCTTCCCAGTTTATTTTTCCTAAATAGCCTGGGAATGTGAGAAGTAGGGACTTTCCAAGCAGTAGACAATGATGGATCAAGTAGAGGAAGAGCATCACTGAAAGGTATAATGATCTTGAGGTTTTATGCTCTATTTACTTTGGGGCACAACAGGGGCATTATGTTCCAGTTCTGTTTCGGTAGGTAGAGGGAGGGTAAGCACACTGTTTTGAGGGGATGTATGGTTGTGCTGTTATTTGTCTGCTTGCCTAATTTTACATCAGTATCACTTCAATGCCTTCATCATGGACATGAGGAAAAATTTCTTGACTGAAAGAGTGGTTAAACATTGGAACAGGCTGCCCAGGGAAGTGGTTGAGTCACCATCCCTGGAAGTATTTAAAAGATGCGTAGATACGGCACTTAGGGACATGGTTTAGTGGACATGGTGGTGTTGGGTCGATGGTTGGACTCGATGATCTTAGAGGTCTTTTCCAACCTTAATGATTCTATGATCTGAAATCAGGTGCTTTGAATGAACAGAGCAAAGGATGTCCGCTGTCCATTTGTCTAAATCAACAAAGCAGAAACATTACATTACAAAAGATACCATGATCACATCCATATTACAGATGAAGAATTAAGGCATAGCAGTTGTTGAGTTATGTTGACAAAAGGCCACCCATGACCTGTGACTACACTGACAAGGCAACTACATGAGAAGCAGCAGCAAAGAGAAACATTACACATATAACAAAATGGGGTAGTAGCTTAACAGAACTGCTGACCAAGATTGAAATTACTATAACACTACCACGTCACAAATATCAAATAAGAGTGTAAAATCAGCAAAACTGGGCCCGTAGAAAGAGTAAAGAGGGGTTGGCTGTTTATTAGGGAGGGGTTGAGGGTGGTAACAGAGAAATTGGGAGGGAGCAAAAATGTAAAAAGATAATATAAGGGGCAGCAAATCATGCGATCAGATCTGACTGGGGTACAACTGAAACAGTTTTAGTGCTTATGAATATTAGATATTCATGATTAGTCAGGTTTTGATGCGATTGATCACTAATCCTTGGTTTCTGTGACAGCAACTGTGGCTATTCTGCAAATACAGACAAGTCTGCATTGCATCAAATCATCAGCACTGCCTCAGACTGCATTTTACCTTGAAAAAGTTTATTTCTGAATACTCTAGGATCTTCTTAAAAAAGGTTTAACTGTTGCATATTGATCTCTATTATTTTTGAGGGTTTTTACTTTCTATAGGTCTGACGTTAGGAATTGCAATGGGTTTTGTACAGCAGGGCGGCGACTTCAGAAATATGCTTCGGGGTGCCTTGTCCAGTTAGGGAGAGAACGATCTGTCCTACTACCTCAGTCTTTTTTAGGCTTTCTGAGGTTTAGCGTGTACTCTTGATGCTGAGTGTGACCTTCCTTTGGCACAGACACTTTGTCTCCGCTCTTTAAAGATGATTGCCTGTTCTTTTGGAAGTGGCTGCCATGCAGCGCAAAGACCTCTGAAGTCCCTTTGCAATCCATTAAGAGATTGGTTTATTTACTGTCTGCTATTGATTATTACTTAGTCTTAGTCTTCTTCCCTCAAGGAAAAAGAAATAATCTTTGTGGAGTTTCTGGTTTGTTCTGTGGCCAGAGATGATGTAGCTGACTGAAGAGGCTGTTCAGCTTTGAATCAAAGTGCATTTGTTTTCATTTTCTAGCTGAGTTACATCCCAAAAAGATTTATTTTGAGCTAAAGGGTAGTGAAAATTGCCAGGTTGATGTCCCTAGGGACAAATTTCTCTGTTTACCTGTAGGACAGGTGCAACCAAGGCAACTCTGGCACATGATGGTCCCCAGATCTCCTTCCCTGTTTGAAAGAAGAGCTTTCTGGTTGTAAAGCATTCTTGAGCACCCATAGTCTGTTTAGGCAATCAGAGAAATGACCACTAAATGCTGTTGTTGGGTGCTCTCCACTGAAATCATACGTGGTTCCTACACTGCTATTGCTTTGAACACTTTTGGTTGCTGCTGCCAGTAGGGTAGGTGTAAGCAACATGGTCTGTTGGGCAATGCACAAAAGTAACCATTTTGTTTTGCTTCTCCCACTGTGCTGAACAGCCGCTGAATGGCAAAGATGTACGCCAACTCCATGGTGGACTAAACATGCACTACTGATTTAGGGAGGAATAAGAGCCCTCAGATAGGACAGAAATTTCATTTTACAGCAGAAGGAAAAAACGTCCCCAAACAACAAAGGTTAGTTCATAAGGAGCAAAACTGAGAATGCCAACTTTTCTGTGCTTTTGTATACTAACCCCTGTGCTCCTACCCACTGCAGGGGCTCCTCACAGGCTTCTCATGGCCCTGCTCCCTCTCGGTTCACTCTCACGTCCCCTGACCACCTGGTGAGCAAGAAGCTGTAGGTACAGGGGACAGAGCTGAGAGATGCGTATGCTGCTGAGTCACTGAGTAGGTAAACTGCTGGGTGGGTGTTGGCAGGTCAAGTACAACAGATGAGGGTTAAGTTCATGCTGCAGCCCTTTTCCTCCCAGGAAGAACTCATTTGGCTCTCTTCTCAATCCAGCCAGCCATCAATTTGTATGAAACTTTCAGGAATGTAATTATCTTTAAGATTTCTGCTGCTCTGTCAAATTTGCTTCAAGTTAGCTAAGAGGTTGAAAGGTTGAGAAGAAGAAAACGGACTGATGAGCAGACAGAGATTGCTGAAGTTTTTGTTCCTTAAAAAGCAGGCTTTCAAAAAAAAAGGGGGGGGGGAACTAACAGTACAGATTTAATTACCAGTAATTTTCTTGTCCAAAGTTGTTTTTCAGCTGCACTTTGTCTTTAATTATGACAAGAAATTAGTGAAAAGAAATTATTTTCAATATTTCCTGTAGATTTTGTGCAAAGATTGTGTTCAAACCATATATTCTATGGCCTGAGAAATATAAAAGCAAATCTGAACAGCTTGATGCCGTATTTTAGTCTCATAAATATGAAAAACAAATCATTACCCGTAATTATGAAGTACAATAAAGAATAACAACTATTTCTATAGCTGGGTTTTTGTTTTTCGTTATTTTGTCTGTTGTGGGTTTTTGTTTTTATTTTTTTACATAAGTGGTGGTTTTAAAGGGCTTTTAATTACATGCTTGTAATGTACACTAAGCAAGCTGGCAGCTCCCTTGCATCTAGCAGCATCCCACATATGGCTGCAAAGTTTTAAAGGAGCTTGTCTTTCCTTCCCTCTATTGTCTTTAAGAGCCAAATTTGGTAGACCTTCTATCTGACATTCCTGGAGACTGAAATCCTTTATTTCCTAACAGAGGGGCAAATTATCCCATCTTTTCTTACCTCCATGCCCCAGCTCTCACCTGGCAGATGGAAATCTCAGAAGTGCTCCATGCTGTCCCAGCTCTGCTCCCTCCCACAGCTAAGAAGGGTTGCTGATGACAGAGGCTGTAGCTGAACTGGACAGTCTTGAAAACCCCATCCCTTAATTGTCAGCCCTGCACTACCTGTATGTGTATGTAAGGAAGCAATGCAATTTTTCTGACCAGAAGCTGTAAGAATACACAATAGCAAAAAACCCCATATGGATAGAGTTCAGAATATTTCCCCAATCCTGACTAAGGCCTTAACCTCCTACTGGTTTTGTTTCAGTTTTATATCCCTGAGGTCACAGGATTCTGCCAATGTAAAGCAGAAGGGAATTGGCCCTGTAGCCCTCACTGGCAGGTAAAGGATAAAATGGGTTGTTGATCAAGATGTACGAGCAGCAAACATGCCCATTTCCCCTTTAGCCCACTTACTTATTAATACTTGATTTTCTTTCAGTATAGAATATTAATAAGCAAAAGCCTCAAGACATTTGCTTAGCAAAATTCTTCCAAAACCCAAATCTGCTTTTCTCTGCAAGTTATTAAACATAACTTCCAGCAAAAGATTGACAGTGATTCTTTTGGGCAGAATTTACAATCCCTCTCTATTATTTAGATGCTGTTACACTGCACCTGGCAGGGTGCTGTGCTTGTGCAGTGGTGGCTGGAACCAGCAGGGCTCTTCTGATGTAGCCAGTGAAACCTTCTGCAACGTCATGAATTAAGTGCACATCTGTGAGTTAGGAGTGTATTTACTGTGATGGAACAAGCAGCTGAAGACAGCCCTTTCCGGTTAGTGTTTTCTGCTGGAGTGCATGAACTCCAGATGATGTGCTAGAAAAGGAACCACCTGGCTGCTCAGCCCATTCCCTTCTCCCCTTTTCCTTTCACTATCCACGGCACCTGTGCTTCCAGCTGTGCGAGTGAGAAATTTTGCCAGCCAACCCAGCTAGGATTCTGCATAGGTCAGCATTACGTGTGTTGTTATTGCATCTCTCTCTTTTCTCTTTTTCTTCTTTTGGGGAGGGAGAAGGACTGTTTTGTGTACTTGCTTTACAAGTCTTCACTTTTCTTGCAGCAGAGGAGTTTCCAAACAGATCTTTCTGGACAGAATAATTTCATTCGTTAGTTTAGCAAGACATTTTCACAGCCATCTCCTCAGCAATGGTCCCATGTAACCCTGGATGTGCCTGAACTCTCCAAACCCCTCATGTTTAATATGAAAGTTCCCAGGCTGTGACCAAGCATTGATTTGGCATGTCCAGCCAGGCTGCAGGATCACAGGGGGCTTGATGTGGGAGGCAGCCCCCGAGTGCATAACAAGTTAAAGCTGGTCCCACAGGACAGCTGGAGTTATGTGTGCACAGCTGATCTTTTAGGAGAAAGGATGAGCCCTGCAGCTATGAGGTTGCAACCACATTGCAAGGTGGTGGAGGACATTGTGCATCTCTCCTTGACTTACAGCCAGGGAACCCTACAGGAATGTGAGCACCTACTCTGTGAGTCTGGCAGCCAGGTAAATCCCAGGCAAAGATGCTATACTGGAGCTTATTAATATGCAAATGTAGACGTTAAAGCCTGATTTAACTACTTGTGATGTTTCTGTTTTACCCTGTACTCAATTTTTCTTCTTGGGGTACTACTTAATATTTCTCTATGCAGTTTATGTGGTTTTGAATCTTATTGTTAGGTATCTAATTCACTCTGTGTACTGAAGAAGGAGGTGGGGGAGAGGGAAAATCAGGAGTGTAAATATAGGTGGACTTGTGGACTACTTTAAGGCACTTAAAGTATCTTGCCTGGCACAGGTTACCTATTATATCCACTAACTGTCTATGGATGCCCCACAAGCCTAGGGATGTCTAAAATGATGGTAGACGCTTAAATCTAGACACATGGATGGATCCCACTGTGGAGGTTTCCCTCTGTGTTCTGTGTTTCACTTCAGAGGTCTAAAGTTACTTAGTGTGGGATTGGTGGGCAAGTCTGCATGCCTTTCTTGGATATAGCCTTTACTGCTAAGGTACTGCTGCTAATAAGGGTAGCATATCCCTCAAGTTTATCAGGTATACTCCAGAGAAGCACCTATGGCTGAGACTGATGTAATTTCTAGTTTAATAAAAATATCCAACTATCAGCCAAAAAAAAAGTCTGATTTAAATGTCCTGCCCTAGTGCCTCCAGCAGCTACTTGCTTCATGATCTCATTTACATTTCTAGTCAAGTGTCCCTATTAGAACTATTTCTGTCATGAGGTTCTTGGGCTTTTTTTTCCCCCATGGGTGTCCTTGACCCAAGAAGCACAGTGATTAGGCAAGGAAAAATATTCAACGTGCTGGAGAAAACAAACAGAATTCATACAAACTTTGAAGTCAATAGAAAATTTAGAGGGATGTGATAAAGACTTTTTTTTTTTTTTAAAACTTTTTCCATGCATATCACTGTGATTTATTTAAAAAAATGTTTTAGGAAACAAGTTTTCAGAGGTTGTGAATAACAAGTGAATTAGTGGGTTTTGTTAAAGTGAATGTTTGCAGTGCTGCTTTATTGTGTATACACTGCTGCATCTAAGCATTACTTTTGAATTTAATTTTAGTATAAATTAACTTATCTTCATGCAAGTGGCTTTAAAGCTAATAATCCTAAAAGAATTAAGATTAGAAAGTAATGCTATCAGTGCCAAAGATCGTTAATGGCTTTTTACCCTTGCAAACTGGTGAACTGTAACGAGGATAATTAGCATAAATGGAATATATCATTTCTTCAGCCAGGTATCCTTTACTCTAATTACTTCAAAGTTTTGTTCTGGTCAAATAAAATTTGGATGGCTTGTCCACCTCTTTTCTGAAAGGCTGAGCAAATGTCAGGTGTGCTGCTTTGAGAAGTCAGAAAGGGTAAATCTGCAGCAGGCAAGATAAGGACAGGTAGAGGAGGTAAATACAGAGACTGGAACAATTGCCACTGCTGATCATTTTCAGCTGGCTGCAGGGAGATTCAGGCAGGATATTCCCACAGAAAAAGGAACTTGGCTTTCCGAGAAGGTAAAGATGCTTGGATTGGAAATTATACTCGTATTTTGCTAGTGGATCAGCTCGGGTTTGCTGGGGAAATAGGGATTTTTTTTTTAACCCTTTGTAAGAAGTATGTTACTATTTTAAAGTTGTTTTAAAGTCCAGTGAAGGTTGGTCTGCTCCAGGCTTCTCTGAGAAAGCACCTGACCAAAACAGATGTTTTGTGATTATGGACCTTAAAAGTCCTTACCAGAGGGATAGCCTTCTCTGGTAATTCCACATACAGAAATTAAAGTGTAATGTGTATCAGCATGCTTTGATACCCTTATTAAAGCCCTTAAGAGGCCCTCTCAGGGGCCTGTAAGCACTAGCTAAAGACCCCTGACCTAAAGTAAGAGATAACTGGTCTCTCTCTGCCTGGAAATACTGGTTTATAACAGTGGGCAGGCTGGAGGGACAAAGGCAGGTTTCTGAACTGCACCCCCTGTTTTCCTGCCAGCTTTTGCTGCAATTGCTCTGCTATAGCTCAGAGTGCAGCAAACTTGCATCGTGTAATAGCTGCTGCTTTGTCTTCCTTTTCCTTATGTTATCCAGCTTCATGAGGCAAGAAGAGCTCGTCTCTTTTGTCCGCTTAGTTGAAATATTGGTTGTTGGTGTCTGGAAAATGGGATTGCATTCAAATGGAAGCAAACCAAAGTATCAGGGCAACCTTTTCTTCCCTCCTCTGCCTCTCTAGTCTGGATTAGTTGAGGGAAAGTACTTGGCCATCCCCCCCACCTGGTTTTGTGCCCCACATGATGAGCAGGAAGGATGCTATGGGGTTTAGGTTTTGAAGGCATAAGAATAAATGGTTGTATACTACTGCTCTATGGCAAAAAGTGGGAGAAAGGAGATTTTAACTGTTTGAGATGCTGGTACAATACTGTCTTATTTCTTCTTCCTTTTGACCCACTACAAAAAAAGGAAAAATTAAGCTGGGGGGGGTTAAGTTCTGATAAACATCTTCTGAAAGTGAGCACAAACTTTTCCTTTCTTCTTTTTTTTTTTTCCTTCCCCGGTTTATTTGGGGAAAAAAAATTGTTTGCAGGTGTTGGGGCATAGTACACTCATCCAAGTTCAGCCAGCTTTTACTTTGTATTCTTGTAGCATTTTTGATGGGCAATAACTCAAAGGGTCTATTTCTTCCCTGTCCTGCACCTCATTTACTGAGCAGCTCCTGCACCTGGCAGACAAATCAATTCTAAACCAACAGATTTCAGGGAGGTTTGGTGCCATGATCTATGTATTTTTCAGCAATTCAAATGGAAAGAGCTCCTTTACCCATCCTAAAAGTTTGCTGCATTAGTGCAGCACCTCAATGAATGCTCTGGGACTCAGGACATGTGCAACTAAATGGAATGAAATAGGTACTTAAAGATTCGTATAATGCATTAACCATTTTTGTAACTTAATTCAAGGCATGATATATACAGCTGACATCAAAAGCCTTTCATAGCTGTTCTTTAATTTCAGTTTCAGTAATGAATATAGATCCAATTAGAAGAGAGCTGATACACGTTGAAAAGAATTAACAATACCCCTAATTTCCATGTTGAAGTAATGGCTGCTATTACAAACTGCTTGATTTTAATCAGATATTCTCAAAAATTACAGCGGATGTGGACTCATAATGCTCAGATACAAGGGATCACACTCTCTCTCATGCTCTCTGTTTTTTAAAAAAATAAAGTAAATCTCACAAGCATAGAAGAAAAGCTTCTTCCATGTGCTACGTATTTTTATGGCACAGTAAAGTTTAGCCAAGGAGCAGGTCACAAACAGCATGTCTGCTGGCTGGGGGAGTTTGCAGTAGCTGACATAGCTGGTTTGCAGCTATGTTAGACAAAAGTTTAGTCAGGCTTATTTTGAGCCTCTCTGATATAGTTTACGAGGGCTGGGTGACACTATCTCCAGATCATATCTGAGGCTCTTGGTTCAAAGCATTTTGTCTTCATGGTATTGAAAGGCATGTTGGAGCAGTTGTCACAACATAAACTGGATAAACTTCGTGACATTTATGTCGCCAACGACAGTGACTGTAGGGAAAAATGCCCCTCTGAATTGACTCTTTCTGTAAATGGTAATGTATCTAGTTTCAGAAATATATGGTAAAATAAACTGGATGAGAGCCTGACAGTGATGCAAGATTGCTTTGTGTCCTCTACGTAAGGCTGCATGCTAGAAACTTATCTATCTTCAGGGTTGCTCTAATTTCTATGGCGTGTGCCGGTTTAAGAGGAAAGAAAGAGTTGTGTGTAGATGCAACACACAGGAAATGAATCCACTTACACAGGTTTTCCTCTCATCCATCTAGCCTTATGGTAAAATCTGAGCATGCTGCTCCTGATATGTCTGTATGGCTGTTCTTTACCTGTACCTTTATACAGCCATTAGGATTTGGTATTGCAGGGAAGCGTATGCCACATGAATAATTGCATGTGAATAGGCTCACCTTTTTGACATGGACAACATCTAAGGCTGTGATATGAGGTCTCTTCGGTTTGACTTGCTTTTCTGACATTTTTGAGTTGGTCTGTATGCCAGCTTCAGTATGCGTGAGAGAAGGTGAGGTATGCGGCATCTCAGGTAGAGACACTGGAGGATATTACATTTTCTGAAGCAATAAAGCCAGGCAGCTTAACTGGGCAAATAAACCTATTTAGAGATATTGAAAGTGTGCTGTTTTGTTGTCACTGAAGAAAAATTCCCCAAACAGTCTCACCTTTTAATAAGTGCTTGACTGATGCACAAGCTCAAAATGAGAGCTATTGATAGTGTCTGGCTACAACATCTGTAATGCAATATGGGATAAATCTATCTGAATCTGTATTGGAGGATACCTTGCATGCAGCTGAGCTGTTAATCTAAAGCATATATTAGTCACAGAATTTTAATCAAGTAGCTTGAATTAGAAAATTTCATCAACAGGGACACTATCCTTAAATTGAAAGCAATATTGCATGCTGCTGAATGGATGTACTTTTGTGTTCAGATTTGGCTCCATTTACAAATAGTTTTTAGATGTGCTGCATTTATTCCGGTTATGAAGCTTATGAGGGTTCTCTCTGGGATGTGCTTACTTTGTCTCGGCAGGTGTTGTACCCCATAATTAACGCTGCCTACCCCAGTGCAGGGAGTATTCTTGCTTCTTTCTCTTCCCAGGTTGTTGCGGGAGAAACTAAGATAAAGAAGCCTTCATTTATTATATAAGATGGTGGACAGATGGCCTGGCTTGTGTCTTTGTCAAGAGCCAGCCCTGAAACTATATTAAACGAGGGTAGAACAGAGGGTAGTGGATATACATGGATATAGTGTCAGTAGGAAACCAAGTTGGGAAAGTGGCAGCTGCATTCTGCAGTAGTTTTAAGAATGGAAATATTAAAACTTTGTTTCTATTTAATAATACTAATGCATGATCTTATGTCTCTGGTACTTGGGAGCGATGATATTTCTATATGTAATATGTTTGCTGTACTAGACATATGTAACTTGATCATATGCAGTGTTGCATCAGACATGTATGAGGAGAGAGAGAATATTAAGCTAAGTATTTTTTGAGCAGGTTTGTTGGGTTTTTTTCATACCAAGCGGTGTGAATATTCTTGAAAGAAAAATTTCTGAAAAAAGAGAAATACTTGATGTGGGCTGATATGAGCCTGTAATGGAAACTCTTAATTCCTTAGTATGCTTCCTTCCTCTCTTAACCATTTCTCAGCTCTTACAAATTCAAAACTTTTTCTTTCTTTCTTTCCAGGAGCTATGCTCCAGTTCAAAACTGCTTCATTGTTACTTAAACCATTTACCTAGAATATATTAAAATTAAATCTGGGTGGGGGTTTTTTTCAAATCTTTGAAGAAGCAAGACCGTTTGAGTGTTAATATCCTTGGGGGGTTTATTTAGCTTTCTGGCAAATTCTTTTAATTTGTATTCCACTACCCTATTTAAAAAGTAAATAATCAGTACTGGTTTGGAGATGCTTCTTTATGCTAAACAAATATTTGAAAAGAGTTAATAAATTATTAATTCATGTTTAGATGCATGAAAACTTAATCAATTGTTGCTGTTAAAGGTTTGCATCTCAGGTCTTGTTTATAGCATGACTTATAAATGTCTATTTACAATGTGCACCAATGATCTCCTGTCCCTCCTGATATTGTGACTGTAATGTATAGGTAGATAGATCTATGACAACTGTATCAACTGTTTAAAAACATGCCCTACATATAAGGAGAGATTCTTTAGCCATCAAGCTTTAGTAATTGTTTCTGTTCAACACTGGTCCTTCCATCCTCACCATATTAATATTTGCAGTAACACAAGACTGCAGGAGGAAAAAAAAAAAAACCAGTCACAGATGAAAACCCCAAGATCACAGATGAAAAAGCAGCATTAAAATCTTGGCTTAGCCAGGAAGGCTGGGAGGACTGGATATAAAAGTCTGGCTGTGGATCTACTGAAATTGGTTCTACACGCAGAATTTAAGAACAACAGCCTCTGTTGCCAATCCATTTCATACCTAACTTCCTTTCTTGGGCATCTCTTCTAGTGTTGAGCTATGAGAGGCATTGCCTGTGCATCCCTTTTAATATTCACTGCATCTATCAAAACAGCACATCCAAAGTTTGCCAGACTCGCCAGAGACAAAACCTATACTTACTAAAAGTTGAAGTCAGTTTACAGCAAAATTCAAGGCCAGGCTTTCAAGGTTGGAAACAAAAGATAATAGGTAACATGGTGAATCTTCATCTTAGTCCAATTCTTCACAGCTGCATGCCTCTCTAGTTGCATAGCCTCTCAGGTTTACTTTAGCTGGACTCATGCTATGCAGCCACCTAAGAAACTCTGTTAATGTTACTTTCATGTTTTCACCATTGGATGATGCATCTCTCCTGGCAGGTCTCTCTACCTAGTCTGCATGTAAGAAAATAGCTGCACTCAGGTAAGATATTACCACTTCTTTTCTGTCTGGCTGTTCAGTGAGAGCACCCCTATGTCCGAGCCAGCAGAGGGGAACTAACTGCACCTCAGCCACTGCAATTCAGTCTGGCGTTGCAGACCAAACCCATTTTTGCTGGAGGTTTAAGCTGGTGTAGTGAACTGAATCACTGTTCACAGGGGCAGAACATGGGGCGCTTTCTGTAGCCCTCACTATGGGTACTCTCCTCTCTGAGAGGCTGGCTGGGTCATAGACTACTGTAGATAGATTTGCCAAGCCCCCAGGTCAAGACTCAGCCTTCCCAGCTGAGCCCAAGTGTTGCATCATCTGAAGCTCCAGCAGATGTACAGGTACATGGACAGAAGGATTATATACAGCCTGCTCTCTGTATTCACTTGGGGCAAACTCCTTGCTTGAAAAATTCTGCAGCAGGAATTTTCTCAAAATCCACATTTGGAGTGGATATAAGCAGAAAGAAATATGAATGCACAGACTTAAATAGCTGCACTGGAAACTGGACTCTAGAAGCTGCAGGTGACTGTCGTGTGTACACAAATACCTGGATTCAGGTTAAATTCAGGTGTTTAACTTCAGGACTCATGTAAGAAGGCTCATTGTCCTGGCCTCTCCAGACAAAGAAAGGGAACTGAGACAAAAATGGGATGAGTCCAGTCCTATTAGGTCAATCTATGCCAATCTATTCAACTTTGAAAATATCCTGATCACTCACTGTTAATGTTTGTGCAACTGATACGGTGATAATGTCTTCTCTTCCTCTTCAGCCAGAGAGAAAAGCAAGACCGTTGTCAGAGAAGTTTTCTGATTTTTTTTTTTCTTCTTTTCTCTCCTCTGCTCAGCAAATAGAGTAGAGACTGTAGATGGTATTTGTTTCAGAATTGTGCCTTCAAAATGATGATACACGGTTTAATTTTACTATTATGCAAAGTCTCATTGAATCCCAAGGAGATTACGCAAGGTAGGGAAATGCAGGACAAAAAATGCTTGCAGGATCAGGGGCTGTCTCTGTTCTTTAGTCTGAAGTGTTGTCATTACATTGTGCGTTACTGATAATTGGTCTGCCTCAAAAGTTTTTCTCCTGCTTTTTACGTACTGTACTTCTATGCAACACCTAATTGCTGTGCTTTTCTCTGCTAATGCATGGGAGTCCTGGACATAAAGTCATGCTGTATTAAATGCTCTAACCAAGCAAATCTGCGTTCTGATGGGGTTGCTCAATAAGCAATTAAGCTTCGCTGCTGGGCCCAAGCAGGCGGCTCAATTCAAACCTAGCAGGCTCTGTGCTTTCCTGGGTCAAGGGCTCCCTGCAAGTGCTCTAGTGCAAGTTCCCCTCCTATACCTGCTGCGCCAACTGTATCATTCATTAACTACTCTTGTCAGCTTTCTTGGTCTTCAGCATGTATTCTTTATCTACATGACATCCTATCTTGCTCAGGCACTGTCATGCAAAGTATCTTCAAGGTGGAAAGAGGATGTTTTCCCCAAGTGGAAACCTCTCTGCTCTTTTCTCAATAAAGAGAAATGAGGGTCAGCTTTAAATATGAGTATTAAAATGTGCTTTCTCAGACGTAGTGCTGTGTTTAAAGGCAATGAAGAAAGATGTGATCAGCTGGCCTCTGAAGAGGGGAAATGCTAAACTGCCAGTAGGCAAATTACAGAATCATAGAATAGTTTGGGTTGGAAGGGACCTCTAAAGCTCATCTAGTCCAACCCCCCTAAAGTGGGCAGGGACATCTTCAGCTAGATCAGGTTGCTCAGAGCCCCGTCCAACCTGACCTGGAATGTT
>NW_008794545.1:952341-994244 GCF_000699145.1 Aptenodytes forsteri
CTCTCTCCAGTTTAGAGAGAAGGATGTTGTGGGGGACTGTGTCAAAGGCCTTACAGAGGTCCAGATAGACGACATCTGTAGCCCTTCCCGTGTCCCCTGATGTCGTCGCTCCATCATAGAAGGCCACTAGTTTAGTCAGGCAGGACTTGCCCTTGGTGAAGCCATGCTGGTTGTCTTGAATCACCTCCCTGTCCTCCATGTGCCTTAGCATAGCTTCCAGGAGGATCTGTTCCATGATCTTCCCAGGCACAGAGGTGAGGCTGACTGGCCTGTAGTTCCCTGGGTCTTCCTTTTTTCCCTTTTTAAAAATGGGGGTTATGTTTCCCCTTTCTCCATTCAGTGGGAACTTCACCGGACTGCCACGACTTCTCTAATACGATGGATAGTGGCTTAGCAACTATCTTAGCAACTAACTTTTATTTTATTTCTTTACCCTAAGAAGCAATATGCTAGTCTGGAGGGGGGGGGAATCAATACATGGCCCTGCTTTGAGGGGGAGCACTTCAAACTTAGCAAATTATGTCAAATGATGATAATAAACAGGCTGGGAGGTAAAAAGACTGATTTCTTTTGGGTATAGTGATACTAGGTATTACAGCAGCAATAACAAGATTTTTTTTTTTTTTTATGAGTAGTCTTAGTCTTAAATTTATCCCCTTTCTAAATCAACTGTGTCTAGCTGCAGATATACTGTTTCAGCTCAGATCATGGTAATGAGAATGCAGGTATACTGTTCTTTATTTATTTGAACTTTTGAAGGGGGAAAATACTTTGGGCAACAAGTAGTTCAGAACTCTTGGATTTGGGTGCCTTCCTCTAGAGATTTTTGTTTGGTATGGGGTTTTTTGTTTCATTTTTTTCTTTTTTTTGGTAGATTAGCTTTGGAATATGCTTTACTGTTAGTGGTACTCTATCAGATATATGGTACAATTATTGCAATGTCCTATAGATAAAACAGAATAATTTCACAGAGCCAAGAAAGCAGTAATTGTTCATGCAGACGAATTGCCAGCTAAGAAGAATTTCTTATGAGTATTTTCAATTTTTAATGTCATGTAAATTATTCCTACACTAACATAAACAGGAAAGCAGGCTATGATTTTTCAGACCCTTTTGAATAACATTTGTTCACATTTCTTTCATTCATTCTGCATTTTTATTGTACCACCCAATAAAAGTTTCCCTCCCTTTACCACCCCATTCATCCATTAACGCATAGATAATGATCTCATTGCGTTGCTGCGAAATACACTTATCACTGGGATTCATAATTCTGTCACGGCAAGGCTATTTTTAGCTCAGACTCCAGCTGGCAACTGAGAAGAAACATAGGAAAGGAAATTGTCTCAGGTGCTATTAGTGCTATCTAGTTGCCTGTAGTGTCTACCGTTTAATGTGAAGTGCCCTGGAGTGCGTGGCTCCAAAATTAATTTTATTTTATTTCTTTACCCTAAGAAGCAATATGCCAGTCTGGGGGGGGGGAATCAATACATGGCCCTGCTTTGAGGGGGAGCGCTTCAAAGCTGATCAATAAGGGTGGGTAGAAAAATGTATAGCTGCCAAAGTTGTGATGAAATTTATTCTCTTTGCGTTACACACCTTGAGCCTTAGCTGTGCTGGGCACATGCTTGCCTCATGTTGGCATTGCCAGATGGCTGGAAGATGTTTATCTAGACACTTGTGCTTGGGAGTGCCAGATAAATTTTACATTTTGACTTTTGCACAGCAACTCAAATTTGGTTTTTAAGGGCTCACCTGAAAAAGCTCCTCTGGAGGTTTTCCTGCTGCTTTCATTGACTTACTAATCTTTTTAATGTCATGTCCTATCTGTGGAAAAGAATTTGGAGAAATTTTCCACCTTGTCTGACCTGTCTCTCTAGGTGTAAGGTTTCAAATGGGCCCATTGGTAGTACTATTTCACTAACAGAAGATTTCAAAAGGTACTAACTCCTGGAGGAGAAAACTTGCAACTGACCTGCCTTTAGTCAGAAGAGAGTGAAACTAGCTGCCATGTGCCTGGCAGCCTTGCCTTGGGGGAAAAAGGAGTTTAAAGGCCACAATCCAGCTCACAGTGCACAGATTTATGCATCAAAATTTACCAGTTCTGATAGAGAAGCTAAATGAGTGTGAAACACGAACTACACCGGAGAGATCTCGCTTGGATTTAGGCAAATATTTTGGAGCGTGGACAGTCTTTCATTGCTCCAGCATGTAGCCTGGTTCACCTCAGTCCAGGACTCCTGAAGAAATGTGTGGGAGCAGACTTGCATGTTTAAGGTGCTCTAATGGAGAATTTAAGTTTTTTATTCTGATTCCTTACATTGCTAAAAACTTGAATAAAATTGAGTTTGAGACAAATTTAAAATCTCCATTAGAAGTACCTAATCTCCCCCCATGCCAACCTGTGGTGTATAGTTTCTCTGTAGAATACTCATTAAAACTCATTATTTTACTACAGGCCAAATACCCTTTATGAAAGCTTTAAATAGAAAAAATATATATGTTGGAAACCTTTGTAGTAAGGCTATGCATATAAAAAAATAATTCCCATTTTAGCCTCAGTAGAGCCTGAGGGGGTGGGGGGAAGGCAGGGACTATTTAACAGGAGAACAAGCTTGGACAAAACACCCACGTGCAAACCTGTCACCAGGACCTGCAAGCCATGCTGATGCCAGCCAAGGACTGCAACTTGATAGTGGCCGTATCCTTATTTCAGTTTCTGCATATCACAGCATGGTCTGATGTGGCTATGCCTTGTGGCTGAGTCACAACCCCACCCTGGTCTTCCTCAACACCAGCCTGAGGTGGTGAGAGCTCTTTCTCTTGAAAACCCATAAAACTGCAGTGTGCCTTCATGGAAGTTAGCTGGTTGGTTCCTAGATGAAATTCACCTCTAGATCTTCTTTATTCAGCATAAGCAGCTATCACAGTTCTGCAATCCACATGACTAACTTGATAGATGTGGTATACAACCTGCAATTGGAGTTACATGCCTCTGGGAAGAGAACTTTATGCCAACATAAAATGATTTCAAGGTGTGCTGTTTATTAAGGGAGAAACATAAGTTTTCACAAAACGCAACTTTATCCTGCTGAGAGGCATGGCACCCAGGGAATTATAAAGTGTAGTTATTAGGGAGGGGGGGGCAAAGGGAACTACAAATTACTTCTGAAAATTGTGATAGCAATAGGGTCCATTTGTAAAGGCCATTGCCAACACTTGTATGTTGAGTTTGAGTTAAATAGAACTCCATGCTTTGCCTCAGGCATCATTACTTCCAAACTACTCTAAAATGACTATAATATTCTCCATTATATCCTTAATTAAGCATCACAGGACACGGAACAAAGAAGCTTTGCAAACAAAGAACGTTTCTCTGTGAATTGTTTTGGAGGAGGGAATTGTAGTGCATGGCATCTTTTCATTGTTCTGGTAAAGCATGATGGGGAAAAAAAACCCTTTCAATATTTTTGTAGTAAGTTTAATCAAATTATGTGTTATGAACCTGTGACTGGATAATGGCTTGACAGTGACTGTTGAACACTAAGGCTGTTATGAAAAAACCAAGTTTAAGGAGATAAATATAAAATTATCATTATATGTTTAAATCCATTGTTATTATTCCAGGGATACTAAATAATCAGATTTAAACAATAGGCAGTAAAATATTGTTGAACCAACAGCCTGTTTCTGGAGTTTTAAGCTACTAGAAATCTCATTTGGCAGCAGTTGGAGAGGGGGACAAATGAATTTTAAGATTTAAAGTATTTAAGAATGGTAAAATATTAACCCAGCAAAGAAAACATGAATTCAAGTGATGAATAGAAATACTCCGACTGGCTTGGAAAATAATCTTTTTCTTTCAGACACTTGGAAACTAGTATATTCATTAAAAAAAAAAATCCAATTAAATTAAGCTAAAAATATGTTGGTTTCCAAGTAGCTAAAATGCCACCGTATTCTCTGTGCTCTTCAAAAGCTCTCTAAATGAGACTGGTTGCACTTCTGCATTCGCGCTTGTTTGGGTGGTGTACGTGGCAGTAACGCCTTGAGATGCCAGCCAAGTTGGTTCCTTGGTGTGTCAGCCAAGAGGCTCGTGCCCAAGAAGAGAGGCAGCCTGTGCTGAAGATCTCGTGGAGTAATGGGACCAGAGAGGCAAGGAACTGAGAAATGTAAATGAATGTATGAGGAAGTATAAAGGCAAAGGGGAAATAACAGCAGTTCCTTAACCTGGAGTGGATGAAACTCATCTAGAAATAGAAAAACATCTTATTTTGCAACTGTGATCATGTGGTTCAAAGGACCCCTGACATAGGAGCTGCTGGGATACTTCTGGAATGACTCAGGAGCTAGCTAAAGAAATAGAGGCTGCTAAAAAACAGTGGAAACTCAGCAAACCCCAGAGCGATTCCTCCTTCATTTAGAGGTTCAAATTTCTTTTAGAAATTTAAATAAGAGGGAGAAAAACAGCTGCACAGTGCTTCAGGGATTATATGCTAGTCATTAAGAAAACATTCAGCGGCCTTTGCTAATTCAGAGCAGAGATGTATTATTGAAAAATGTTGTGGCAAAAAAAAGCAATTGCAGCTAATAGTTATGTTTAACTGTTAGATTTCAACTAGATGGGTGGACTATTACTGATCAAAACCCAACATTTCTCAAGAGTGTGTTTTTCTCAGAGAGAGCTGCTTTACACTATTTCTTTGGTTCCAAGCGGGTAAATTGGGGTATTTGAAGACTGTGTTGCATGTAAACACTTGAGGTGAAGACTGTACGGCCTTGGGGCACAGCTGGTGAGAGGGGCTGTGGTGTGCAGGGTACCTGTATTCATCCCAGGCTGCCATAAAGTGGTTGTCGAGAGCAGAAGAGGCAGAACAACTTTGGGGCTCTTCCAAGACATTATGTGAGAGGAAAAACTAGCTGGTTTAATTCATGAAAACTGGGGAACAGTTTAAGCTATATATATTGCAAAGTCCAGGTTGGTTACAAATACTGAGATAAAATTAATGATACAAGATTAATTTTCACAGACTATAACTTCCTGTTTTGACCCAAGAATTACGATAGAAATGGCTGTAGCTCACTGATGGTTTTCTAGCTCATTTTAGCCTGGTTTTACAATAGCACCATTGGGCTTTTCCTGAACCTGTTTGCTAATTTTCCCTAACTTTAATAAACGCATGGATGTCTCAAAAATATAGATTCCCACTTGATAGCAAGGGAGGAGAAAAGGTCTTAGTGGTGCCTAATAAAGGGGAAAAAAAGGCCAAACCATTATGCCTGCCACCCACAAGCAAAGTCCAAATCTGGTTGTAACATGATATATTGAAGCGTAATTGATAGCTGAGGGATGTAGGAGAGATCCAGGGAACAACAGAGAGATTAGAAGACATGGAGGAGGGGAAGGAGGAACGGCAGTGTAGCCCAGGAGCAGGAGACACTGAAGACAAGATACAACTCTTAAGTATGGCAGCAGTACATGCAAATATGTGGCACAAACCCTTAAGAAAATGGGCATCATCAATTCTGAGGCACGCAGAATAAGTTGTTCTGCATCACGCTTCTAGTGTTAGCAGCTGGTACCTTTGTTACAAAGGAGGTCTTTTGCACTGTGATGATCTGCAATTTATATTATGTTGGTTAGCTCTGACTGGACTTGTGCGTCACGTGATGTTTTTTCTGTCTCAAATCAGATGAAAATAACTCTTTGTCCGCGAGCTTGTCCCAGAATGAGCTTCCTGTGGTGCCTGCTTAAATGCATCCCAATTAAGTTTTCTCCAGCATTTGCTTAAAATGATTAGCAAGCAGGTTTTCAGAATTAATATATTTGCTAGCATCGCTGAGAAAAACAAATGTAACATGCAGCTAGAATGAACTGTGGCTCTTATTTCAGTGACTGTTCTGTGCATACATACTTTTTCCAAATATTCGGAGTGCATAACGTAGCTATTGTGCTTGTTTAATTTCATCACCTAGCAATTTGTACAGTATGGTCATGTTTCAGGAAACCAGTAACTCAAGATCACAAAGAATAAATATCTTTTTTTTTTTTCCTCCTCTATTTTCCTTCAGTTGATTGAAAAGTTCCTGTATGTGAATCTCCCTGGTTCTTCCTCATGGCAGCAAACGTCAGATGAGCAAGTCATTGTCCGCTTCTCTTTCCTGGCATTTCTAGCGTTTCCTTTCTTTCCCCTGTTTTGAATGATATCCTGAGGTGTTGTAACTGAATTTTTAATATCCAATTATTTCCTTTAGAAAGTTGTCCACAACAACTTGTCTTGATTTGGAATTTATTTAGGCCATTATATTTGAGGGCAGGCTAGGATTGAAAGGTCAGAGTTGAGCAAAAGTCATGCTGCAAACAGATCTGCTTGTTTCAAATAATTTCCAGTATACTTCGGTGTAGTTTAGAAGTCTTGTCCCCTTAATAAACCCTATGCTTTTTTTTTTTTTTTTGTCTTACTATTGCTTTTCAAATTGCCTAAATCTGTTATGCTGAATTGAAATGGTGATGCAGCATTTACTGGAGGGGTGGGATTTTTTGTTTTGGGGTTGGTTTTTTTTCGTCAGGGTTAAAATATTTGAAAGTACTACCAAAAATAAAATAAAAAGAAAGAAAATACCTACCTCCATAATATTAAATTTGCAAATCTTAGTGATGAGTGAGGTTACTTATTGTTGTGTGCAACTGTGGGATAAGGAGAACTGTCATATCAGTGCCTAATGTACTGAATAATGGGACTTCTACATAAAGTGCATTTGCTTTGTTCCTATAGTGACAGATGCAAGGAATTAATTTCTCTTAGCAAGAAATGTTCATTGAAGATAAGGCCTGAAATAAACACTGACACACAACTGTGAAACGCCCTGAAACTGTTTCTTGGTGACAAATTACTGCTGAGGTATATAGACCCTTCCACAAAAGTGACACCTATTGAATTTATTAGACAGATTATATAGAGAAGACTGAATCATTTTTTTGTCCTGTTTGTAGAACTGACATTTACCGGTTTCTCCTAATGAATTGGATATAGGCTGCTGAAAACAAAAGTCAGATGGTTATGAAATCTATTGGACTAACCGCCATGGATCATGCAGCCATTGACAGTGTTTGTGCAGTAGCATTTTTTGTGTGGAGGTGGACAGACCCTGAGTTTGAGGCTTAGGTCATTAATCTTTTCCTGGGAAATTGTGCAAGAGTTGCAATCAGAGCTGTGAAGCCTCAGTGAATACAGTGAAGCATGCAGTTTGATCATTGCACAAGCTAAGGCTGGATGCGCTGACCAGGTTGCAGCAAAGGAGGAACCTGAAGGGTTGAAAATCATGCAGCAGAGCTAGCAGTAAAAATCAAATTTCCCAAGTGAAGAAGCCAATGCAGTCAGTGAAGTGTAAGCGAGCATTTCAAAGTCAGCTTTTTGTAGAGGAATATATGCTGCAATAAATTTCTTTTGTGGGTGTTTATCTTTGGAGGCTTTTGTTAAAACACTACCTTTGGTCACAAGTCAGCCTGAATGTGGGCTAATCTTAAATTCTGTCTCTTATTTACTTGGCACTTCTTATCAGTACTTTGCAAAGGAGATTAATATCATGAACTCCAGTTCACAGAGAGGGAAACCGAGATGCAGGAAAGTGACTTGAGTTAGGGTCATTTCCCCCCTCCCCGACCTGTTGACAGAATCAGCAACAAAACCAAATCTGTTGATCACAACCCTGTATTGCTTTCTACAGTCCAGTTTATATAGCCACAGCTCATTTTAGTCCCCTAATCTTGGAGTCCAGGTTGCTGTGGCATGGGGAACAAAGGCTGTATCTCCTGTATCATCAGGTCACCAGTCACTCAAGAATTCAGGAGCGTGGCAGGCCACGTGGCTCAGTGTGCAAAGGCACCAGTTCACTGAGTTGGTATGCATTAAATCCTGTACTTAAAATGCAAGTGAGCAAGCTCCTAATTAAAAGGCTGCTTTATAATTTGCAGAAGCATAAAGAATTTCCCTGTTGCACCTCCATCCAAATTATTATCAATCATCTTTTAAAAGGTAAACAGGGAAGTAATCCTCCTTCAAGGTACTCTGAAGGAGGGGAGAATAAAGTATCCTTCAGCAGCTTAGGATCATCCCTTGCTTCATATTCCCCTTTCCTACAACAACCCCACTGGAAGAGGTATTATACTGACAGCCAGGCATGTATGCTATATGGAACAAACAACAAAGAAGGCCCTGCTGCTGAACATGTACTATAGGTGAGCATCGCATGACGTTGCTCATGGTAGTTGTTTCACAGGGGTTAAATTAATCCTTGCGCAGACTGCTGTATAAACCCAATGCACTGCTTTGATCCTGCTCTCCTGCCTGGTTTGCTGGATGCCAATACGTGGGTGACTTTGCCCCAAGGGTAGGCATGGAAGGAGATGCAGTGAATAAAACATTGCAAAGGAGTATTAAACAGCACTTTCTTTCTGTTTACCTAACACTGGGCCACCTCTGCAAATAAATAACCTGCTGACTTTGGTTCAGCTTGCTAGCATGGAAAGGTTTATCTCACTCGCAGACTTCTTCATGAGTTCTCCACAAACGCGTAAATGGAGCAAATATATCTGAGTAGCAGATCCCAGAGGCTTTGGGTCTGTTTGGCCTGACGTATGTGAAGACAACTCAAGGCTATCCTGTTTCCACAGTGAACTGTTAAAAGAAGCTCTCCATCATGTTAGCCAAAAAAGAGAAAAATGTAACTCTGATCCCTATTTTATTCCCCCCCAATCCTCCCTTCTCCAGCATCAGGGATCAGCTAGAATTTGATTCTCTCTGCCAGCCCTTTTCTCTTTTTGCCTACTCTGAAATATCACCTGCATCAGGGAGTGGCAGAAACCTTCCTCCATTTGGCATAAAAACTTCCTGAACCCCAGAGCTCTCTGCCTCAGAGGGACTATGGGGCTGCAGTGAATCTAACCGATGCCATCTGCACCATTGCACTTGAGCAAGATTGTGCACATACAATGCAATGTGAAAAAGAAAAATTCGGCCTAGCAATGACAAGCCCCTAAGTGCTTTGGATCTTGGAAAAGATTGTTTTGATATTCTGCTGTATCTGTAATTTAGTATTATTTTTTTTCTCCCCAGTGATTTAAATTAATTTGAATCAAATCATTAGGCCCCAGACTGGTACTGAACATAATGACTCATCCCTAAATTAATATTGTCTATCTTGAACTACTCCTGTCTAAATCACTGGAAGATTCATGCTCCTCACAAAGTCAGCTACATTCAAATGAGTTCTGCAACAGTTCATTAGGTAATGATGTAATTTATATGTCTGGGTCAGCAAATGTTTTCCTGCTCTGACTTAAAATGGACAAAGTGTGGGTAACTAAACAGGTGTTCTGTAAACTTTTGACATTTCCATGAGTGGGAATAAGAGAGATTTAAAAAAAAAAAAAGGCAAGTAGAGCTTGAATCAGGACAAAATGCAGCGTACAGTACTGCAGGAATTTCCAGTTCCAGCCTCACTTCTTCCTCATACAGTGTGGCATTATCTAATAAACCTGCCTCTCTTTCAGCAAATTCTGTCTTATAAATTATGTGCTTGACACCAGCACTTGAAAGGGGCTATACTAAAGGGATCTGTTAGCATGAAGAATAAATGCACATAATTAGACTGAGTTCAGTGGTCTAGGTGAAACCTTTGTATAACTGACGTCAGTCATTTTAGATGCTTGCTGTACATTGGACCTCTTGCATCCCTACACCACTGTGCCACGCGCTGTATTTCAATCACGGCTATACGAGAGGAGAGACTGGCAACCACACAGCTAGAGCGTCCTACAAATGCTTTTCTGTGGATATAGACCCTACATGCTAAACAGTCTGCAAGCTATGCATGAGGCGATTTATCTTCTGAAGGTCTTAAATAGTATAGCCCCAATGAAACAAATGGAGAATTGCTAACATTTTATCAGCTGAGCATTAAACCTTTTTGATTGGTTTTAATTGGGGTTTTTTTTCTGATTATCAACTTTGGACAGTGGCTATTTTTGTGTATTACCAAGCCTGTCAGTAAATGAGCTTCTTTCCTGTACACCTGTGTTGACAGGGTATGGCATTTCAGACTTCAGTAATTTTGGCCTCCTTAGGGGAAGAAGCTGTCAGTTGTTCCCTATAATGAATGGTAGGTTTATGGTGTGAGGCACTGCCTGTAGTATTAAGCAGCAAAGAAAGCATGGCTGTCCTAGATTGTAAAGTGCTGGCTTCTGGTTATGGTAGCTGCAATAATGAATAACTGAATGATACGACTTGACAACTGCTCCGTTTTATAAAATATGACGCTATTTTTGCTTAATTTCTGTGTTTCTGCGAACAGCTGGAACTTCCTATTTTCCTTCCACAAATAAGAGAGAAGTGGTGATGGAAAAAGAAATAATACAATTATTTCCTTCTCTCTTCCCTTTGCTGGCATAAGGCAATTACCTAGCTATTGAATCCTTTAGTACAGGTCTCTTCCAAAGCAATCTCACAGTGAATTTATATGACCAGCCTTGCTGGCGTCAGTTACTTTTGTAACCTGAATAGGCTGGATGCATCACATTTATTTCATTGTGTCATTCCGTTCAGAGGAAGTGAAGGAATAATGCTAAAAATGAGTGACTGAGCTGACGGAAGTGACATTCGAGATGGCAGTTCGGAGGGACTCAGAATAATTCATGTATAATGAATGTGAATCATACCCATATCAGCAGATTTGATATCTGGAAGCCAGTTTACTGAAACTCTTATCGAGTTGCGTCTCTGTAGCTTCTGGGTTGTTGGTGATTGCTCAGTCCTTAGGGTGTCTGGGGATGGGCTTATGGACCGCTTTTCATCTGGCTGCTCTTCTCTAACTTCTCACCATCAGTGGTCCTATCTTGCTGACATCTTTTTCAGGGTATTGAAGCATAGAAATTTCTTACCATACCAAGACACAGTCCTGGGGCTTTTAGCAACAGTTATCTTTATAATAGATGGAATCTGTAAGGATCCTAAATCCTTCAAAAATATTCAAAGTAATTTTTACACTTTTGATTCTACTTTTTTCCTAAGGCTTCCTCCATTTCCTCCTTGTGTCTGGACTAAAACACTGTATGGGATATGTCTTGTGGGGTTTTTTTCCTGGATCAGATGTATTACAGAACTCAAAATGATTAGAAAAAAGTTAAAAGAACATTTTAAAACATTCAGTAAAAGGTTGCTTTGTGTATTAGGCTTAGAAAATGAGCAATGGCTTTTTTTCATTTGTTCTTTATTTAACAGGAATTTCTAAACTATATGTGGTTGGACAAATTGTCGGGTATATCAGAATAAACTCACCGATTAAATTTTTAAACAAAACACTAAACAAATTCATTAGTGAAATATTTTACTTTGATTCTATAAAAGCTGTTGTTCAATCATGTAATTTTCTCCTTTGGCAGATTTTCAAAGTTTTCAAAATATCGATTGTTCTGTAATTTTAGTCCCCACAGCTGTGGCATAGAGTTAATTTCCTTATGAGTGAAGCCAATCTGCATAATCGACATCTGAAACAATGGTATATTTTCTGCTTTTCCTGCTGAACGCCTGGCTAAAGTAATTCTTGTCCTGTCATAAACTACTTGAAGGAATACAGAGCATAATGTGCAACAGAGATGTTTCACGTGAAAAATAATATAGTGAATGATTTAATGTTCCTGCAAACTGATTGTATGCATAAATGTATGTGCTTCTAGTGCCACTGGATGAATGGTTTCTAGCGTTCCCGTTTCCCAGAGTGCTGTTCTTTACATGTAGACTTCTCTTCTGCTTGAAATCCCATGCACACTTCATTTCCCACAGCTGGCCCAAGACTCCCATTTTCCCAGAGGTGAGGAAAGAATTATATTTATCCAAATGCCCATGTAAAGTTTCTCTTAGAATATGTCAAAAAAATGACAGGCTAGAGAGCTGACAGGTGCATGCTGCAGTGAGCTTCTGTGAGGTCTCAAACACCTCAGCTGGTGAAAGCAAAGTAGTAACCGGGCAAGAAAAAACAGTGACAGTAAAAGAACTTGGATAATAAATATTCCTGCATACATGAGTTGCTGTGCAACATCAGTGGGGACCAGCAAGATGCAAAGGGATGAAAAAGCAAGAGCGAGTTTCTGGAGTGCTGATGATTGCCGGGCAGTTTCTTTTGCAACAGAGGTCCAGGTATCAAATGGCTTCCTATACTCAAGTCAGTGGGTTTTGCTGACTTAAAGATTTCATGCCAAGGCTGTCTTTCTGTTGTGAGGACCTAATCTTCTCCATCCAAGGAGCTCGCCACCAGTTCAATATAGGTTCCTTTCAGGATAAAGAGAGAAGGTACTTTGCAGATAGGCTTTTTGTCCACCATTTGCCCCATGGTCAAAATTGAGATCTCTGCCCGTGAGAGGCATTGAATTTAGGAACATTTTAAAACATCTCTCATGTCTTAAAAAAAATAGACGACTAAGCTTCCTCTCGTTTATAAGTCTGCCTAGTGTCACACATCTAATGACATCTGCAAGGGTGACTGGAGTTACTCAGCTGTATCCTCCACCACCACTTTGAACAGCTCCCCATACCCTTTTGTTTTCTCTTTAAATACTGGAGGTATTTTAGAGAAAAGATATCTGGGTTTCTCTTCCAGGCTGAGATTTGCCCGGCAGTATTTAGGACAGAATATTTTTGTTGTAACCTGCGTCAGGGAGCAGCTGCTCTGTGAGGGCCACGTGCCCATCGTGCCTTTATTGCTGCCCTGGGATGGATGGCTCGGTCTTTGAGAACCTGGCAGCCAAGTGGGTCCTGGTTTTTAAGATAGTCATGAATAGAGAGGTTCATCACAGGTCCCGCTTAGCCATGTTTTAAAGGACCTCTATGACCCATTCACCCTTTGCTGAATACCACTGTTAAGAATGATAGTTTAGACAATATATGAATGGTGGTAGATATATATATATATGTGTATATGTCTGTGTATGCATACATATAGGAATATATGCATACATATATACATGAAAGCCTTCACAGATGTGAGCAGTAGGTGTTATAGATGGTTGTAGCACATTGAAGAGATAGCATTACAAGTTGTGATAAGCCACGTGGCTGATCTGCATTTCGATTCAACAATAAGCCACAGCAGTCAAACCACCATTTTCAAAGCTGTGTTTAAGAGGAGCAAACTGCATCTAATTTGCACTACACATGGCAAGCTAAATCTCCAAAGCAGAAGAGGACCAAAAAGCTGGTTCCTATAAGGGAAAGTTACTGGCTCTATCAGGGGAAAAAAAAAAATTACTTGAAAAAAATGAGTCATCTTTGTTTACGAAATACAAGTCAGAGGTAGCTTGCATCCTGGTTACCTGAGCAGAGGGTGCTTGAAAACTGAATGTGAGCTCACACTGGTCTTTCAGAGCCCAGTGCTACTCTTCCCACACGCCAACAGCTTCCACTTTGGAAAGCAGAAGCTATTTGGGTTCAGGAAGTGCTGAGCTTAACATTAAAATATGCATTCATAAGCCTGAGCACTTTACAGAATCAAAGTTTTATCTTTCCTACTGTACAGCTGGGGAAACTGAGGCACAAAGAATATGTCCTATTTAAGGTCACACGAGGAGTCTGTGATAGAGACAAGTAGAATTCAGCTCCTTCCTTATCATGACGCTTTACGCTGGATTATTACTTCTTCCTAAAATACAATTGGTTCAGAGTCACCCTGACACCCTGGCCCAGTTTCTTCTGTTTGTTGTTAATTGTTGAATTATTTTAACTAAGAAACAGCTATGTTTTACTTTGTTTTTTCTTTCACAAAGATTGAGACATGCTTGTTTTAATTTAAGAAACCAAGCAAAACAGCCTTCTAACTATTATTACATTTTTAAATAGACATTAAATCCCAGGATCTCTTTAGTTTTCAATTGTGTATGTTTTTCTTAGTCTAACTTCACTGCAGAATATTCTATTTACTTTTATTAAAGTTTAGGCTTTTGCTTGATGAAGCTGTGCTGCTCCCTTTTCAAGTTATTTTAATATATTATTTTAATTGCCCTAAATAATTGAACTGTTTTGCACATAAATACCATTTCATTGTTTCATTTCTGTGCACATTTTTTAAAAATTTCTATCATAACTAAGATGCAGAAGTGACTAGATAAAACAATGTTAGTTACAGATGATAAAAGCTGAAGTCTGTTTCTTCTTTCCAAGTCTAATGTGGTTGCGGCACTACTCAATTTCAGATTGCTGGTGAATTTAAATATTGAGTGTCATTATTTTATCCATGTCTCCTGCTGCTCTCTGCTGTCCCACTTATTGAGACAGCAACAGGAATCAGATAGTGCCGCCATCTTCAGGGACATGATGTGTTTTGCTCAGTGAGATACCTTAGCTGTTCCTGTGAACAAGCAAGCAAACAAATGCAGCTAAAGGACGTGGGAATGACTTTGCTGCCCAGGAAAACATTCCCTATCCCGCTCACGCTATTTTTTTCAAGGCTGTAACTCTAAATGGTCTTTCAAGGTTCTCTTTCTCTTATCATTGCTTTGTGATTATATTGATTGTATCCGTCACATTCACAGGCAACACTAAAGGGCTTAGCATCTCCTGAAAGGCCAGGAAACCTTCTGGAGGCTTTACTTCTGATGGAGAATTAATGTCAAAATACAACGTTTGGGAAAGAAAGCAAAGCCTGTTTTGTCGTAAGAGCAAGGAGGGGGACTTCTGTCCACCCTCTTTCAGTAAGAAATGCCATTTGATGAGATCATGTCAGGATTCCTGCCTGCTGCACTACCCCTCCAACACAGGCACGGGAGTCATATGACAGTGTCTTTAACCTCATCTGCAGAAGCCTATGCCTTCACTGAATGTCTGTATACCTCCTGGTCTTTATATGTGGTTTCTCAGCATTAAATATACATGAGAAAAGGTTACTGATATATACAGACGTATTACATTAATACTTGAGGGTGACTTTTTGAAGCCTGAGTGAGTGTTTGTGTGGAAGACTCGGGATGGAGTGGGACATGGACCCCTGCTGATGTCACCGAGAAATCTTGGCATGTAGGGAAAGGAGGTGAACAGTGGTGGGACTGATTGGTTCAACCAGAAAAACTGAGCTTAGCTGTGATTCTTAAACTGATACTCATGAGTTTTAGATGCTAAATGGATTTGCCACTGCATAGGGCATTGCTGATTTAAAAGAAGAGTATGGAAAAGCTTTAGACCTATCTAGCTAAAGGTTGACCCTGAGCACTGTTTCTTGGCATCTATGAGCAGCATGCTTTTTGGAAGTGATGTGCTCCAGACGTCCCTGGTGATTTTGCACATCTAGGAAGGAGAGTGCACCAGGGCTGGACATGTGCCCTGTCAGCCCTGGAGCAGGGTTTTGTCTTCAGAGTATAACCTCAAAGACTGCAGAGAATCTTAGGCTACAGAGATGGGAACAAAAACCTGTTAAAGGGGGATTGTATAGTAGGTTGTGGTGCCATGTTCAGTTCCCTAAACATGAGTCCCTGCATGCAGGTCCCCAGCTCAGGAGTTCGTTCCCTGTAGAAGAGCCTGCCCTAGGGCTCACTGAGTCACAGAACCTCCTCCTCCAGCTCCTCCTGGCCCTGCCTACACTGGCCATCCAGGGCACCAGGAGGAGGCAGCCTGAGAGGCAGCCCCCAAGCGCCATGAGCCCTGCTTTTGCTCCCTCCTTGCCCCATGCCCCAGGCACAGCACCACTGGGCACGGTCCACCAACTCCCTGGAGACCAGCGTGGGACATGCCAGGGTGCTCCCTTCACCATCACCCACACAGGCCCTCTCCATTCATTTTTCAACCCTAGACGCTTTCCCTTTCCTTGTTAGTTCTGTAGTCTCTGTTTTCACCTAGCCTTTTCTCATCCCATCAGGGCTTAAGGGTTGGTTAGGAGGGAGTGAGACCCTCGAAGGGCCATGGTAAAGGATCTGTGCAGATTGCCAGTGTAAAGCCTTTGGTCTCATTAAAATCACAGCTAAATCACAACTGTGCTTTCTGTGTGAGGATGAATTTTCCTTCTTTTCTCCTTTCCCAGACCCTACCTGTGATACGGGATGCTCGACTCCTCTGCTTTTCAGCGCCACTGTAGGACCATCAGGACTTTTTATTATCCATAACCTTCCCCCTGCACCACTCCACACATCCCAGGGAGCCTCAGACCATGGCTGTACCACTGCAGCTTTGAGTCATGCTATTTCCCTCATCCTCTGCTGCCTGGCCGACTGCGAAGGCATATTAATGACTCCCGCAGCCTCGGAGTGCAGCAGGATGGGCAGAGTTACTGGCAGAGTTTGCTTTCAGCTCTCGGGGCTGAAGTGGTTGACAGATGTTTGGAGGATTTCTTGTCTCTGGACCAGCACTTCATCTGTTCTGAGTTATTCAAAACACAAACAGTGGGTTGGCAGGAGTGAAATATGCTCAGAACCAGGACGTCAAAACAGAAATATATTTTTAAAAAGACAAGTGTCAAAAAAAAAAAAAAAAGGTGTTCATGCAGTTTATAGCAAGATGTATTTAAATAGTTGAGATTTTCTTCTTTTAACCCCTTGGGCTCCCACCTGACATGCTATTCCACTATATCTATAGCGGGTTTCATGCTTAAATGTTACCAAGGGCATTTTGGGTCCTGGGTCCCTGCTCTGCTGACGGATGGATTGGCCACATTTCCAAGGTGTTTGGAGTACTAGCTAACAACGTAACTTGGGACTATCCTGTGAAGTGTACTGTTGTAATATTGTAGTGAGATCCTGCAAATGCAGTGAGTGATACTGTTGAATGGAGTGGTGGAGGGGGGCATTTAGCAAGAAATAAAGTTTACTCAAAAAAAAATGAAAGGAGTGGGGGAGAGAGGGAGGAGAGGATGGCAGCAGTAAAAGAAGGCTTGGATTTAGAGGAGAAGAGAGGCAGGTCTGCATATTTCAAAATCGTAATCCATATAGGAAGGAGAGTTTCAGGGTCCTGTAGCAGATACAGCTTGCCTGCAGCCGCCTTTGGCTGCATGTGCATAGTAAGGCAGGGGTGGTAGCTGATACCAAAATGAATCAGTACCAGAGCCCTCTGAAAAGGGCTGTGCTCCTTCGACTGAGTTACCACCAGCGGGCTGGGTGTTAGTAACTCCAGTTGCAGGTAGAAGAGTAAGTGTTCCTCTGTGAGATCTTTGGAAAATAATCCTAATAAAATTCAAGAGAAACATAGGAAGCAAGTGTTTAAATAAGCAATGGAAACAAAGTCCAAAAACAGAGGATAAAAGTGAAATTATTTCAATTATATTTATGCTTTCTCTTCTTTTTTGAGTGTGATGATTATTTGGGAAAAAACAAACCAAAACAAAAAAAACAACATTCCCAGAATGTTGAAAGTTGTCATGTCCTATCCAAATGTTATTTGGTCAGCATAAGAGCTGTTTCTATTAGAATAAGGGTAGCATAGGATAAGGATATAATCTTATTCTTGCTCTGCACTAATAAATCAGCAGAGTGCTGGTTTGCTGGCTTTCACCAGTTGCAGAAATAATTTTTTCTTCAGCTGTTGATGCTGTTCATGTGGGTATCATCTACATCATTTTCTGTTCTGGTTAGAATCCTTGTGATCAGGACAGAGTCATGCAGTACTATTACCTGATCTCATGATAATCTTTGACCTGCAGGTTAATCTGTTGCTATGCTTTATTTTGAGAACACTTTTGGTGACAGTGGCTTCTTGCTCTGTTGTCACTGCTCATTGTCATGACAATGTGCTTGGTAGGAACACTTACTTTTTTTTTTAAAGCTTTCTGTTCTCATGGCAAATAGTACTGATGCTCTGGCATTTTCCATTTTTGTTGAGATCTGGTGTGAAACTGAAAGCTCCAAATGTACATGCATGGTGGATTTATGAATTCTAGTTTTGAGCTTGCAGCACTTTTATTACCTTTATAACAGTCTGGACCGTGATTGAGTGCCTGTTCCTTTTTCTTTCCACTAGATGGATGGCTGCGCGACCCGGGCCCAAGTTGAAAGGGATGGGACTGCTTTTCTTTTTACATTAGCGTAACTTAGCTGACTTCAGCCCAGATGAACTTGACTGATATTAATGCCGATGAAGAATTGAGCAAAATCTGCCTGCATTCAGTGGATGTTTTACATATTTCTTTTACATCTTCATTTTTTTTATGTCAATGTAAGCAGATTTTATGAATTCTTACCATCCATAAAGAGAGCATGTAGCCAGGGAAGATACTGCATTTTTTTTCTGAAATGAAAGTGGTGATATTTACCCATGTTAGATTCATAGTGAATGTCAGTTTTGATCTGTTTGTATGCATTTGGGGGTGGACAATACTTAAACATTCATACTTAAAGCATTAAAACACTTTGGAAACTATTGTAGCCGAGGGCATAGCTACGCCTACTCAGCTAGCGTAAGAATCGGTGAGTGGGTGTGGAGAGGGAAAGGACAGAAAAAGATAAAAAAGCAAACCTGGGCGATCTGTATTTCACATAATTGGTTCCAAACAATGATATGCCTTTATTTTCGTTAACCCCCAGGTTTAAGGTGTAATTGCTTTCTGTCACTGGAGGCATTTTGGCTTGGTGTGTTGTAAACCTGATGGAGAGATGGTCTGTAACTGGCCGTGTCGCCTGTCTGTTGGGTGATCCTAGAAGCATCCTGCTGCCTCCAGCTATTCCCACTTGTGTTGCTGGACAGTTTTTGAGGCAGACCCAGCAGGCTGAAACCTTGATCTGAGTCCGAGTATGGAATATGAACCCGTAATGCTGGGCACGGACTTTTAACATGGGAAGTTAGAAGATACATTTACTGTGAGAAGACACTTAGGAGAGCCCAGATGCATAACCCCTGCTCTGTCGTGGAGCTGGAAACTGGGGGTGCTTTTAATTTCTGTCTTGGTGGCCAGCAGTACCCAGCTGAAATGTCACGGTCCACACTTAGAGCACTCTGATTTTTTTTTTGTTCCCTCTTCATGCATCTTTCTTTTATGAACACTTTATTTTAAATTGATTTTGTTATTAGCGGATCTGCTCAGAGGCAGTGCACCTGTTACATATATTGAGAACCTGACTCCTGATTTTAGTGGGAGCAAGTGACAATGTTTTAAATTAAGTTGTCCTCCCTGCAACTATCCTTCTTTCCTTTATCTCCCCACCCAGCCATAAATAACCAGGCAGCAGAAGGCAGGTAGTGTTATAAATTGTCAGGCTACACAATTGCCTCATGTTCTGCATTCTGTTCTCTTTCCCCATTATCATCCATTTTAAACTAAAAGTTCATCCATTTGTGGTTCTGCCATGAGAGGATGTCAAATAAATTGATATTGTAGTGTTTAAAAAGTATTAAAGACTACAAATATATACCAATACATTGATAATGCTCAGCAACCAAAAAACCTACTACTAACTGGACAGTAGTGCTTTATTACTGTCATTTAAAGACCAGGGGGAGTGAAGTATAATATGGGGAAGAGTGATTATCGCTCATAGTCTCTCATTTAAAAAGATGAGTGCTGGTTTCACTTGCTGTAGTGGCCCATGATCTATTAGCCCTCTGTTTCCCTTATACAGTATGTGTTCTCCTAATAAAGAGCTCGCTATTTACTTCTAAAACGTCAGTATATAATCTATCCTGGGTCTTCACGGTGGTTCTACTAAACAGTTGCAGGCAAGAATTGTAATGAGATACGGCCCTCCTGCTTTGGAAAATGCTCAGCCAGAAACACATGATACAGTATCTGCCAGGCAGTCGAGGCGGCTGGCGGGGCAGCATCTTTGGCTGGCCTCGTCTTGCTTTTGGGTTTGTGCTCCCTCTCCATTTTTTATCATGGCATTTCAGACTGCCTCACTCTATTCCGCTCCCCCTTGGCTGGCACTTTGCTGTATTTCCAGAGGTGCTATAAGAAGCGTAACCTGTTTTGCATTGCAGTTACTTTCTTAAACACGGCTTCACTGTCATGTGATGTACATGGATTAGGTCTGAGTTGCAGAAATGTGTTCACAGTCATACCTAGAGCTTCTTCCCTACACCGGGGCTGTGAGGCGAGTGTGACCTCCTAGGGGCACTGTTCCCCACACCACTCCAGGCTGCCACATGCACATAAATTCCTCACGCCAACCCTAAGTTTCATCTGTATTTATTAAAAAATGTGTGTGCTTCAGTGCAACTCACAGACTTCTTGAAAGAAAGAGACAGAACAACATCTAACCCCTGTCAGAAAACTTTCCACGCTTTTACTGTCCAGACTATGACTGGCGTCTTTCATTCATGTCTCAATAAGTGTAAGAAGACAAAAAAAGGGGTCAGAACCTGCTGTCGACCATCCACTGTTTGCCCTAAACAGTCCCTTTCGTTGACACAGCAAATGCACAGGTAAGCCAGCTTGTAGGGGAAGGGGACTTAAGGGGGGAAGGTGGGTGGAGGTTTTTTGGTGGTTTTTTGTTTGTTTTTCTTTAATCACTAGCACCTTCTAAAATGTCTAGTCATGTATTAGGAAACAAAAACTTCTTATCTGTGCTGCCAGTTTCCTCATAGATTTGTCTGAATGTTTCCCATTTTGGATAACCTTCAGGCATCATGCAGAACCCCACAGACCGTCTCCTGCTATCAGTTTTAGAGCTGAACTCCCCTCCCATTGCCACTGAAATTTAGGTGGAGGGGGGTGGTGTCCATAAAGAGCACAGTATGGTCCATGATTTTGTTTTAACAAATCAGGCTGACTTGCCAGATGGGTTTCTACTGTTGAGAGCAGACAATGCAACACTTGTTGTGTCTGATTTTTGGAACTCTGGGGATGGAGACCAGAAGTGCTGTCATTGAAAGTAGTCTGGCATGGGTCAACTTCTCTCCCCTTTTCACTCTTCTGAAAATCTTTAGAACCGTGTTTTTGACAGTGAGCATTTTTGTATAAATATTTTGTTATGCAAACTTGAGAATGTAAAAAAAAAAAAATCTGCTTCTACATACTTGAGCCAAGCTTTCAGGATATCTTTCATGCCGTGCTTTTTGTGCAGTGCTAATCTCAAAAAATTATACAGAGCTGTTGAGAAAGCAAGCTGTAATACAGTGCTGCTACTCTACAAACTAATAACATCTGAGAGAGAGCATGACCAGTTGGGCAGCATGACACTCTTCGTGCTTCTCCTTTTTCTTACTATTTCAGTGGTTAAATCACAGCCTTCAGAAGTGACTTTCACAGAAATAGTCACTAATAAAACCAGCTTCAGCAGGAGGATAGCAATAAACTTTATTATATTTGTGCTGCCAACTTGCAGGAGAATATTGAACTATTTAAATAGATGCTCTGATTCCATGTAAGGAATCGCTGGCCATGAGATATGAATACCGGAATGACAGCAATGATGTATTCCAGGCTGGAGACTAATCAGGAGAGTAATATGTGTTTGTCCAGTTCAGCTTTAGTCTTGCTAGTTAAGCTGACTAGTGACAGATACAGATCAGGGTAGGGCAACAATTTGTTATTCACTATAACCAATCAATCTATAAACATGTGACAGAGTAAGCGCCATGAGTTGAGAAAACTGATTTTTTTTTTTAGAGAGACAAGGATATCTTATTCTATCCAAAACTGGAGGCAGTCGTGCTAACGAGTGGGAGATGATTGAGATAGATCAGAAACAGGGATTGGAGTTCGTAATAATCCTTGTTTGCTCTGTTTCTTGCTTGCAAGTAAGAAGCTTTCTGAGAGGGGAACTCAGTGGTAAAATGTGAGCTGGCCCTGGTAAGTGATGCTAAGGGTGGATCTGGCAGCAGCATGGGATGAGCCTCACACATAATTTGGGGGTGGAAGGGGAGCTGTGAGTGAAATATAATTATGGCTTGCCTGGCTGGTAATGCTGCCTTGAAGTTGCTCTCCTCCCTGTGTTGTAAAGACGTTTTCAGTGCAGCTGGAAATGCTGTTGCTAACCAACACGCGAATGTGAACACTAAGAATATAAAACCACTGGCATTTTTAAAGATAAAATGTAAAGGCTCTTCATCTGGAAGATATTTGTACTTGCTAATAGCTTCTGACAGTGATAAACCTGTGGGTAGTATCATTTTACAAATGAGAGGTTAAAAATTCCAAAGGATTCCTCCAAACATGAACCCGGGGTGTTTTTAAGGTTCCCGGGAGTAAAGAGGTCTAGCCCAGCCTGCCTTGCCATCCAAAGATGGACTTGTTCATTTCACTGCAGATCTTCCTTTTCTGCTGGTTAGGAATGAGGAGAAAAAAAATAAATTGAAAGTGGATATATTTCAGAAAAATACATCTTGCTTTTAAATAGAGGAATTGCCGTACTAGCCATAATGATGCATCTAGTCAAGCATCCTTAATAAGCTACTGATGTCCTGCTTCATTTGTGCCAGACGGCAGCCCAACACAGGCATTGGAAATTGAAGTTGCCCTTCAAAGCTGGACCTCTGATGACTGGCATTTCACCTGTGTGTTCTGCCAAACAATCGTGCTGTGCAGGGGCCCACCTCTGCAGAGGAGCTGACTTCTTGCTACCCTGCTAGTCTTCAGTGTCACCTCTCCCCTTATGACTTATGGAAACTCACTCTGTGTTACCAAAAGTGGAACAAAGAAGGAGACTACTGCAGTATATGGACGTCAGAAGAGCAATCGGAGAGATATGTATTCCTTTTTTTAGTGTTGTTTTCAAGTCCACGTTCTTTTAAGAAGAGACAGAAAAGTCTCAAGGTTCCCCCAAATCATCCTTGAAACCATTGAATCATGTTTGAGAGACTGAGAATTAACTAGGATTGAACTAGGTTTAGCTTGAAGTATTTTTTAACTCAGAATAGCTTCTTTTTGCACTTGTTCCCTTGTGTCAAGCAGAGCAATGTATATGTAAAAGCAACCAGAACACAGATAAACATACTTATATAACAGTGATACAATCCTGTTTCCTACCAGGCATATTTCAGATTTACCTTTTCTTGTTAATCTCTAATCGTTAGTGCCTCATCCTTTGACCCTTTGGCTTTGCTGGCAGCTTGTATCGGTCAAGTGTTGAGGCCAGCAGCTTGCATTGAGCTGCTGTGCCACGCTTGTGCTTCCTACTCCCTCTGCTTGACTCTGCTTCCTCTTCTTCTCTTCAGCTGGTGCAATTCAACACACTTCCTCCTCCTCCTCCTGGAAGGACTGCAGCGCTCGCTAAATCCAGGTCTAAACAGGAGTCTGGGATATAGCATCATGGTGCCTGTAGTGAGTTAAACCAAGTGGTCTTTCCCAAAACCTCTGCCGCAGAAGCCTGCCTGCCTGTTTTCCGGGCAAGCTGCTTTGCGAACGGGTGTTGCGGTTTAACGGGCCAGTGCAGAGCAGGCAGGCTGTGGATGGGAGTGCTCCTCAGGCTGCGGAGGGGCATGGGAATGGCCGCTTAGGCGCCCGCAAGGGGGCTGTGTGTGCCCTGACCTCTGCTCATTAGGACTTCTTAATTCACCCTCTTGCTTCAGCGAGGCTCTTGCATCATTCAAGGGCATTTTTAGGTACCTGTCTAATGCCGAGCTGCCGTCTGATTTTTTTTTTTAAACTTTTTCTTTTTGGGAGCAATCTCTTCTGTTTGGGGTGAAAACAAGCTGTGCTCAAGCACTGCTTCACATCTCTAAAAAGAAAAGTTGGCTTTCTAAGTGCACAGCACATTCCCTCTCTTTCTGCCTCTCTGTCTCCCCCCCCCGCCCCCCCCGCTTCCCTCTCTCTGCTTGCTTCTTTCTGCTGGAGAGACTGGGAGGGGGGCATTCTTGGCAACTACCGAAGATGGATCCTAAGTGGTGCACAAGCATACACATAGCAATTTGGCACACAGCAGGGGCTGGGGGCGGGAGGCATTTTGGATTTGTCAGCTCATCAGCACAGCTAGGTTCTTGTCAAACAGCAGAAGTTGCACAAGTCCCTGGTGGCTGAGATGCAATTGGTGAAGCTGTGTTGGTCTGGAAAAGCAAAGATGTGAGGCCACAGGATCATTTCTCCCCCCTATGCTGCATCACAATTTACAAATCAGGTCACAATCCGGTGTTACCTCCTCAACACCCATTCTCTTTCTTGTCTTGCATGCCCCAAATTTTTTGTCAGTTTTGATATCTATTCTCTGCCTGTGTATCTTCATTTCCCTGCCTTCACGTATCAGCAATTCTGTTAATCATGATTCTGTGGTATTAATTGGTGGGAAATTTTAGAGACCTTTTTGTGGTCAGCACAAGCTTGTGCCTGGGAAAGTTTTTGTCAAGCACAGGGATTTCCAAAAGGTGATACCTGTGCCGTGGGAGTTACATGAGCTGCTGCGAAGCAGTACCCAATACAGGGCTGAACCAGGAGCTGCCTTTGCCAATAATGCTGCTGCCATTGACACAGCATTGATAACCTGTCAAAAAGTATATAAAAATTAAGTGTATTGCGTTCCTGGTCTAGGGTCTGAATATACTCTGCATAGCATGATACGAATTTCCTCTGATGAGATGCCTTACACTTTCCTAAACTCCTTTTCTGACTTAAAATATTTTTTTCACTGTATTTTTGCATGACTCAGAGATGCTTTTTCTATTTGGGCTTGCAAGCAAAAAGCATTGGAGCTTTTTACTTCTGTGCTGTTTGGGAGATGTGCTTTCATCTGCAGGTATAATACACAGTGTAGTTTTGAATATGCTTGTCTCCCTTCCATGACTCTGTCAGTCGCTTCAATTCATGCTATATAAATTTCTTTTAAGATATCTCAGTAACAGGCCCATGTAACTGTGCGATTAGGTTCTTGCCTTGACGTCCACTGTTGTAGGAGATGTTGAAACCTAATGAAGGGAGTATGAGGATGCTGACAGATCCCTGCTTTTGTGTGTTCACAACTACTACCCCCGGTGCAGCACTGCACTCCGATATAGTGAGGGGCTGCTTCTCTGAGAGTAGGTGCAGCAAAGTCCTGAGGAGTTATTTTAGAAACCATTAAGCCAATCTGTCACAAAAGGCTTGGCCTGGATTTAATTTTGTGCTAACCTGATGATCAATCCAGCCTTCCCCAGAGTGGTAGAGATGGCATAATTACAGACTTCTGTAGGAATGGAGCTAGGACATTCTGGAAATCTCGCTTCAGGACTCGAGCAGTTCAGAGGAGCTACTGCTCAGCCTTATCTCTCGCAACACAGCCCTGCACATCACACACACCATTCTGCACACCGGATGGAGAACTGTGTGTATTGCTATTTTTCAGATGAACTGATATACTTAAAAAACTGAAACAGAACAAAACCTTGATGATTATTCGTAACCAAAGATGAGAATAGATCCGTGTATATCAAAACATTCAAATTTTTCTTTGGGTAATTAAAGGCTGGCTGACAGAGAGTTCAAAAATAAGCCTCTAGTCTAGTGATTAAGGTATTCTGCCAAGTTAAAGTCCTGCTGCGGAAATATGTGAATATTCCCCTGTATATACAGACCGGCTGGAAACTTGCATATTGCTTTTGTCTTATTCATAAGAATTTATTCTACCTATTCTACTAAAATAGCAACAGTTTGAAATTGCAGACATCTCCCTCAGAGTGCTTTGTAGCTGTAAGTTGGTGGGCAGGGCCTTTTGTTGGGTTCAGTTCCCTTCAGACAGGGAAGGGAACCTAACGTATTTTTTTCATATACTGGGTCACAGATCTAACCACCAGGTGTTTTGGCAAAAAAAAAAAAAAAAAAAGAGAGACCAAGCTGTGACCTTGATTGGCCTAATCTTCAATACAGTCCTAGCTGTTTAGTACTGCTGTGACGAAGTACAACTGAGTACAACCAGTTACAGATACTTGGAACAGTTGTAGTGAAAACTGGAGGCACCTCCACAACAAGGCAGAAGCCAAGTGTGGCTTTTGAGTGTCCAACTGTTGTGGATCTGATCGTATCTATTTTTGCCCTCTCATATCCTTGGGTGTACGTTTCAAAGTACAGTGGTTGGAGGAGCTGGATTAAAAAATGCTTTTCCTCTCATTATTGTAATATTGATTCTTGTGATAGTGCATAGCAAGCTAAGTTGACAACATCATGGGAGGCCATACGCTTGCTAGAAAATCTGTGATACCATAAAAAAAATCAACATATACGTGAGAAAACTCAATAGTCAGGTAAAATGTCTTATGGGAATTGCATGCAGGCACATCCAAGTCCAACACTAGCCTCATGCCAGAGTCTGAGCAGCTTGTTTCATGTTGTAAGTGCTTGCGCAATATTGAGTGATGATACCAGCTGTGCTCAGGTTCTTGAATTACAGCTAGTTGGTGGCCATAAGGGGACACACCGTGCCTGCAGGAATGGTTGGCTTGCTGCTAGACCAAAAAGCAGAGGGCTGGAAGCTGAGACTGAAAAAGAAATAAGTAGTTTCCCGAATCTCTCTGTTGTTTATTATAACTCTCTTGGAGAATATGGCTTTGCATGTCCAATTTTTGTTCTGATATGCTTACCTTCTAATGGCATATACTGGCATATTGTCCCATATACAACACAAGCTTAAAGCAGACAGCTAAATCCCAATACGCTTAGAGGTGAAATAGTCTCTTACCTGCACTCAAACTTTGCAGCTAGATTTGGTCTTCACTTAACCTTGAATTATTTGCAATGAGAAGTCTAGCTAAGGACACACATTTCCTGAAATGGATACGCAACCCATGCCTCAGCCACAAACATCCCTCAGTAAACTGATGGCTGGCGCTTTCCTCTTTTAAGGAAAGCTGTAATTTTCTTCCTCAGTAAGCTTAATGCCTTTGACAGAAACCAAACAAAGCAAAGAACAATTAAAGTTATTTGTTTATGTAGGTGGCTGCACGTGGTCACAGATTGTGTCACATCAGGACAAAGCAGGCTTCCCATGTTCCAGTTTGGTATGTATTATAAGGGCTGGAAGAAGTGGATCTGAATCCACGTTCCTTAAGAGAAATGTTCCTTTCTCTAGTGGGCTGGATTACATAGCTTTCATGACCTGACATCTTTTCTCTGAAAGGCTGTAAAATACAAAGAGAATTTTCCAAATCTACCAATAATGCTGTCTGAAAGATTTAAATGTTAAATATTTGTTTTAAAGATTTAGTCTAAAGATAGATGTTCTGGCTAAATTGAAACATTTTTCTTAAACTGAATGACTTGAATGGTTAGTCAGGGAATGAGTAGAGAATATTTGGCTATTGCAGTCTGGTGAGCCCATCTTGATTTGGTTGGGTAAACAAACAATACAGCTAGTAGGGAAGGAGAGAACCTGCCCAGATCTTGGCCTGATCTATATATTACTATCAAAAGAGAGACTTGGCTGTGGAAATTAATCAAGTTTCTTTTCCCCAGGGATCAAAGAGGTTACTCAGAGGATGCAAGGGGAATGTAGGGATTCAGCTGTGTCACATTTTCTCTTTAATTTAGCTGTCTAGGGAGCTTCCCACGTACTGCAGAAGTGGAAACATCCAGTTTCATTTTATCTTTCTTCAAGCAGCTTTTTTCTTCAGAAGCCAAGATCTCTCTACCTTTACTTTTAGTGTTTGTCCCTTTAATTTTCGTACAGTTTCACAAATGCTTCTGGTGTATTTTTAAATTTTAGCTTATAATCACATTTTTTTAAAAAGCACCATCTGGTCCCTGACATGGTTTAAAATAACAATCCAGCCAGCACAAAGCCAGCAGTAAGACTTTACACCTTTCACAACCCAGTACGAGAGTTTCCCCACCTATATCTCTCCACAAACACTGCCACCATTGGGTCCCGTTCCCTCCAGATAGGTCTTGCAGAAAGCAGGACCTTGCAGCTCTTGCTTTCCATCCCTTTCATTTTGAACATAGTCATTTTATCGAAACAAAATGGATACATCAAAGAAGCTTACAGCTAGGACTGTGGAAGATCTGCTGTAAACTGTTTGGTTAGAGAATTTGGAGTTGGAGCTCACATTTGTATTTAAGCTGCCCTCTGGTGCTTATCACTGCTGCAGCGCATGTCTTCTTTGCGTCCCCTGGCGCCTGGAGACCCCTGCAATATCCAGGGAGCAGAGGAAATGAAGCGCTGCAAAAATTCCTTTAAGAAAAAAAAAAAGTGGCCCAATTCTGGGGGTGTTTTATTTTAAGCAGGACATTAACATGCTATGTTATCATTGCAGGTTATGCTGGGCGGGAAGGTTTTCTTGATTTTTGGTTTTTATGAGTCACTTACAGCACTAGCTTATTTTACCTTCTTGCTGTATGCAACAGCACTGTCTGTTGTGGTGCTTTCCCAGTAGCCACAAATCAAAGCGTGCCACTAAGTAGTGCGATCGTGCAACTGTCACCCTCGGCACGGCTGAAGCTCAGCCTGGCGTTTCTCTTCTGTCTGTTGGAGGACCTGAAGTTGTCGGTGCCGAGGTAGCAGAGACAGTAAATATGAATATATCCTTTTGTATTTGTGGCCGGAAGTTGTGGAAGGACCAAAACCACTGCTGGAGATAAAAGCAGTGATGAACGGGAAAGGGCTGCGCGGGGCCCTGGGACTTCCAGGCAGGTTATCAGTCCGGTGGCATATTCACTCTTTTTTTTTGTTTTCCTTTTAACTAAAGGCCGAGCTGGACAATTATTTCCCTACAAGCTGCTCTATGCCTCGATCACGCTCCCAACCCTGCCACGCTTCCCTGGTGCCGGCGGCGCGGGTGGTTAATATTAGCCGCGCAGCTGATTGTCCCGGTTGGTGCCCTGCGACAGGTGCAGGACGGCCGCCGCGCTGGAATCCCGCCCGGACCGATGCTGGCGCTGGCACCGGCCTTCCCATTATATCAGGAAGGGCTGTGTCCCGTCGCCACGATGCCCCGGCCCCCCAGGCTGGCCCCAGCTGTCCGCAGGACGTGGAGCAGGGCAGTGGGCGCCCAGGGAGGCTGCTGCAGGGAGAAGCAAACCGTGACTCCTCCAGAGCGGAAAAACAGGAGGCTCCTGGATGGGACTACTCCTGCTGTGTGGATGGGGTAAGGAGAAGGCCTCAGCAGAGCCCCGGGCTGGTGGGTTTTGCAGCCCTGCTCTTAGAGGAGGGAACCACAAAAAAAAAAAAAAAATTAAAAATCAAGTATCAGCAGTGTGAAATTAGCAGATATGGGTTGCGTTTGCTCATCTGTTGGCCGTGCTTTCTTTACAGCACAGCACTTTGGGTTTGCATTAATTTTAATCGGCGTTCTCTAATTTTAGAATGCTCCTGTGCAAAGTTACTTTCAATTCCAGTGGTGATTAGAGGGTGATGACGTGTTTTAATAATAAACATGGGAGAGAGAGAGAAAAAGAAATAAAATGTGCTGACTGCACTTGTGGGGAGGGGAGAAGTGCTATTGCTCTGCTCTAAAAGTATCTGATCTGTCTGCTCAGGGATAATGTATTAAGGTCTCCTATCTCCTTTTTTTTTTCTTTTTTTTCTTTTTTTTTTTTTTTAAACCATAATAGCTTCTTTTGGTAAAAACAAGAAAATATCTAGGTGGAGTTTACTTAGCATAGAGGTTGGAGAGAGGAAGGGGGAGCTGAAAGGCTTATAATGCTTCACAGGATCATTTCCAGTGACCTGCTCCCTTTATGTGACCCCTCTCTGTTGACTGTGTGAGGAGAAGCAGGCCCTCAGGTAGATCAGGAGAGATCCGTGTGCCGCAGTGTGACTTCTGCTGAACAATGTGTGCGTGCGCCCGCGTGGTGCCTACATGCACGCTCACGGGCAGAGCGAAGCAGGTTTGCTTAGGGAGTCGAGCAGGCTCTTGTCTCAGTGTGAGCAGTGTGACAGTCTGCTGTGTGCTGGAAGCCAGATACTGTTGCTGCTTCTAAAATAAAGAAAAAAAGCAAAAATAAAAAAAGAAGACTTGTCTCTGTAACTCAGCAATTTCTGCTCTGAATTGGAGCGCTACCAAGGGCAGAAGATTGGCCCCAGCAGCTCTCCTGGAGAGTTAGATTGATGCAAAAGACACTAAAAATGAGTGGGAATCTCTCCCTTGACTTTGGTAGGCTTTGGATCAGCGCTGTCCTCGCTATTTCATCTACAGGTAGCGGTGAAACAATTTTCTGGAAGTTGTGGAATAAATGGGCCAAATAAATACAATATGGAACTGATGAGGAAGCTCCAACTTCACAAGTGTCAGGTGTCACAAGTGTCAGGCACTGTCCAGGTTTAAATTTCTTTCCAGGAGAAGTTTTTGGTTGAGTCCATTAAAATTTGAACATGGTCTTGACAAGAAAGAGAGAAAATGCCTTTTCTCAGTGCTACTTGTGACAATTGCATGTGGGGTCGTGCTTCAAAGTGCATTGGAGGCTGTTTGTTGCAGGAACCATAACATCTTGAGGGGTTGCGAGATCCTTCCCGGGCCGGTACCTCTGACTGAGGACACCGTGCTACTGTAACACTATTACTGTCCTGCTGCTCATGACCTCTCCACTGCCAGCACTGTACCGGGGACTTGACGTGGTTGTTTGGCAATGAGGACACTATGTAAACTATGATAATCCCATACATCTCGTAACACCCTGACTCATGCTTCCAGTCAAACATTTCTGCAGCTTCCTCTCTGCTTCCCACCGCCCACCCACCCCTGTTTCTGTTCCTCTTATTTTGATACGTGAAGCAGAATTTGCTGTGCCTCGAACCAGTGCTTCAGCCATGCCTGAGAAGGAGCTCCTGTGCAGGGATGGGCCAGCGCTGAGGGCTGGTGTTTTGCTGACAGCAGACGTGCCAAGGCACAGGGAAAATACATGGCCATCTCCCTTTGAAAGTCGTTTATGTTGCACTTTGCGACTTCGAAAGTGCCTCTCTACACAGCTCACAGAGAAGCCATTTGCAAATTTGATGCCAGTTTTTAAATACAAAATGAAAGTGGATTTCACTGCCACTAAACTCGGCAGCTAAGGAGACGTGCAGCGGTCTGCATCCCTGGAGAACGGGGTCTGTCACCTTACAAAGGATCTTGTGTCCAGGTAGGAAAGCACAAATGAGCATGTGGATCTCCAGTGGTGCTGGGGACACACTAGATTAGAAAATGCAGGGGACAGGACAGCACGTTAATAAAAAGTTTTGTTTATTTTTTTAACCATTATAAGAAAATGATCGGAGTTACAAAAGTTTGAGAATAATAAAATGTTTCTCCTACTTTGCACACAAATCACTGATCTTGGATGGAAGTTAGAGGGCATGTCCAAATAAGTTTTACAGTTGACCTTTCGTAACCAAGCAGGTCATGCAGTCATTGCTATATCTGCACGATCCTTCTTTTTTTTTTTTTTTAAATTAAAATTACGTATCAGTTTCATAGGAAAATGACATTATGGGTTTATGGAGTCCTGTATTACATTATGTAGTAGATCATACTCATAACTTACCCTCCCATCATTCTAGTAACTTCTTGGGCATTTAGCTTGTAATGTCGTTGCAACATATTATGAGAAAATCCAGTTAAATTTCTAAGCAGTATAGGAATCCCCTCTGTTACCTGGTCAGAGTTATTTTAATTTGGTGATAAGGAAATAGAAGAATATACTCTAATGATGTATGCATCTAGCTAGTGAGGAAGCCAGTCCTTTTTGCTTCTTCAACTATTACAACCATCTGCCTTTTCCTACGCCCTAGGAGTATATATACATGTATGCATTTGAGAATATGATTTCCATAACATACAAAAGCATGGGCTAGCTACTCATAAAATTGACCCTGTTAGGATCCTGACACCACTGCTGGTGAAGATGGTGATAACCAAGCATGTGAGCAAGGTATCCCTTGGTTATATGTTGACAATCCTGCACTTTGTGAATTGGTAAAGGAACACTTCTTTCCCTTTCTGGCACTGAAACCCTGTCCCCTCCTCACCAGGGTCTAGAGATAAAGAGCAAGGAGAGAAAGGCTGTTTGGCAGAGAGACTGGGAAGAGAAGACTGGGACAGATTTTTCTACCAGATGCTCCCCAGAGCAAAGGCAATTTCCAGACAAGTTTGTTTACAGCTACAGCTGTGTATTGTTTACAAACTCTCACCTCCTAAAAACCAAAAAAGGGAGGGGAAATTATTGGAAACACAGAAAAAGAATGCATGAACAATCTTACTGGAGGCATAGAAGTACTCAAGTGGACTAGGTGACCCATCCTTTGGGAAGGTCTGAGGAGGACATACCCACGTGGAGCTGGGTCTGGACAAACTTCACTGGCAAACTAGGGTAATATTAACATGTTCCCACTGCAAGTGATTACATTTAAATATCTTCGTCTTGAATCTAGATCTGTCTTGGATCTATCTAATGCTGGGTTTCCCTTGTGACTTTCCTGGCAAGTTCAGCCATCTCTCCCTTGCTGCTACGATGGCAACTGCACCTTTGCTTACACTCCCACTTCTTCCCTGCAGCAATTAAGAAAGGTTAGGTAAAAATCTATGTATCCGAGTCTTCAGGCTAAAGGTATCCATACCTGTGCTTGGAGGGGAGGGCAGGAAGGCAGCACGATTCTTAACAGGGGAGGAAACTTCCACCCCTTTCTTCTTAAAGAAAGAAGGAGGTGAGGTGTTCACAAAACAGGCAGGTTGGCATCTCCTATATTAAGGGGATGTTGGTAAGGAAGGCTCATAAAGAAGGTGCCCCACTGAAGCCTTAACAACAGCTTGGCAGCTCCAGGCAAGCCAAGTGGTAATGGAAGAGTGATGAAATGGAAAACAGCAGCAGCCCAGACTCCCGGTGTCCGCACCAATGGATCCCCGTGCAATGCAAAGGCCCAGAGCAGGAGCAGGGTAGGTGACTATGGTGATGGATGATGTTGAGACCTCAGAGAGAAATGGCATAATAAACGGTTCGTCTGACACAGTAGAAAATGTTTGCGTAGAAGTGATGGGTCATAAATAAGCTCATGTTGCTATAGATCCTCCAGGCAGTGCTGGAGCAAAAATACTTTCTGATTTTCTTTCTCTAAGGGAAAAAGGTAGGGAGGCAGGGACTCTTATTTGTAATAGCCAGGCATGAATAAAACTGTTTGCTGCATATAGTTGGTGTAATCTAAGTCTGATCCAGACCCAAGTCAAGTACTGCCGCAGCTGTAGGTTCTCAGTTGTCATAGCTAAGGTTACAAAACAACTTCCCTTGCGGCTTGTCCAGTGTCACTGTCTGGAGCTGAGGCTCCACTGCTGTATTCGTGGTTAAAACACCTTCTTTTCTTGCACTTGTTATTAGGGCTGCCAGGAAGATGGGGACAATCAGACAGTTTGCCCCAGGCATTCACTCATTATATGTGATACATGGTAATACATAGAGGGCCACAGACTTGACTTCTGCCCTGGAGTTTCCAAGTGTTCCTGTTTATAATTTTCTATAGTATTTTAGCCTCCCCGCTCCCCCCCCATTTTTATATGAATTTTCCACTCTTGCTCATTTTTATTTGAATACCAGAAAACAGATCTCTATTGCTGCTGCTGCAATAGGTAGCCTCTCCAAGCTAGTTTTTGCTGGGTAGATAATTATTACTTGGATGCAGCCTTACAAAATTAATAAAGACTTTGATTAAGAAATCTATTAATCTATTTAGCAATCTGGAAGTGATTGTTCAAGAAACAGGTTAGCATCTCTTGGTTAAAAAAAAAAAAAGAGGAGTGGGAAGAATATATTGGCTATATTTTTAACATTTTGAGGTAGCTTCAGAAGTCTTGCCCACAATCCCCCGAAATCAGTGAAAGAATGTCCCCTCCTTTTTATTTTCCTTATAAACACCTAAGCAATGCATAAGAAATTTCATACTGAAAAAAAAAATTAAATTTAAAATATGTGTCTGTGTGTTAGCGAGCAGCCAGGGAATGAGAGTACTAAAAATTATCAGCCTAACCTCAAAGTTTAAGGTCTTGTACAATGCATTTCAGAATACTTTCTGCAGAGGTTTTGTTGGTGGCTTTTTCCCCCTCAAGAATACCACTCGATGTAATGACAGGTATCCAGCTGTCCACATTTAAAGGACAACTATGCCGCAGAAAAAAAAAAAAAACAAGAAAAAACTCCAAAGCCAAACCTCTTATACAATCAAGCTCTAGTTTCTAAAGATTTATACTGCTAAAACTGTGAGGTTTTGTGGGCCACTGGTAATTAGGATGGATGGTGTTAGTGAATAAGGGAGGGGCCAGAAGAGCATTTAATGTCGTCCCCCCCCCAGATGGGGTGCTGGTGTCTACAGTGGGACTACTTGAAATGTCCAAGAGAGTTAGTATTTATAAAATCAGCATTGACGTTAAATGGCATAGTACGTGTGTTTTCGTACATCCGTAATTTTAGAAGCTTTGTCATTTCAATGCCTTCTTGTGCACCTGATTGCATATCTCCCATTTTCTCATCCATGATAAGGGTTTCTGGGACTTAGGACTTGGCAGGGAGGGAGGATTATTTTGGAATAGGCATGTAGTGACCTATGATTTGACTTACAATGTTAGGCAATGGCCCAACAGTTGCTACATAGACCTACTGGGTAGCAGCATTTGGAAAGTGAGGTCTGCAAAACAAAACAAAGCTTTTTTTTCCTGAACATGTCCCATAACTATGGTAGCTCAATGTGACTGGATAGATTCTTGCTATTTCCTGTGCTTCTGCAGTACACTAAGCCTAAGATAACTGGATTTTAGGATTACGTGCTGTTCAGTACAGCATTGGCATCATGGGATTATAATGCAGGACTTTCTGACCACGGGAGTATACGATATGAAATCCTACAATATAGTTTCCATAGTATTGCATTATGTTCCCTCCTCATTAATCCGTTGTTCCTAAACCCTGTATTTTTAATGATCAAATAACTGTTCTATTACAGATAACCCTAATAGGTCTAAATCTAGTTGGTAAGCAAGACTACCAAGTTTTACACAGGAGAAAAAACAGGTGGAGGAAATATGTGTGTGGGGAGTAGACAATTATAGACAACATATATTGCTTTCAGCATCATATTTATCTTAATTTTAAGAATCTGTTCGAGAGATAAAGCAAGTTTCCCTAGAAGACAGCTAACTGATAGCAGTGGGGTTATCTGGTTTGGTACTGTTCTTTTTATTTGTAGATTTTTATACGCTTTACAGAGTGGTTGTGAATACAGTTATCCCCACTTTACAGATAAGGGATCCAATTTTTTGAAGATCAGAGAAAAAGTTAGAGGGGAGCTCCAGGTCTGCTGCCACCCATGTTATGTCCTCTTTGACTTTCTGAAGAACATTTTTAAAGTCACCCATAACACTGCTCCCCACTGCAGGCTCCAAACAGCGCACACGTATCTGGGGGTTGAATTTCAGCCCTACTGCTCTCCTTTTGCTGACAGCGCAGCAATGAGCTGAAATAACAACATGCTATTCCCAGGACTGTGTGGACATTGCTAATACCAATGAATAAGTAAAGCTTATTTGTCGTGACAAGGTGATACTTGTATATTATGCCAGATCTGATGCTGTTAAACAAGAAAATCTCTACTGATTCTCATTTCACTTAGGAAAAACAGTACTGAGGAGGAAAAAAATCAATATTTTCAAACTGGGAACATATGTTTATCAGGTTTCTGAGAGAGACTGGAGGCTAAATACAAAGCCTCACGTAACAATTAAGTTTGAGGAATTTTGCCTTGAAACTAAAATCCTTTCTCTTTTCACGCTTCTAGACACTGGGGGTATAAGAGCAATGTCAAGCCAATAAGCTGGGGAAGGGGGGGGAGCAGAGCTGGTTATTACCCTCCAAACTGTTTGCCAAGCCCTCAACAACACCCTGAATTTAAAGCCCCATTGGTTGTGCAAGAAGACGACACATGGAGGGGCAAGAGCAAGAGTAGCTGCTTTGGTTGGCACCAGTTATTTGTGATGGTGGTGATGGCAGGAGACAACACCTGAGATTTTCAACAAACCAAGAGTTTCAGGCCCCATCTTGCTGAGATGAGTGAACGGACATGAAGAGCATCATTGGCTTCAGCATGGCCCAGACGATACAATCATAGTCCCAACATCCTTTGGTAAGCCAGACTGCCAAAAGGTGGGAAGTATAGCTGAGATGATTTTTTAGAGAACAATGTATCTGAGTAAGCTTGTACTAGAAGAAATCTGTCAGGACAACTCAGGCTCCCTCTGTGGAGGTTTGCGCTGTGTTTGGTTACAGGAGAGAGGAAGTCTTGGTGTGGACCCTCCTTCTCCTTTGCTAGCCCAGGGGATAAACAAGGGATCCAAGAAACTGCAATATTTCAACTATGTGCTGTTAGAGCCTGAACTGAAATCCCAGGATCATATAGAGTATTTGGATTATTAATATTTCTATTACTATTTTTACTTTTGTAGCAGTATTTATATCAGGGGGTCCATATACTTGACAATTTGCAGAAAAGATTGGTATGTCCATTTTACAGGATGGGGAAACAGGGAGGGCTCCTGCTTCCCCAGGCAGGCTGGTCACCAAGGCAGCCTGCTTAAAGTCTTGCTCTGATTCCTCCTCATAAAACCGTCTTCTGCATTGCAAGGAGGCTTCAGTGAACATCACAGCTGAGATGGGGATGGTTTTGGGTGGCAGGTTATGGGACAAAATCTTCCAGCCAGAGCTTTCATGAGCAACACTAGCCAGAGTAGACATCCCCATGTCTGGCCCCTGGAAAGGGAGATAAATCAGTCTTAAATGACCAATTTTATTGACAAATAACTCAGTCTGTGATGTGTGAAAGATCTGGTGCTTTTCACTGAGTGAAAACGGATCTGTGCCATAGTAGCCAGATGATTCACCACACAGAAAAAGTCAGACATCAGAAAATGCCTTGTGACAACTGGTCAAATGCAGCAAAGGGCTGATCCCATTGGTGTCCTGCGTGTTTCCCTCCAGGTCATCAACTAGGGTCAGAGACATCTCTGCACTGCTCAGATTTGGAGCCATCAGCTCCACAGTTCCTCCGAATTTTTCTGTTTGTTATGCAGAGTGAAGAGGTGGAAGACTACATGTTCATCTAGCTTGGGATCCTGGGGAACAGCAGGGACTCTGGGAAAGAAAGAGGGCATAAGTACAAAAACCTCCTTGCCGTGGTACAGCTTCTCACCTTCAGGCATTGAAAGGTTTAGGAGGGGCTTCCTGAACCGTGTAGCGTCCCAACCATCCTGTTGGTTAGACATGTTCCTCATGAATTTGTCTAATCCCCTTTTAGGCTGATTTTATACTTTTTGGCCTCTGCAGCATCCTGTGGCAGTGAGTCACAACTTAATTACACCTTGTGCGAATAGGTTCAATGCCTCACTGGAACCGGCAATTAGTACTTGCAGTGGCAATGCAAAGAGATGTTTTCTGTGTGAAATGTACTTTTCATCAACGCTACCCCATGAGGGGAGCTGCCTGTTGAAGCTTGCAGGAGATAACGGTTTCGAGGGAGGAAGGGGCCAGTGCCAGCCATTACATTGCCAATGAGCAAGAAGAGATAGTTAGGTACTGTCAGTGTGGTGCCGTACACCTTGTGCTACCTGGCACTGGAACAATTAAAAAACCCACATTGCTTGCTGAACCCCAACTGCTTATTTGGTTCACTGTGGCCATGGAAACACCTGACCTATTTACACCTTCAGCAGAGCGAGTGGCGGTTGGTGGAAGCGAGGTGGGAAAAGGGGGAATGCTTTGAATTTGGATTTTGGAGACTTTTAATTAAGATGATGTATCTGAATGAGTGTGCGTGTGTGCTTGTGAGGGAGAGTCAGAGGAACATGGCCCAAGCAGGCCAGGGGTTCCTGCCTCGGTGCAGCTGTGGCATCGGGTGCTCCTTGAGCAAACATGATTTGCCTGGAGCCTGTGTTTTGTATATATAAAATAACATTTACCTTCTGGCCCACCATTCCCAAAGGTTTGTCCATGGCTTTCTCAGGTCTTCTGGGAATTCATTCTCCTGTCACTTTGACAGCAAACTACTTCATGCTCTCTCTGCAGCGTTCATCCCTAAAAAGGCTCCTGTACACGGAAATCAGCTTGCTCTACCCAGGAAGGAATGGAGAGGAGTCTCATTCTGCGCAAGGGTTGCCTGTGCACCTTACGATTCTCATTTGCTCCTTGCCCATCTCTCAGTACAGCTGGGAAGATGGGAATGAGCAAGATAAAGTCATTTGGCCACATCAAATGGAGCAGGAGATTTCACTTAATTACAGCTGGGGCTTTTACTTAGGCTGCAGATTCCCATGACAGGATAATGCCATGTAAGTTAGCAGAGCATGGGCACAGCAGATGTCAGGCTGAGCTTCCACATTCTGTTCTTCTGAGGGCACATATTAATATAAATGGGAAAATTAGGTTTTAGAATAGCAGTTACCTGAAATGGAGCCTTAGCTAAAAGAAGAGGAGATCTGCTGGAAAGGGGAAGATATTAAACTCTAGGTGTAAAGAAGACCTCTGCAGATACAAGATAATCATGGTGCATATTAAGAATGAAAGGAACTCCAAGACTTTAAAGATCTTTTGGGAAATCTTGAGGAAGAAAGGATGTTTGCATTTGATATTAGTGAGAGAGAGTCTTTAATATCCCCAAAGCATCTGATTAATAACCATAGCATCAGACCTCAGGAATGCAAATTTGGTAGCTCTTTAAGATGAAAGCTCCCCCTCCACATGCTTTTTTTAATTTTTTTTTTTTTTTTTATTTGCTTGTTTAAAAACTTTAAGATGAAAGCTCCCCCTCCACATGCTTTTTTTAATTTTTTTTTTTTTTTTAATTGCATGTTTCAAAACCATTCATGTTCTGGCAGGTAACAGGTTTTTTACCCTGAAAGTAAGGGTTGACTGAGGAACAAACTGTGCAAATTCTGTTCTCAAACACCAAAACTAAAGAGAAAATACCATCTGTCTCCTCTCCAGCCTACTCTTGCTGGTCCCAGTAATGCCTTCTAGTGGAAAAGCAGTCATGAAGCTACTAACATGACACACAGCAATGCACCATAACACAATGGTTTGTGTGTGTGGAGGGACCACTGCTTCTCCCCAGAGGAGGCAGGTGGAAGCCCTGTTCCCAGCTGGTTTAGGAAGACATTCACACTGCCCTGTGCTGCTGGGCCCCTGCCTGGGCTTGGTGGGACTCCTTTTCCACAGCAAAGGCTTTCAGGTGGCATTCCTGAGAGCTTTCTCCTCACCCTGCTACAGCAGTCAAATTGACGGAGCTTTGACAGCAGCTGTGACTCACTTCAGGAAGAAATCCACTTGAGTGCTCGTTATCGCTTCAGCATCATTTACATTTTTCCCAGTCGGGGTGAATATTTTGTCGTGACAGGGCACAGGCTGTTTCCTTTTCCCTGGAAAGCCTGTGCAAACAGACTTTCTACCTGGAAGTTCCTGCCAGAAGCTTTGCAGCTGGCTGTCTTTTATTTCTGACTTCTTTTTTTCTCCTTCTTGTCCTGAATGACTGTCTGGGTTTTGGAGACTAGTTACACAACACTGTTTTTTCCCTCCTCCAGCATCTCTGAGCAAATTTCAAGACCGTGGAGGAGGGGGAGGGGAGACTGATGCAGTGAGCCACCTTTGCCCATCCACTTGTGACCGGGGTATAATAGGTACAGTTGATCTGAGACTGCCAAGAGTTTGCTGCCAAATCGAATTTTTCATAAACTGATTATTGCAAAGTGTTCTTGGCAGAGGAAAGTTTAACACCTTTCTAACAAGCTCAGCTCAGCCTAGCTAGTAAGAGGGATACTGTAAGACTAATCCCCTTCTGGATCCTTGGCCAGGGTTTTGGATTTACTGAGAAACTGTTTCCACCCCCATTCCCTCACCCATGAGTAAACCCACTTAAGGTTTTTTCATAGCTATTATTGGTGCAGGCACTTCTCTGCTGGTGTAAAGCAGCCTACCTCCATTGATTTCAGTGCCCTGGGTTACTTTAGTACTGTGGGGGTGATCATATGATTCAGACGCAGTCGATGATGGTAATCTACCCTCAATAACTTAATCTTAGCATTTTGCTCCAAAGACAGCTATGTAGCCAGGGAAAGGGGCTGGCTGAACTACTCAAACAATTTATCTGACAATTTCTGCCTTGTGTTTTCTGCTTGCAAAATACTAATCCAAAAAGTTTTTGGTTTATAAGGCGTTTATTCTTCATTTTGTATCAGTGGGTTAATAAAATAGGTAGGTAAATTTGGTTCCTCAAGATGCAATGTTGTCCTTGTTTCCTGATGACTGTCACCCTACAAGCAGAGAGAGACCACTTCTGAGGAAGCAGGACAACCTCCTACCTACAGGCAAGTACCTCTGCTTGTTCGGAGACACGTGCTAAGTGGACAGAGTCCCCAGAATATACTTAACTTGCATGAGCATTCAGGAAAGGAAAAACAGAAAACAGATTGCAGTTGCAGCGAAGCTGCTATTTGCAATTAGCCCAAATCACATTTAGATCTCAAAAAATACACACCAAGAGTGTTATTTTGGCCAAACTACATCCCTTCAGTTTAGCTACTGGAGGCTGTGCCCACTCAGACACTGTGGAGGTCCTGGTTCGCAGTGGTGCCTTGATGTGAACTCCAGCCAGATAGTCCAGGGGGTGGCCAGGGATTCCACGGTGCGAACACATCTGCTTGGCAAACCTGGCAGAATAGATGCCGAGTGTAAGTGATGCTTTCAAAAAACAATAATTCATCATTTTAAACCCCCCCACCCCTCAGATCACCTTTCTAGCAGGCGCTCCTAGCTTAAAATAAATAGTACCTTAGCAATAGCAACAGGGGGAGAGCGTGTCCTTATTTATTATTCTATTGACTTTGCCTTTCCTTAATATTTATACCATTAAAACATGGCAGGGCTTCACACATGCCGGTGACATAGATGCAACAGAAAGCCCACACTACTCCAAAGGGGGGACATTTATGGAAGTGCCAAGGAGCAGAACAAAGGCACAACGTGCCGCTGGGTCCGCCACCAGCAAGCGCTTTTGAGGAATAATCCGTACAGTATACAGGACACATGCGGACAACACGGTCACAATTTAAAACTATGCCATCTGTTTAGGAAATCTGACTGGTTTTGATCTGTCCCTGAAACGAAAAAAGAAGTAGGAGTACTGGGGCTTTGATTCTCTTTGGTGGTGCAAACAAGCAAGACGTTTCCAAATGTCCGAGCAGACCCTCTTCTGCTTGGGAGAGGGCGGCTGTGCTGGTCCGTGGAGCAGGCAGGGAAACTGTTCTCACATTTACAAGAATTGTGAATGAATTAAAGCAATGTTGATATTTATAATTTAAATGTTTCCACTGTAATTTTTTACAAAGATTGAACAACTTGAAAATTTTTGTGGACCAAAAACCTACAAAAGCTAGGGGGAAAAAAAACCTGCGTGAGGTCAAGTCAGGGATTCTTTTTATTTTCTCTTTACTCCAGGAAAATTTCTTTTTGCTGTCCATTAGCATCCATTTTGAAATGAAAGGTCATTTTGATTGAAAAATGGATCTTTGTAATTAAAAGGGAATTATCAGTGAGACGTTTTAAATGATGTGGGATGTTCACTGAAAATGACCTAAAACCAATGCCAAGTCTTCTCAAAAAATGTTTCATCGAGTGCTTTCAGCCAGCTTTTCTCAGCACATAGACGTTATCTATAGCAGTAGGAGTTCTGGTGTTAAAACAGAAAACACATATAATGAAAAACTGCCGTTTCAGTCAGATAATTCATAAATATTAAGGATAGTTGTTTGACATGATAAATAATATTGAAAATCACTGTGTGGTGGGAGAGGAAAAATGGCAGCTGTGAATGTGCCATAGTTAAGTGGCCAAAGACTTGGGCAATAAAAATTTATGTGTTCATTGTTTTAACAAGAAAAACTATGTTCTGTTTTTAACATTTCAGGTATTGAATAATATGCCAGTAATGAAGAGTTTTAAACAAAAAAGAAAGCCAGAATAATTAACCACTAATATTTCTCTGTCATTCCAGGGCCTAAAATATCAACAAAGATGGGTGAATGTAGGTTTCCTCTTCTGAGAGC
>NW_008794545.1:994361-1005575 GCF_000699145.1 Aptenodytes forsteri
GCCACCAACCTTTTTCGTTTCTTCAAAAAATCTAAACTACTCCTAAACAGCAGTATATGAAGACGGCCCAGAATAACCAAGCCTTCTGTTGCTTCTTTGCAAAAACACTTGTATCTGCAATGTAGCTTTAGAGAGATGCGTCTGTGCATCCGCCTTTTTGAATCGGGAGTCTGTTTCCTTTTGGTGAAGCTGGGTGAGGAAGATTATGGCACGTTTCACTTCTTGTCATACCCCCCTCCTAACCCTTTCGTGCATATATATATATATATATATATATATATAAAAAATGCATTTTGAATTGGCCTCCAGAAGGAGGGTGACTTTTAAGACACAGATGTCAGGATCTGCCCTGCCTGGTACCTACACGCCATGCAATTCTCGCGCGGAAGGAGAGGGTCACATCAAAGACTAAGATGCTCTTTCTCTTCACCCGCCAACCTCCTTACAATGAGTGCACTGCCGGAGCAGAGGAAAACAAGTTTGTGAAAGAGAGGGTGACTGCAGTGGTTTCCATAACCTGTTTTCATCCTCACTGCTTTCTCCCTGTCCCCTCACCCTCCCCAGCAGAACTGGGGACATGGTGCCTGTCCAGAGTCACCCAGGCACAGGTCAGGTGAAGCAAGGACCATAACATTTTCGGTTTTCCCACTCTGCCTCCACTAGGTATAGGAGAGAAGAAAGAGGGGGATTTGGTTCTTCAGGTTCATTCTGGTCTTTTTGCCTTTGTTAACACAAATACCAGATTTGGGGAAAAAAAAAGCTCCACATTTATTTCAGAGAAAAAAGCTGAAGTGTTGTTTTCATTCTGAACTGGGAACAAAAATGCTCTTGACTTTCTCAAGGCACAGAATTCTAAAAATTCACTTAACGTCCTATTTTACTGGCTTTTCAGTTCTGAATTTATTTTCTGTATTCTCCTCTGGTATGTCAATAGCACGCAGTGCTGGTTTTCGTCTTTCATGTGGTCTTTTTTGCAATAGCTGAAATACTTATTTTAATCGATTCTTTTTTTAAACCTTAAGAGCAGCTGTTACTTGGTGTTGACTAGCACATCTTAACATTGCTTGTAGATCACAGAGTTTCTTTTTTACGTTATAGCTGAAAGTGTTTTCTACTTAGCTTAATCTTTTCTATAGGTATCTATTCAGATACCATTAATTTGGATTTATTAAAAAAAAAAAAGGAGCAGGCTCTCCATTTTAATTTGCATGGCATTATTCTGTTAGACCATATAATCCAGCATCAAACATTTCTTTAGACACATGCCTTGCCTAGTTTCATTCAAACCATTCCTCTGCTTGGAAGCATCAGGCAGACCCCTTGGGCAATTTATTTCCAGTCGAGAGATATTAATGTTTCCGTGTGATAAAGTGTTGTTGTTTTCTTCAGTTTCATCTTTCTGTGGCATTAAGATTGTAAATGCAACAAGTGTTGATGAACGAGGTGCTTGCAGAGCCAAACAGCAAACCCACATCAGTGAAAACAGAGTGACATGATGTAGAGACAAGAGTCATCTTTTGATCCATTAATATATACTTTGTGTGTACATATAGGTTGCTGTACAGTGCAGTATCATCTGCTAGCTGGCTATATGACAAATGTGGTGCCCGTGTCATCTCTGACCTGTGCCTACAGAAAATGAGCTTTTAAAGCCATGATCTTTTATATATACACTGCCCAGTTTGCTGCTAGAGGATGTTGCATATATGTATGGTATCATCACCTGGTAAACAAATTGTTTTTGCAGTTTGGCCAGCATCATTAGTTGATTAGACCCTGGCTGTTTAGGCACCTGGAACAAGCAGCGGGAATTTAAATTCTTCTGATAAAAGGATTTATTTATAATGAGTCTCACCACATAATGAGTTCCAACCGGGGGAGACTGACCATTAGCGGATGACTCACAGCATTACCGTAAAGATCAGAGTCACATATTCAATTTTATAAGGCTTACATACACTTGGTGAGAGCACGGATTCTAGAAACAAATCTTTTGGCTCCAGTTTTTCCATCATGTTAAATTTGATACAGTCCTCCTATGCCTGAGAGTAAACAGGCAGGACACAGCAGACTTCATTTTATTTCATTTTTTTATTGCTCTTCCTCTCTACAGTTTCAAGAGGAAAAGAAGCTGAGTTTTTAATATTGAGAGAATGCTCAGCCCTTTTCAGCTGGGAGATGTCAGAAGCAGCTGCAGACCTAAATGAAAGGAGCTCATCTCTGAAAATTTGCTATGCTGTAATAAATGCAGAGTTCTGCTGGTGAGCTGCTGATGGCCCTTTAATGTCTTTATACTTTAGCAGTACTCAGAGGCACTGCGGTTCCTCCCCCTCCCTCTCCGACCCCAGCAGCTCCCTTCCCCCTCCATGCCCACCCAGGCTCAGGATTTCATCATGCGAAGGCGAGAGTTCACCGTAACATTCAAGGACTATGCTGAGTTTGAAGACAAGGGCCATGCCTGGTTTTATCATCCAGCCAGCAGCTTCCTCTCAGCTCAGATTGATGTTCTCCTTTACTGGCATATTTGCTTTAAACATTTGGCTCCCTGAGTCACGTTCGTATACTGTGCGTTGTTGGTATGCAACACGGGGGTTGTTACCTATTTTATTTAAGTAGCATATTCTATGCAAGGAAGAATACGTTTTTCCAGTATCCCTGTGACGTATTTTCCCAATTAGAGGTACACAGCATGTTAGGATGAAAACCAAGAACTACCTTCCAGCCTCCAGGTCTCTGCTCTTTTTGTGCTAATCTGTGAGCATCGGGATCTGCCAGTCTGGAGACTGGCAAAATGTTAAGAGCGTGACAGATTCCCAAAAAAACGCGTTTACAGCTGGGGAGGTGAGGATAGCGTATGTGGAGCTCGGTAAAAGGATCTCAGAGTTTGAAGGAGGCTCTGGGAAACCGTCTGGATGTAGTGTAACTCGCAGTGTAGAAACCTTAGAGAGCCTTTTCTCTCTGAAGTTTGAGAGATGTTGAGTCTAGTCATGCTGTACTTCATCATGGGGTACCTGAGGTGTAGTATTGTGGAGTGGTGGGTGAGACCCCAAGGAAAGGGGCGACCATGACTGACAGACAAGCCAAAGGCTGCCTGGAGCAGCTCTGAGTAATGTGGAAGAGCTTGGGCTACCAGGCACTTGTAATGGCCAAGAGAATCACTCTGAGGCAAATGGGCATATGCAGACAGATGATAAAACCACAGGATAGTTTGGATTATTTGGAGATTATCACAGCTGAAAGGCAAAAGTACTGTTCACTGCTGGATAGCAATGGGACTAAAAACAGCATAAAACCCAAAATCTCTCTGACAGAGGAGGAAAGAGACCAATTGTTGGGATCCTTCTCAGCCTAACAGAATACAGGGACATTTCTAGGCATTGATGAAAATATGGTTAGAAAAAGAGCCGTATGTGGTTTATGAGGCTGTAATGAATGTGGCACTTGGAGCCCTGTGGGAGGCACTGAAGCTGGCAGGGCTGCGGTCATGAGCTGTCACCGTATTCACTAAAGCTCAGTGGTTAAAGGCAACAGTCCCAGTTGCGGCGGGATACTGGTCATTTGGAAAAGCCATGGTTTCAGGAACAGTGAAGGATATGGTAACAAAAGCAACTGTAGATTTACAGCAGCCTCCATCAGCTGACCTGACTCGAGAGGGCATGAGTGAGAACGTGCATGGTGAGAAGGAGTCCTGCAGGAAGTCCTGCAGGCTACAGTAAAAAGGAAGCATCAACCTATTTCCCTAAGGCAAGTGATGCTCTGGTAACCTCTGACCCTGCAAGTCAGCCCATGTCTACATGTGAGACCAAGCAACAACTGCTGAAGAAAAAGGTAGTCTGGAGTCAAGGACATAAGTGGTGGGAAGACTGCCCAAGTCCCCATGGTCAGCAGGTGTAAGGCAGTTGCCACCTCATGGAAAAAGATCTCCCGGTAAAAAGCTCATTTTGTTTTATAAGCTGGGAGTCCTCAGCTGAGCTTACCCAGCACTCAGCTGGCAGGTGTAGTGCTATAAAGAAAAGAATCGGCAATCATCATAATGAAACTTCAGTTTTTCCATAGCTTGGAATATTGCAGTAAAATACTACCAAAAAGTGAGTTGCTGTGACTGACATGATAAGTATTAACATTGGGAAATAATTTTCTGTCTTAAATTTCCCTCACATTTTTTATTTCAGATGCTCTTTTTACATTAGATTTTTTCAGACATAGATAGTCCCTTATATAAGACTTTAGCTGTCCATTTTCTTCTGAAGTTGCTCATTTGTTCTTCTTCTATTGTAGGAAACCTGTTTGTAGCTAGGATATGCCAAGAAAATAAAATGGTCCTTTTGCTCCTTTTTCCCAGCATGCTACCCAGCTGTCCCAAAATCTCATTGCTCTTTAATACTGAAGACTTCAAGGCAGAGAGAGATAAATAGAAAGAGACTAAAAGTACCTTTACATGGGGCAGTTTGCCATTTGGCACAAGCCTCAGTCTGAGTCAGTGTTTAATTGTGTTTGCTGATCATAGTTCTGGCCTGGATATTTTAAAATAGATGTTATCTAGTAAAAAAAAAAAAAGGGGGGGGAAACAGAGGAAAATTCACACTGCAAGGTGCCTGAATGCTTTTAAAATTTTATTTTTCCTTTTAAAATAAGGAGCCTGGGAAATTGAAAACATCCACATTATGTTAAATGCAACATCAGGGATGTTGCATCCGGGATGAATTTATTCCAAGATCTATACAGAAACCTTTAATTCCCTGGTTTGACAAAGACCGGCAAACAGCCAGGTTGTATTAGATGTGCCAAGCATTGTAGGCTGTGGTTATTTTTTGCCTAAAGTGCTCTCGGTGACCTCATTGTTGTCAAGTATTTTCTTTGGTATTGTACGCGTGAGCAGCCAAGGTAGTTCATTCAGCCTAAAATATCATAGCCATTAGCTAATGGTGACATGTTTGGGGTTTGGGTTTTTCTTCCGTTTGTTTTGGGGTTTTTTGTACTCCCTTAGCCTGTGATCCTGCGATGTGAAATTCCCCTGCTAACCGTGTTGTAAGAATGGGGTATACGTCTGTAAATTGGAAGCTGAGCTATACAAAAGAGAAATCTTTCTGGGGTCTCTGTCTCTATATAGCTTATTAAAGGAGTAATGCAGCATTACTCAACCTGGATGGAAAGCAGCCTGCGAGTGAAGAACCGCAGTGGGGTGCAGGAGAAGAGGCAGGCTTAGAGGCTGATGCTGCCACCTCCGTGCTGCCTGGAGAGCCGGCACAAGTCTCCCAAAAGTTTGGCAGGCAAAGCGCGGTTCCCAGCAGCCTGAGGTTTCTTACTGGAGTGGTTCGTCTGCTTCCCCATCGGGGGTCCCATGCAGGTGTATCACACTTGAGCAGAACAAGAATCCAGCTCTTTGCAGCTAAACTGTTTCCAGGTGCAGACGGCAAACTTCGTGTTTGGCTCCTCGTGTTCCACCTTCCCCAGAGCAGCCTGCAGCAGCTGTGGCAACACTGCCAAAAAATAATGATGACGGTTTAAAAAAAAAAAAAAGCTGTCCATTTTCCGTAGCTTGTTTTCTTTTAGAATCAATGGCTGGCTGGAAAAAAAAAAAAAAAAAAAACACCCCAAACAAATGCCCCCAAAAAACCCACCCCGACAACCATTGGGAATTTGGCATGGAGTTTGGCACAGTTGTGGGCAGGGAGAAGGGCAGAACATCAGGCTCCATATCATGTGCGTGGATTTGATAGGACAGCTTTTCCCTGTGAGAGTGATTCCCAGCTTTGTTTTCTTATTTTCAAACTTAGTCTCCAAAGGAAGCGTGAGAAATAGAATAAATCAAAAAACCCACCCCGACAACCATTGGGAATTTGGCATGGAGTTTGGCACAGTTGTGGGCAGGGAGAAGGGCAGAACATCAGGCTCCATATCATGTGCGTGGATTTGATAGGACAGCTTTTCCCTGTGAGAGTGATTCCCAGCTTTGTTTTCTTATTTTCAAACTTAGTCTCCAAAGGAAGCGTGAGAAATAGAATAAATCACATATAAAATACCCAGGTGGAGTGTCGCTGGTTTAGGTCTTTCAACCTTGACAAGAATGTTGTGAGTTTCGTAAAACCTGAAGGATGCATCTGTGCTCCTCCGGCAGCGCAATAATAAAATCAGCAAAGGCTGGTGCTACTGCGCGGATACATCGCTCACAATAAACATTTGAAAGGCATTACATCTCTGCAGTAAATGAGGCTGTCAAAGAAGGCCACTTTCAACAAATCATACTAAATTATGGCATGTGAAAAGTCTTGCAGATTAGCTGCTCTTAGTTCATTCAGCGCTTAACGGATGGTCTTGAATGGCAGGCAAGAAGAGGGAAGCTGGTGGTATTCAGCTATGTATTAGCTATGTAAATACAGGGGAGATGTCATGAACCCAATTCTTCTGCTGCCTGCCCTGCACCTTTGAAATGTAAGGGAGCTTCAGCACATGTCCAAGGAGGTTGGCAGCAAGGGCTGGAGCCGCTCACGGTGGCTGCGGCACATTGTGCTACTCACTGCGCTCCCTCTTTGTGGAGACATGTTGAGCATTCACCTCTTCCCTGATCTCATTGAAGCCATTCAGGCTGCAAATGTGTTTTGCTCTTTGTGTATCAGTGCAACAACCAGCATAAATGTCTTGTCACTCTCAGCATTGGCAGCTGACTAGCAGCCATCCGTCCCTGCCCACGCTGCCTGCCTCTGCCACCAGCTCTCCTTGCAGCCTTGGTCAAACCAGCTCCCTCTCTCCGCTTTCAGCATGTACCAAATGGCGCTCCCAACACTTGTTTCCATTTGTATATGGATTGCATGGATGAAAACCTTGATAGAAAGGAACTACCAGTGTTTATAGTGCCTCTGGCAAACTCTGCCTTTTTAAAGGAAGTGCCAATAATTAGTTATGGTGTTTTAATTAAAGAGAGCAATCTGTAATTAACAAAGGAATGCTGTATTTTATATCTGATTTTTATTAATCAGCAGTACTTCACAGATGTTATATCTTCAGTTACTTGTAATGCTCTTTTGCATATTTTTTCCACTTCAAGGTGGAATAATTGAGAGAAATATTTTTATCATGTTTTAAGACACAGTCAACCTAACAGGGAGACTCTGTTTATGTCATATTGGTGGTTGTGGCAGTGTTATACAAGCTACTTTGGATGCTCTTGAGAGGAAGTAAATTTCAGTTCTTGTTCTTTAAGGTTCAATGCTTTGCTGCTTCTATGGTGTAAGTCACCTGCTGAACTTAAAGCATATAGGCTGTATAGAAACTTGGTTTACTATCTAATTTCTTTTCACTTAAGTGGTCGTTTCTATTAACTGAGTGTTTAGACACCATTGTGCAATAATTAGTCTGATCAAAATATCTCGTGTAATTGATCACAGAAAAAATATTATTCTGTTGTTCTTTTTATTTCTTTTCTGATAAAAGAATCACCTAAAATTTAGTTTTGTGACACTGGTGGACTCAGATACTCTTCACGATGATAACTGTATATCCCAAATGACCAGTTTGAATGTGAAATATATTTTGTTCTGATAAACGATTGTTCTTCATGTGGTTTTATATTAGGCTGGGTAGCTGAAATTGGTATTAAAACCTAGTAAGGACCCAGTGATGATACCTGAGCAACTTTCAAAGAGCCTGTATTTTTCTGTATTCTGCTTTGGAGACGTATGTATTCAATTGCTAGGGTCTAGCTCAGAATAAGCATGGACATTAATCTCCTACAAGATGTGCATGACCATTCATTTGTTTGTGCGTACTTTAGAGACAGCAGGGTACACAGCCTTGAGGATTGTATGCTCCTTAAATAGGTTGCTTTGCTGCAAAAGCTGGCAGAAAAATTCCTGAACTGCTTCACACTGTTGGCATTAGCAGTTAACACCCTTCTTGTATGTGACAGGGCATGTGAAAGAGGTGTATGGCCACCTAAGCTCACTGTGAAAAGCAGAGTAAAACGGTTCAGAGCTGTCAGTACTACAGGACTTATATTCATTCCTTGCTGTAATGTTCTGCACGCACCGTGCAACCTCTGAGCTGATAGCCCCCAGATTTTAATTTTCAGGCTAAGTCCCTCGATGCTTTTGCAGCCCTCACAGCTTTGGTGGTAGAGCCATTCCTGCAAAGTGTAGCCTGGTGGAGAGGTTGTAGCTGCAGATTTAGTCTGAATGTCAATGGGATGTGGAATTGATATAGATGGGAAAGGGGAGGAAGATATTTTCTTTCCAACCAGAGATGCCTCTAGACAGGAGAAATTGGTGTGATCCCACCAGTCTCCTGCTTAAAAGGCTCCTGCTGAGGCTGGCAGAAACAGTGACGTGGCCTCTGCCTTGGAGCAAGAGGCACATGTACACGCGCTGTGTATCCACCCAGGCTTCGCAGTGGGGGCCAAAAAGCCTTTAGCTTTTTTCTCCTGTCTCTCCCTCCTCTTCTGCCTTTCCTCCCTCCCACAACTCTACATCTGGATGTAATTGCTGTTGTTTGTTTTGAAATAATTTGGGAAACTTTTAAAACAAAAAAGATGTTAGCATATCACTATTTTGCATCAGCTTTAATTTCCTTATTTATCCTTAAAGATATCTTTTGAAAGAGTAGCCGGGATTTAGGATGCCCACATCGACTATAAGCTGAACCTTCTTAGATATCCTAGTCACCTTCCCTCCTACCTCCCCTCCTACCTAGTGATTCAAACTAAGAGAGACCTTCCTTGAGGGGACTGCTTACCTGTGCTTAATTAGAGATTTAACTATAGCATTAAACGCTTTCTGAAATAGGAATCATCAAGTGAATCACAGTCTTGTGAAAATCCCTGGCAGGGAAGCGTTAGTTCTGAGGCTTCCAGATGGTTAACCATGCCCTTGTTTTGAGCTTCACTGAAAAGTGCATGAAAAGACTCACAGCTAGAAATACTAGTGCTTGCATTTATTTATTTATCTTATTTTGGCTACGTTCCTGTGCACGCAGGTTCATGATTCTCTCGAAACGAGAGTTAGTGAATGTTGGCATTTACTAAAAAGGAAATGCTTTATTGTGTCAATGCGTGTATAAGCTCATGCAGATTTCTAGGGTAGCGGAGAGAAGATCCTGGCAGTCCCTCTTATTGTTGCTGAAAGGAAGAATGGAAAGGTAGAGGGAAGAGAGCAACAGATAGAATGGAAAAGAAAAAAAAAAAAGAATTAAGAAGCTAATAACAGTGAAAGCTCACTGCCTGGGCTATGTTTCTTGCTGTGTTTGAATGATTTTTCTTTGTAGACAGCTTTGCATGGCACTATTTTTAGAATCTCTTTAATAATTGAGTTGTAGTGATTGTGCTTAGCAGTTAGAACAGGCAGGGAAAATAGCATCTCAGAGAAACTGTGCACCAGGGTAATAATTTAAATCAAACCACATTATACTGTGCTCCCCTTTCTCCCCTCCCCCGGAAAGGTGAAATGCTGCAGAACATTGAACACAGGGGAAAAATGAAAATTGGGCAAGTTTACAGCATGTAATAAAATCCATCAAGAGAGTTTATGTTTTAGAGGTGGAGCACAGGAAGAGGAGATCTGGTCAGCTGTTAACGAATTTGATTGTGCTGCAGTTAGAACAGGCAGGGAAAATAGCATCTCAGAGAAACTGTGCACCAGGGTAATAATTTAAATCAAACCACATTATACTGTGCTCCCCTTTCTCCCCTCCCCCGGAAAGGTGAAATGCTGCAGAACATTGAACACAGGGGAAAAATGAAAATTGGGCAAGTTTACAGCATGTAATAAAATCCATCAAGAGAGTTTATGTTTTAGAGGTGGAGCACAGGAAGAGGAGATCTGGTCAGCTGTTAACGAATTACTGTTACTAGGTGGTTTACAAGGAGAGTGCCTCAACTTCCCACCACTAGCAGTGAATTAGGAGAGAGAAGCCTGCCTCCACCTTGCAATGAGAGAAGTTGTCACAGAGGAAAAACGTTTCTCAAACCACGCTGAAACAAGCGCAAAGCAGCAGTCCAGCGAAATACAGGAAGCTCCAGTGGTACTGTCGCTGTTTGATGAGTTTGGTTGTTGCCTGGCTGTACAACCAAGTCCATGGCAGTCACCGGCACGGAGCTGAGTGCCCGCTCTGCTCCTAGCAACTGCACCGTACAGGCAGGTTTGCCCATACCAATGGCAACATATTGTCCCTAACATCTCTCCTTGCAAGCAGCAAACTTGGGTCTCTCACAGAAAAATGACTGAGGTGTGCACAGTAAATCCAGGATAATGGCTCTCACAGAAAAATGAGGTGTGCACAGTAAATCCAGGATAATGAATCGCTGTCTAACATCTCTTGAAACTACAGGGACAGCAGCTGCTGTGGCAATTTGTAGATTAATACCACACTATTTTGATTTTTAGTGAACTCTATTCAGCCAAACACTTAACAGCATTTGAAAAGGTTAGCAGTTGTTGATATTTTCACATCTTAGTGCTATTAGCATATCATAATACTGTTATTTCAAACACAATTTGATAACATTTTTATTTTTCATTATATTGTGATAATATTTTTATTACTGATATGACCAAGTCTGATGGTATAAGGATTTCAGGCATTTACTTTGCAGTTCCAAGTTGGTTGTCTTGTCTTATATTAACATGCTTCATTACTATACAGACAGAAAATTTTTTGAAACAGAAAAAGAATATAAAGTATTATGATTAGCGTAAGTAGTGGCTGGCTTTAAAGATACAAAAATAGGAAAATTTCAGTTATCGTCTCACACTGTAATATTACAACACAAACAATTAGAATCCATTTCTGAACAAAACTGTGGGAATGTGTAACAAATTCAGAATTTCAAAAATGAAGGATTTACAAGCTCCTATTCTCTAGAATTTTTTTTTAACATAAAACTCTTTCTCTTAAGCAGACTGAAAGAAGATATTGAGAATTTTTTATCAACCAAAGAGTCTGAGTGTTGACCTGGTCTGCTCAGGATGCCGAAAACTGGGTATAAGCTTGAAAATGCATAATAGTCCACTGGATTTTGGGAGTAGGACCTTTATAGATGATGACTATAAAGAAGCTGTGTTTGTCTCTTAGGAAATGTCCTGGTTTCAGCAGGGACTGAGTTAATTTCCTTCCTAGTAGCTGGTACAGTGCTGTGTTTTGGATTTAGTAAGAGAACAATGTGATAACACTGATGTTTTCGTTGTTGCTAAGCAGTGTTTATACTAAGTCAAGGACTTTTCAGCT
>NW_008794545.1:1005653-1011862 GCF_000699145.1 Aptenodytes forsteri
ATGTGACGTCATGCTCAGTACATAAACGGGGGAAAGCTGGCCGGGGGGACCACTGCTTGGGGACTGGCTGGGCATCAGTCGGCGGGTGGTGAGAAATTGCATTGTGCATCACTTGTATATTATTATTAATATTTTATTTCAATTATTAAACTGTTTTTATCTCAACCCACGAGTTTTTCTCAATTCTACTCTTCCAATTCTCTCCCCCATTGCACCGGCAGGGGGAGGGGAGGAGGAGTGAGCGAGCGGCTGGACGGTACTCAGTTGCCGACTGAGGTTAAACCACGACAGGAAGTTTCATTTTCTTATCAGGACATGGAAGAGTGCCCTCAGCATTCCTTTATTCAAACTTTCCACAGTTACTAGAATTTATTCTTTTAATATTTGAACTCAAATACTTCTTTCATAACACCTTCTTCTTCCACTTCTTTTTTGTATAAAATAATAATATTGACATTGTGATATGAGAAATATCCCTATGATAAGCTGATGTCAAAGTTAATGGCTTCCCTTGAAGTTTCAGCAACTTGGCTGGCAGAGTGAAAAGGCTCTTCTTCAAAAACAATTATAATACCCTAAGTCATAAAGGTCCACTAAAAGTATTAGAAATATAATTATACGGCATTAGCCTTCTCTCCTGTTCTGACCTAATTTGGAAAGGAGTCCCTTCTTTGAAATTCAAGGAGAATATTAAAATGAATTAACTTTTATGTGTTGTCTTTGTTAGCTGGCTTTTATTTCCTTTTTTAAAATAGTGGGCACTTTTTGCCTTACTTGTAATAAGACTGATTTTTAAAGATATTCAGTTGCAACTAAATTTTAAGCTCCTGTTTTTTGACGAAATTGCAGTAGTCGTATCCTAGTTCATGAATTCTATGTTGACCTGGTTCCCAGAATATTTAGTTTAATTTGGGAGCTGTCAAGAAAAACAAAAAGGAAGGAAGAATATGTCTCAGGATAAGTTGCTCCTCAGTAAACATGTAGATAGCATCCAAATTGTTAGCGCTGAAGTGTCTATTGCCTGTCTTCAGGCAAACTGATTTGAAAATTAAAAACAAGAATGTCACATTCATAAATAATAAAGTAATCCTAGTGGGCTTATGGAAGGGGTTGTGTCAAGAACTGGTAGTTCGGAGACTAGGCTGAGACTGTGATTGCTGGATCCAACTAGCATAGGCTTGCCTCAGCTATCACAAGGCAGGAGGAGGCACTGAAGTAAGACCGATGTGTACTTGAAGACAGATTGCATATTTTTCACATACCTGTAACTGGTTGCTTTGAGACTGCAATGTGACTGAAGGACTCTCTGTTAAGCCTGTGATCCATAGTTTTCTGACCTGTCGTCATGGGAAGATTAGCCTGAGAAACCCTAAGTCCTGCACCCTGGCAGTTTCTGGATACTGGATGTGAGCAAGATGAGGTGCAGAAAACGTCTAGGATGTGTCTGCTGCAGTCTAGAGGATCCTCACAGAGAAAGCGTATGAGGGGTGGGGGCTGTACTTGGCAGATGTCCAAGAGGTCTAGACCCAGGCTGAGACCCGTGATCGGTGACTGCAGACATGGTGGAACAGCATGGGGGAAAGGCAGAAGTGCATGGGGCCAGTACTTTCATCTCCTTCCCAAGAAGAGATTGGGGTTAGACTATAGCACGGCCCGCCCTTGCAAAATATGAACACATTTCTATTTGTCTTTTTTTTTTTTTTTTAATTTAAAAGTACTCCATGCTTTCCAACAGCACCTGTGCTAACTCAGAAATAGAAAGATTGAGCCTAAAGCGTTCGGTATTGCAGCAAAGTCCTAAATCTTTGAAAAGCAGGGGCTTTTTCTAACAAAAAGAAATGGCTTTGCTCTGGATTCCTTCTTTTATCCTCTGCCTGCTTGCCTCATCCCCAAAGTGCCCTCTCTGTCCTTTCTAGTGCTCCCAGCAGGTAAGGAAAAGATGTGCTTGGGGCTATCTGGGAGCACTGCATGCACTGTTTGGCTGCTTGGCCACTACCTGAAAGAACAGACAACAGCTGACTTTTACCTGTATTTTCCTCAATATGATCAGTGGCTTGGGCTCTACGTACCTGCCCTTGTCTATGAAACTTGTAGGACCCTAAAAGTTTGAGAGCTCTGTCCCAGTGGCCGGGAGGAATTTGTCAGTTCTGTGGAGAGCGGAGGGAAGAAAGTCAAGGACACTAGGCAGCATGCAGGCAACACAATCGCGTGATCAAATTGGTCTCAAAAGCACACTGAAAGATAAATTTGGCCTTCAGTCTTAAAAGAAAACTTTTTAAACTTCTTAATGTCATATATAACAGAATATTTGTAGCACTCTCTAAATGTTGAGCAGAGGGAAATATCATTGCTAGACAGTGGACTTTTATATGAATAAAAATAAAATGTTCAACTTTTTTTTGGAGACTTATCAGCTGATAAGGAAAAGTTACCAATGTAGTAACTGAGGGATAGAAGAGTATGAATAGGCAATAAAAAAGTAATTGTATTGCTTTCTTTTCAGACTCATATGTGATTTTATGCTTACTGAATGTTGGCGTCTATTTCTTGTGGAGCATAAGTGCTGGAGTTATACCTAAATATAAAATATATATTTTAAAAAACAGTAGCATGAATTCCTTGGCACAAAAAATTCATTGTTTATGGTTTACAGGTTGGCTGATATGCAAAGAATATGTGTGAGTAACATCTCTCTGCAGAAATATAGAAATATACATATATCATTATACTTGCAGGCATTCAGCAGAATGGCAGTTTTCAACTTCACAGACTTTCCGAAAGCTCAGCTGCATGAGCCAATTGGACCCATGAAATTGAAAATGAGCTCAGATTGGTTTGTAGGGATTAGAGCTACAGAGAGCATCCACAGAATGGTGAACGTGGCCTCTCTGAATTATCCGAATACAACCTCAGAAATTCTAGTTGGAAACTTCGTTTGATGGAATTTGCAGCGTGCTGGAGAGAGTCAAGTAGACCTGTGGTCCCAGAGACGGCTTTGTGGCTTAAGTGTTGTGAGCTCTCAGCTCAAGTCTGACTCCTCCGAAGCTTGAACAGATCTATTCAGTATTTGGGGGTATTTAGGTGGATTATATGTTAGCTGGAAAGCCCATGAGTCCTAACTGCTCATGTAAGCTTGTAACTCTACTTCTGTTTTAACCTTCCTTTTCTGAATTATGAGTGATGGGAATTAGTGTTTAATTTATTAATTTTGTTTTCAGTGGAGGGAGAAAAGGAGGAATTTAACATTTACTTTCTCTTAACTTTTTTAAAAAAGAAAGAAACAGAGCTATTAGTTAAACATCTGGAAAATCCTTCAGGTTTGACCTTGTTAGCATCTCCCGTGTTCTCTGTGTAAATACAAAGATATCTTTCACCATGGATTTCTAAAATAATAACAGTATTTCCTGCTTTTGCTACATCCCAGTGTCCCAGCTTTATGGAAATTAAAGTGAGAAAATATCTTCGGTAAGAAATATGGTGGCTGAAATACCTCTGTCTTGGTGACAGAAGTAAAAGCTACCTGCTGTTGGGAAGGTGCCCGTTGCCTTTTACAGCATATGACATTCTCATCTCTTCAGTGTTTAGCCATTGAGGTGTAATGAACTTCTTAATGTCCATTTGTTTACGGAGACAACTGACAGAGGGATCCTTTAATCTGATCTTCAGTGTATGTTTTCAAAAGTGAAAGCCTACCACTCTTCCTACTGAGATCTTTTCTTTGTGCAACTAGCAAAGGCTACTGTTCTAGAGAGAAAAAGAGCTTTTACAGATTTTAGGATCACTTTGATGCACTAGTTAGTTTTTAAATTGTGACTGTCAGCAATTGTATCAAAGCAGAACTCTAGTCACAACCTCATTGCACCATGTGCATTTGATAAAAGACATGTTCATTTAAGGATACGCTGAAAGGGAGATAGGTAAGAAATTAAAGACTCCTATATTCATGGACACTAGACTGCAGTACAGTGCATGGTGTCTTAGTACCTAATTTCTACACTAAATCCTGTCATCAGTAGTTTTATTTTTATGGCAAAGATTAAGAATTAACAATAAAATATATAATAATCTTTTTCACATGTAGCTGAATATCTCTCTCTGCAGAGGCTGATGCTTTTTTTTTTTTTCCCTCTGGAAGCTTGAGAGAAGCTCCTGTTTTCATAACAGCTTCTTTCTGTCATTGTTTTTAATCAGACTGTGCTTAGGTAACATGAAATCATTATCCTCCCTTAAGATACCTATTACAAAATGACCGCTGCTTTCTGTGTCAATCTAGAGAGACTGAAATTATTGTTAGTCTGATTTTTAGTAGTCTCATATTGAAAAATAAACCTTTAGAAATGGAGAGTAATGGAAAGAAAATGACCATTTCATTCTAGCCAGGTAAACACAGCAGAAGGCACCCAAGTGTTAATTATATAGGAAATGCAAAATCTGTTCATCAAAATCACTTGGGACAAGGCAATAGGCAATTGTGAGATGCTAAATTTACTGAAGGATCTATTTCAAATTATATTTTAATATTATATTTTAATTTAGAAACTAATTAACAAATTTACTTGTAAACACATGGAAATATCGATTATGTTCTGAAAGTGTAAGTGCATCAATATTAGGAGCCTGAGCAGTGTTCTTCGTACATGGCAATGTAGTTAAATCCGGCTTGAAGTGCAAAAGTCAGTTCAAACTTATCAAGGGAACATACACATAATCTATACATATAAATATATATTTGCAGAGTATATACAAATGGATATTCTGGTGCTTTATATGTATTCGTTCCTCTATTCTAAAATGTTTCTTTGAAATAAGAGGGTTTTATCAGATGAGTAAGTAATTTAAGACTTTGTATTACATTTGGGCAAATATGTATTTCTTGCTAATTTATTTTCATTAGATACTCAGATGTATAAATGCACTTACAGCAAACTTGCATAGCTCTCACGAAGCAAAAATTGCCTTATCTTGAAGAAATTTTATGGTACCATTAAGGCTGACCCTAGATAACTGGTTAGGAAGGTTTTCTGCTATCACTGCACCATTCAGGGTAAAGTGTTAACGCGCCATTGTTATGGCTTCTGAAGTTAAATGGAGTTCCTGATAGGTCTTCGCAGTTATTTTACAGTTGTTATTCATTAATATGTAATGGTCAGGTCTTGTATGCTTTAATATCATTACCTCAAACAGGAAAAAAAAAAAAAGGGATTTAAGAGCACTATAAATATCCAGCACTGACATATTGTAGTGCTAATACACTGTGAGCCAAATTTTCAAAAATATTTTATGTTCAGGCTAAATTCTCAAATGAGCTAGATCCTAGTTCTGCATTTCAGTCAGACAGCAAAGCTGCAGGGAAAAATCTAGCTCCGGTGACTATTTTTGGGAGAAAACCAAGCATGCCGCCCTGGTGCAGTGACCAGTGGCGTCACCTTCCAGCCTGGGGAGGAAGGAAGAACGCGTGATCGTGTAGCACAAAGGCTGCTGATGTTTCTTCATTCTGCTAAGATTAGAAGTACCTGCTTACAACCTTCAAGGTTGGAGAGCAAGACCGGATTATTAAGTATTAAATATAATATTAAGTATTAAGGAGCAATTACTTCCTAATACAGAAAATTCAGGAAGTTTGCAAAAATATGAGTCTTCAGACCTAACTGGCTTTTTGAAACAAATATATCTTTAGACAGTGCTTGAGATGGATCTGTATATAGATGCAGATCATGAATATGGCAGGATGGAAGCAAGGCTTTTAGAAAGGTCTCTAAATCCCTACACTAGATTGTTGTCTATACACATATTCATGGAATATAAAGGGTGCATCTGCTTATATTTGCATCATCTTTATCTGATGCATCCTGGGAAGAATATAGGGATGCTGCCTGGTTGTGTAGGGATGGGGTCAGGAAGGCCAAGGCGTGGCTGGAGCTGAACTTAGCAAGGGATGCAAATAATAATAAGGGCTTCTACAGGTATGTCAGGTAGAAAAGGAAGGTCAAAGAAAGCATACCCCTCCGATGAACAAGACTGGCAAACTGATAACAGACAAGGAGAAGGCTGAGGGACTCAACAGCTTCTTTGCCTCAGTCTTCACTGGCAACCTCGCTTCCCACACCTCTCGAGTGGATGGACCGCAAGATGGGGACTGGGGGAGCAAAGTCCCTCCCACTGTAAGAGATCAGGTTTGTGACCACCTGAGGAACCTGAACATACATAAG
>NW_008794545.1:1013141-1042418 GCF_000699145.1 Aptenodytes forsteri
GTGGATGCCCCATCCCTGGAAACATTCCAGGTCAGGTTGGTGGACGGGGCGAGCAACCTGATCTAGTTGAAGATGTCCCTGCCCACTTTAGGGGGGTTGGACTAGATGACCTTTAGAGGTCCCTTCCAACCCAAACTATTCTATGATTCTATGATTCTATGATGACTAACAAAAAAAGAAAGCAGAAATCAAACTTTTGACATCTGCAACACTTTCTCTAGTATAACCCTCAAAACACCAACCTAAAACTGTCACAGCATTTCTTCAGAAACTATATTTCTTGTACCATGAGGAAGACAACCGTGAAAGTTGATGCACAGCCACTGTCATCCACTCAGATACTGCTGTAGGTGTAGCAGGTAGCACAGCTAGACACTGCCCTTTAAAAAAAAACACCACCTAAATAAAATCCTCTCTTATTTCAGTTATTAATGTATCTGCCTAATCCTCTGCCATTTTCTGGGTAGAAACCTTCCAAAGTGTATGGTTTAGGCTAAATTTAATTGAAATTTTATCCAATGCCATCTGGCTGTTTCTAAGAACAAAGCTCGGCAAATCGCTGGCTGTTTTTCCCTTACTAAAACCAAGCAAACAGAAGAACCACTCTGACAGACTTTCCTGAAAAGCCCCATGTCCCCAAAGACCTGCATCAGATCTTTGAAAACAGCAGTTGTTTTGGAGATGTGCATTTTTGCTCTTCCTATGAGCATCCACTAAAATTACAAGTTTTATAACTACTGCTCAGACACGTGCGGTAGAGATTTATTTTAATTCTAGTAGCTGATTTTCCTCATGCTTTCACAACATTTTGTAAACTAAATCCTCTAAATAATGTAACTGTACGAGGCTGCAGCTATACAGTGAGTTTAAGCAGCCAGTCTTGGCACTGCTGGGGATCTGTTAAGGAAATACCAATGGACAATTCATTTTCTGCCCCTCTCAGTCTTTGGGTCATAATAAGCTGCACAGAGGTTTTGGCTCACACTGTTAATATCTGAAACTATCTGACATGCACAGATCATATATGCCACATTTCTCATGAGGGTCTTTTACAAGTCATGGCTTTCTCAAGAACATATGTGTGTTTTATCAGCTCTTTAGCATGTGTTGCTGCCTATAACATGTTTAATTATCTGCACAGATTTTCAGTTGGTCTTCAGTTACTTGAAATGGTTGATCAGTCAAGTCACTGACAACCGAACAGCTGTGTTTACTTCTGTTGGTACTTTGTTTGACCAATTTGCTTTGATCCCTCTAACAAAGAAAAAGTCAAATTGATTCTGTTTTTGGCTCAGAAAAATTGAGTTTGGTGTGTAGAGGCCTCTATCCTAACTAGAGCTCTGTCCTCCAGGCATATTTCAAATGATGAGGAAGGTGGGTCTCAGTCCCCATCCCACTCAAAAAGGTGTTACGGGAGCTGCATGGGACTGTCTGGATCACTAGCAGTGACAGAAGGGGAGCCAGTGGGGGTACAGTCTGGGTGACTACAAATCAGGCTGCAGGAAAAGCTGAAAAAGAGACCTGGAGAGAGAGGGAAAAGACCAGGAATAACTATATAAACAGCATTGGTCTGTGTACTCTAAGGGGTGTCAGGATAAGCTTGCTACACTTGGGATTTGATGAAGATTAGGATACTAAGGAAGAGGAATGGATCTGTGATAAGTCTTGGGTTTGGAGGCTGTGATTAGCTAGGCAGGGAGAATGATCATGGGATGAGGAGTCCAGCTGGATGAGAAGCAAGTCAAGGTCACAGTCAGGAGCTTTCAACAAAACATCACACTTGAATCCATGCAAATGCACTATTTCCAGAACCTGAAGTGGTTCTTCAGACCTTGGATGCAAGCTTTGCTTTTAGAAACTTCTGTGAAGTTCCCCCCACCCCAGCAAAGTATGTATTTAATTCCCTTTTAGTGTTGTTGCACCTGAACAACACTAACCTACTAGATCTCCACTAGGAAATGACAGGATTAGTTTTGCCTGTGTCACTTTAATTAGCCCCTCCCTGCTCTGCACATAAATAATTTACTCTTTGCAAAATAGACTTGAATTGCATGATCAAATTTTTCCCTCTGGACTCATACTGCTTTCATTGCAAAGAATAGATCTGGTACAGTGACAAATACATACTGTGCAGCAAAGGATGCTGTTTATCTACCGATCTACCCTGCCTCATCTGTTGCAGAAATTAGGGATTATATAAAGGAGCTGAAAATGGAGAAAGAAAATTATCATAGTGAAGTGCTTTCCTGAAGGCTTTTTTTCTTGCTTCTGCCATGTTGTTCTGATGCAATATTAATTAAAACAAGACAAAGGCGGAGAAGCTTTTACAAGTCCCATTTGAATAGTTTCATAAACTGTTGCCTTAAAACAGAAAATGTTGTCCCCTTAACTGAGATTCACTGACCACATGAAAGCTACAGTACTGTTTCACGTCTTGCTTCTGTAATTGATCCAATGAGTCTCTGCTACATTACACTGAACAGGAGTCACGGTGCTCATGTGGTCACCTACTCCTCCTCAGCTGAAGGCATAGTAACTTCCATGTAAGCTGCAATAACTGGGAGTTGAGAGGCAGTAACATCAGAAAGACTTTCAAATTCAACTGCAGCAGCACCTTGCTGAAACCAGTCTTTCAACTGGGAGTGAAAGGTCTTCATTTTAACAGAAACCCGAGGGTCTCATCTCTATGAGCATTTGAGGACTCACAGCATCAAATGAAATCAGTGGGAGATGTGCTTTGGACATAAAAGATGCCATTGAATGTTAAGTACACTTAAACTCTCTAAGCAAGTTGAATGCCTTTCTAAAATCTGAGCCTCAATTCCTGCAATTTAAAATGGTGTTAGTACCACCTTTTAATCCCACAGACTTTTGAAAAGAAAAATTAGTATTTCCAAAACTGCTTGAATGCTATAGTGGTATGTGCCAAAGAAAAGTCTGTAAGCAAATTATTATGTTCAGAGCAAGGAGTAAAGTACAAAGTCGAACCATTAACACTGATGAGAAACAAAATACTGAACAGCTTCTCGTAAAGTTAGTACCATCCATCCAGTGTGTTGTATGGTGCAAGGAATCTGCAAAACAGTAGTATGTGACCATGTGATTAAAACCTCTTTGCTAATGCATTCTCATAAAGGGAGTAAATTGAAGTTGCACAGGCCATTTGAAGCTGCTCAAAAAAGCAGGCCTTGAGAGTGAAGTAATCAATAAGGTGGAGTTGAGCATGCTATTTATAATACTCCTCTGCAGTTTATCACATTTGTCATCACTGCACATGCAGACTTATCTGTAGTTGCGGAAAACTTTTCCTTAAGATCAAGTTTCTTTCCTTATAAGAATGAATGCGATTTGTCTTGTTTATTGGTTTCTGCTAATTGTGACTCTTCATGAAGAGTTTTTAATATGTGCTTCCTCTCAGCATCACTCAAAATAATTTTTCTAAATGACATACACTGTTATATTTGGAAAAGAAAAAAGTAGTCCAAATTTACCCTTTATTCTAAGCGTCAATACTAGAACCTGTTCCATCTCTGCTGTAGGCTGTTTTGTAATAAACTGTTTTAAATACAAGTAGTCTTGCTGTCCATGAGAAAATTTCATCATCGTGCTGCACTGTGAGCTGTAACTGATATCTCTGTCTCTTTCTTTCCCTGACTTTTTCCTTCCCTGAACTACACTTTTAGCAAACATCATGTACTTGCGTTTAGTCACTTGGATGTGCTGAGCACCTGGTGCTAATGATTAGAAATAGTGAAGTAGTTCATCTAGTGAGTGGGTTTGTTCATGTGATTTTGGACTTCAATTTGTGGGGTAACACAAAGGAACGTGAGGTACACGAGGGGAAAGAAAATCTCACAACATCAAATAAAAGCATAAAAAGGCACAGATGTGCAAAAGCGGACATTCTCCCTTACCTCCTGCATCAAGTCAGAGTTAAGGAGACAGTCTTTGAATGGTCTGTTACTGGCTGGAGTGCAGCAGAAAAGATTAATAAATTTATGAAGTGCATAAACTTGCCTCCCAGCCTAAGCTCAAAATCTTGTTTAGCTCCTTTGACCTAGGAAGGGCCTTCTACTTTTATTAAACAACAGAAAGCATATTGGGACTCATAATGTTGGATTCTTATAACCAGATGTGTCCAGATTACTCAATTTATTGAGTAATCTAAAGTTTTTGGTTTTTCAGGGAAGCAGTAATCCAAATACAATATAAACCAGCAAAGTTATTCTGCATTTTTTCTGGAGCTTCTGAATCCTCTTTTCTGCTTACACAGCTCTAATTTCTTTTGGGGGAATGTGTCAGAACTTAATAAAAAAGGCTAGGAGCATTACAGTTTTGTTTGTGATCTAGGGAGACAAGCACAGCAGGGGTTGATATGCCAGGAGTAGTAATGGCCTATCCCTTTCAGTGAAAGAGCCTTGAGTAATACTGTCCTGCAAGTGAGATATAAGTTTGTTTTAATTCCCAGTCAACATCACCTGAGTATTTTCTGCCACTGGGTCTAGTGATAACACAGAAAAATAAACAAGGAAACAAGAAACAGCAGGCACTATATGGGTATCATTTGTAAGCCAAAGTTTCCTCTAGGTGTTTTTTTTTCCCCCTGATAACTGTCTTTTCTCCTGATACGGAAAGCCATCTCTGGTCATATGAAGAATGTTTGAGAAGTCAAGTCAAAGAAAAGCAGAGACAGGGTTTTACAATGAAATTTGTTGACAACTGAAAACACTTAAGAGAAAAAAGGGTCTCACAAGGAATATATAAAAAAAGTACTTTTTTTAATTAAATTGTTTTATTTTCAGGTAGCACCTCTTCTGAGAAACTGTTTCTTTGCATAAGACCTTATAGTGTAGAAGGCTTAGGTATCTGATGTGCTCTCTGATGGTCTAGTATTGCCCACAGTACAGTTGTTCATTAATATGGTTGCATTTTAATTATGTTTTAAGAGTTCACTGTAATCACAGAATCATAGAATATCTCGAGTTGGAAGGGACCCATAAGGATCATCGAGTCCAACTCCCTGCTCCTCGCAGGACTGCCTAAAACTAAACCATATGACTAAGAGCGTCGTCCAGACGCTCCTTGAACTCCATAGTACACATTTACCTTGGGACTAAGGAAGAATGCATGCAAAAGACTAGAAGTGACCAGTTTACAAAATACAGTGAACCTTCTTGATTTCTTTCTAGGGAATTTTTGTATCTTAATGATATTAAGATTAGTAAAGTAAAAAAATCAAAAAACAAACAAACCACAGTTATTTTTCTGTTATAGTTAAATCTCTGAACAATTTAGACAACAAGACCTAGTTTCAGTTAACCTGAATTGTTCAACATCATAACAGGATCCAGCATTTCTCATCAGTGGGTTGTATACTTTTGTAGGCAAGCCTAGTTTGAATATGATCTTTCACCCCTTCTATGAGAGACTCCACATGGGATGGAAGCGGTGCTGTTTAACAGTGGGAATCATGTAATGCAAAGGATGTAATAGTATTTGGATTTTCTGTTAAAGATCTTCAAAAACTGGCCTTTAGCAATGAGTCTTTACCACAACCTCAGGGTGCTCTAGGATCTCTCGTTTCTCTGACTTCACAGCTCTAGAGATTGCTATCAACAACAGAACACAAAATTGGCTCATTCCTGCTCCTTTTGAGTTGACCAACTCTTTTCAGTCAGCCCCAGATTAGACTTCTGTATGGCAGTACTTAGGGACTCCACTGGAAAATCTAGCCTACATACAACACAGCTTTGGCTTCCCTAGTAGTGTGAGACAGAGCGAGCAATTAGGAACTCACTAAGTTTCTGTAGGGCTTCCTTGGAAATTGCAGATTGTATTTAGGCAGTCAGTGGTGTTCTGCAATGCATGGGGCCATTTTAGATCCAGAAGTTATGTGAAACCACCTTTCACCCTTTATTTTGTCACAATTCAGGTAATCTGTAACTTTCTTGGACACCCTCTGTCACTTGGCAGTGTAATTAATGTGTAGCAGGCTTTTTTTCCCCTCTCCTTTTCTGCTGGAACAGCATTCAGGGAGGCTGTTCTTCTGTCCCAGAGCATCTCTAAGGCTTCCTGTCCGCTGGTGTCAATACTCCTTTCCCTTAGGGCTTACTTCTCTTGGCAAGACTGGTAAGCTACATCAAGTAACCTCCAGATCACCATTCAAGGCACATCATTTGCTGTTTCTGTCTTTTTCTTTGGGGTTTTGAAAACAGCATACATAATTCATGTAGCAGGTGCAATTTTTTGTTGTCATTGTGCTACAATATGGTGTGTAGTAGTAATCTGTAAATTAAAAAAAAACATTGGAAATGAAGAGGCCATGGTGGGAAGTCAAAATATGTGGATATTCTTAGTAGGTAAGCTGGAAATGAAATGCTGCAGTTGTATGCTACTACTGCCATTCACGGTGTTCTTTCTACTTATTTTTCCTCTGTGTCATGCATTGAGGGCCACCTCCATCAATTAAGAGTTTAATTGGAACTGGAAGGATCATGTAATAGAGTTGCAAGCTTAAGATAGCCACAAATGTAGAGACACATGCTTAAAAGTAAAAACAAGAAAGTAAAAAAAAAGGATCACAGCTTAAGATGCTTTTCAGTTGCTCAGGGAGGCAAACCAGTTTTACAGTATTAATTAACATTTTAGGGCATGCTGTATCTAAATAGAAGGAGACTGTATGTGTGTATGTGTGTGGGAGGTGTCATTTCACCACAGAAAGATAGAAATAAATAAAAAAGCAGTCATTTTCTGAAAAGCAAGATTTTACTTATGTGGTACAATAAAAAGGTGAAAAGCATGTTTTTACTATCAAATGAAGAATTTGGGTATTTTGGCAAATGGCATTAGAAAAGTGCAGCACTAAAACAGTCGAGGAAGAACATGAGGTGTACGTGCATGTTGCTCTCTCCTTCTGTTGTTAATTGCCTCTCCACGTCTCTGGCAATTAAGCTCTCCCTCCTCCTTTTCACATGCAATGAAGATGTCGAGTTGCCCGGCCCTTTCCCCCTCACTCCACAGATAGAAGTACTGAAGCCCACAGCGGGGCTCCTCCTTCAGCACAGCAAGTTTAGGATTCTCAGTGAAGCCTCCCTCGCGCAGATCTTTATCGCCCTGTTCATTGCCGGTCTCTTTCGTGCATTGCTCCCTCGCATCCCAACCGCATGGCCACGGATGCCAACCTCAGCCCCTCCGTGCTGAGATTCCTCTTCCCAGTGCCTCCCCTGACACGTGGCATCTACGTAACAGCGAGGTTCACACAACTGCTCCCCTCTTCTCGGTGTCTTGCTTCATAGGTCTCTTCTAGATGCGGCATCTATTTTCTGGAAAGGTTGTGGATAGATGAAGTAGTATATCTGTGATGGAAAAATACCATTAAATCTTTAAAATACTTGATTACCATTTAATGTACAGTTACTATCTCACCACATTTGTTTGCATGCATCTTTTTTGTGTGTGTGTGTGCGCTTTTGAGCCCTAAACTTGCGTTTCGCTATGCCAGGATAGTGATTTACAACATAAAAAATATTTTGTAGGTGTTCCTAATGGAGGGGGTTGATATTTTAGCATTTGGCCGTTGTAATGATCCCACTTAGGCAAATAAAAGGAATTTGGCATGAACTGAAAAAAAGCTGTGGCTAAGAAAACATCAGTAACAATGAGCAATTGAAAGCAGTGGATTGTAAACACCAGGAAGGAAATTTGTCTTGCTGGAAAAGAAAAAAAAAGCAGCTAACTTTCCAAGGAGACTTAGGTAAATAATAAAACTAAATGGTGGACAGAATAAGTACTAAACAAAATGCCTGAAGAGAAATCCTGATGTCAGCAGCAATTACACATTTTAATATGTTATTTGTAAGATAATGGAGATGATTAGGACAGGTGTCCAATTATATATTCTGTTTATAATTAAGCCTTTATTTGATACCATTTTGAAACCAGACAGTAACAGAAATTGAAGAACACAGCAGCAGTTTTTTTGTAGAAGTCTATTCTTTGTGAATCTCTGTGGCCAACTGTGGGTTGATGTCTACAGTTTTGTTGTTAAAGAAATCATCAATCAGTCATTATGATACAACGCTGGATGTACTTCAGCCTTACATTCTTATGTGTTATAGAAGTTAACTGACAATTCAGCAACTCAGCAGCCTCCTTGAATATAGCTTCTTTATATTGTCTTGCTCTCATGAAGCAAAATGGAAGGAGAAAAACCCATCTGAGATGCACGGTTCCAGATAGCTTTCCTGCATTTTTCAGAAAATATCCCAGTGAAGTGTGTTAGAAAGTTAAATGATAGAAGATCTCATCAACTCACTCTCTTGGCTCTGCCATTGTTTGTGGCAGATTTGGGTATAAAGTGGATTTTCCAGTTTCTTACAATTCTGGAAAAAAAAAAAGAAGTAAATACTTTTAATTTAACTGAAAAGGTATGCATACAGCTATCTATGATATATCTCTGTGTTGGACAGATTATGAAAAAATAGCAGTTTCAAGTCAGATTGCATATTTTGAATTCAGAAATCTGAACATATTTTAATTCTGAAAAGTGCAAGAAATTATTTTGAGCAAAGATTGTTTAAAAACAATGCAGTTAATTTAAAAGATATAAAAATTGTTATAATTATTTTTAACATTTCTGATGTGTTGGACTTCTTAAGACTGACAAAAGCTAAAGCTCTTGTAAAGTTTTCACAAATGGCAATTATTTTCTTTAAAAGATAAATAATAAAAGAGGTGGCTATTAAAAAGCAGGTCCAGAGATACATCCCAACAGCATGACTCATGCTCGTAAAACTCATTCTGTGCCTGATACATCAACATTTGCTACTCTACATAAGCCTGTAGCTTGCTTTCCATTGAAAGAGGAAATAAGACTTTTAAAGCGGAAGATAGGAGACCAGACTTTTGCGACGTCTGTGGCAAGACTTCCAGCTGATAGCGTTAGCAAAGATTTACCCAGAGTTTAGGAGGACTGCTGCCTGCCTGTCAGCACCACTAAGCACAGTGTGTTTCTCATCTCAGAGACGACATTGCACAGTCCTGTGTTAGAAGCACCACCCATGAATAGTAATCCTGGTTCTGTGCTTACTGTGCTCAGGGATCCACAGAACCGGCGCTTCTTTCTGGATGGAAAAGATAACGTAGGGAGGCAGCTGTGCTGTGGTGCCAAACGTTTGCGTGATGCCTGGGATGATATGATTAAACAAGAAAAGGAGGGGGAGTTTCTAACTTGTGTTTGTGCATGTGTTTGTGGGTATGTATTCCCACACATATGTATAGATAAGCCTTTAAATGCACTCCTGTGCCAAAAGGTTTGAAAATCGGAAAGTAAACAAAGATGCATTCTTTCATCTAAATCATCGTGAGGTTGTTTGAAATACTCTCATTTTGGATCTCTGAACATCTCTTTAGGAGGCTGCAGCCTTCAGACATATCCGTAAGCACTCCACTGAGTTGCTACTCGTATTACTAACTGCCTTTGGTGAAGAATATGTTTTGGTAAATCATAAAAAGGATAAAATAAATGAGTACAGATTCATGCCAGTTTTTTTTTCCTAAGCTGTTTCACATGTTCCTCCAGTCTTAAATGAAGGTTACCTAATACATACACCATGATTATACACACAAGATTTTAAAATGTCATTTAGCAATAATTAGTTTTCATGAAACAATTGAAAGCTAGCAGAGCTTTCTCAATAACTCTCTCCGGAGACAATCAACTGCTTCACTAGAGCTCAGTCTTTGCTGCAAGTTCATTTTCCTTTCATCTTTTGCCTCACGGAATGAAACAAAAAACTGAAAAATGCAGAAAACTGTAATGTGAAAAAGTTACAAAGGGAACACTTAGCATACAATCAGATTATATGAAAGGGTATTGGCTTTATGTTAAGAATGTCACTGATTTCTAATTATCCAAAACAAACTGTTTTAAGAAAAGGCCATTTTGACTATTTCACTTAAAATTGTGTTTTGTGTGAAGGTTAAACTCAAATCTTACTGCATTATCAACTTCCCTATATTCAATATTAATGTATATACATGAGTATCTAGGCAAAGAAAACATTTGTTCCAAATATTTGGGTTGAAATTACAGTGTATGCCACATAATAAAATAGTAGGAGGTCTGCGAAAGGATCTAAACAACTGTTCTTGAAAAAGAAAATTGCATCTCAATGATCTGCTAGTCTTTATCACGGAAGAGAGAGAAAGAAAGTTGGATGGCTTTGCTTGATTCAGGCTATGATCCTCTGCAGCTGAGCTACTGGTGGCTTCATGGTCATTGGGAGACCGTGAAGAGCCTGGGGAGAGCATTCAAGCTTTTGTGTGTGGTTTGTGCACACTTTCTCTCACGTTTCTTCCTTGAAATATATGAGAGCCTTGTTTTGAAGTGGAATGTTGAAATCTTGGCAATCTTTCAGAAGATGTCTCTTGTTTACTAGCTAGCCCTTACAGGATTTTTGCATTAACAGCAGTAAGATGGGAAAATGGACATCAAAATGTAGGCTTATTGGCAATGTGCATTTGTGGCTAAAAATATTAATTAGGAATGTGATGAATTAGGAGTCATTAGGAATGTGATTTGGAACAGTAAAGATAAATGTTGACATGTTGTTACGTGACTCATAAATACATTTTCACCTGGAGTAACCTGTATAGAACAGGTCACTATCTTTGAGAGGATTCTGTGGGGTTAGCTGGTATTTCAGAAAAGAACAACAACAATGAATAAAGGCATAGGAGAGCTCTCATATGAAGTGAAAAACTTGATTACCTTAGAAATAAGAAGACTCAGGTGACATAAAAGTACATAAAGCAGCGAATGGTCGCAAACAGGAAGATCAGGAGCCTTTGTATTGCAACGCTGGTAGAATTTATAAATGGGGATGTTTAACATTAGAAAAGAAATACTCTTCGCCATGACATCAAAGTTCTATGGGGTATTGTTAGCAAAATTCATACACTTGAATCTTGGTCATTTATATCGATAAAGAAAAGTATCTCAAGTTTAGTGCTAGGAAGGAGCTTGGGAAGAGTTATTTAAATATTTCTTTTAGTTCACTTCAGGATTAGGTAGGATTCTGGTAGGATCAGATCCGCTATGGTGATTTCTACGTGTCTGTATGTGTGCACATCTCACAAATGCCCCTTCCTTTACAGGGAATGTAAGTGCAGTAAAAACAAAACATTTTTTTTCCCCCCCTAACCCTACCACAGTAGACCCCAGGAGACACCTTATTTTTGTAGGCTTTTACCTAGAGGGAGAAGAAATTTCTCAGTTGAAATTGTTCCTGAAACTAAGATATAGCATGCTATAGGGACTGAAGTTATTTGCTGGCTGTAGAAGAGGCTGGACAAGAAGACCAGTATAACTTACTTCACTTATGAAATCTTTCAATCCTCCTGAGCTGATAGATCTTGGGACTGTGACTGATTGCATCTACATAACACACAGAACTTGGTTTGAATCTTCACAGACCTTCTACGGCACCTGTGTGACAGAGATGTACCTTTTTTTTTTTTTTTTTTTGAGGTAGAATGGATCACCTGAAATGACTAAAATAACAAGAAGGCAAAGTCACAGCTAACCAGAGAGGTGAATTTATGGCTTGATGCTGTGTGTGCGTGGTGTGCCCTGGCATGTGGCATGATGCTGCGATGAGTCTGTGGAGCACAAGAACAGCTGAGGTAGTTTGGGAGCTTTTCACCACTCAAATTCAGTGTAGTGTAGGTTCACGTTCTCTGTCTGGTGCAGGCACGGGCTCCGAGACAGATCCCGTAAAGGGAACCCATTGCTGGGTTTTGTCCTGGAGGGAAGCAGTTAATTCACTCCAGGATAAAGCCATCCTTTCTTCCAGCCCAGCAGAGCAGGCTCTCCTGGTTTTAGTGGTAGAAATGAAGTATGTTTCCTCCTATTTCATAGTCCCTTTGGACAGAACAATAGAGAGAAAAAAAAGGAGATGAAAGTTCATAGCAGGCCCTTTGCGAAAATGAACAGATGGGGGGAAAGCTTTCTTATGGCAACTGATACGAAATAATAACAACAAACACTTTCAGGAAGGCCTGAGATGCATGAGGAAAATGAACCCGTTTGCCTTCTCAATGAAAAATTACAGTCTGTATTATATCCCGTGAATATTATGACCCTCTTAGAATACGAGAAAGGGGAAGGTGAGACACAAGTAACTGAATGTGTCTTTTTCTGCGGAATTACATGGAAAATGCTAGGATTTCCCACGAGCTGCAACAACAAAAAATGTCATTTTTTTTTCTTTGGTGCTTTAATTGCATGGACTGTATTTATATTGTATGCATGACATTCCAGCACGTTTTTCTTTTTTGTTCTCAAATTGGTTTGTTTCCTCAGCAAAGCTTGGATTGTTAACAGTGACTTGTCATTCATCTGAAAGTCCTTTCTAACTTCATGACTGATCTTGTCTGCCTTTGATTAAATTATATTTTAAAACATATTTTCACTTGGACTTTTGTAATTTTTCCAGCTTCTGTTTCTCGTCTCACCAGCTTGCTGAGGTTATTTCAAATGTTTTTACTGGAAAAGAATTCTCTCCAGATATATCACATAGCTAAAAAGCAAAACAACAGAGAATCTAATTTACCTGAGGGAATAATACTAGAAGAACACCTACTGCTGAGTATCAAATAATAGTTTAGTAGTACTCCAGAACAACAAATGAATGTATTCCTCTGTTCCTGGGACTTCTATGCGCTGGAACTTGAAGTTTCTGATTCCATCAGAAACTGGCATTTGTTTGCAAAACAGATAGTTCCTCTATTGCAAAAATAATATCACCTCCTATTCCAGATGCAATAAAAGCAGTTGAGTACTGACCTGAAAAAATTAGTTATTGTGCCTCCAAAGTAAGCTGCTATGGTCCACCTTCACGGACATAGTGTTTTACTGTTGGAATCGAACAATTGTTTTGGCCTGTAATCCATTGCTTTTCTTTCTTTTATTTTTCCTTCTGGCTCTCAAAGAGGCCAGCAGTAACATCTGTTAGAGTTAAGATACACTGCAATGACTTTTCTGATACTGGAGCCCTGTAGCATATCGGCTACGCAGAAGCAAGGAGATAGGCTTTTCTGTCTACATGATCTATAACACTATGCTGCTAATTCAAGAAGAGTGAACTATTTTTAGAGGTTACCAAATGACTCAGAATAAAGAAGCAATTGTATAACAGATGCAAAACTGAACATTCAGATTATCTGGCTGTTAAAAAACTGGAAGAAATCAACCTAATTTCATTTCAGCTGGAGGGAGTAGGCTTCTTTAACAGCACCCCAAGTTAATTTAAAGCATGTTCCTGAATATAGAACCTTTGCTATTATGAGCTACAGATGCTTTAAAAAACAAACAACCCCTTCCCCCCCTCTTCTGATGACAAATATGAATTTTAGTGCGAGAGATTTATGCCTGTGTTTGATGTTGACTGCATTGCACCTAGAGTTTTAAATCCCATTAGAAACTGCTTATCTTATTAAATGAGTTTAATAGTATGCTTGGATAGTCGATAGCCAAAACAAGATCAGCAGTGTTTTCACAGAGTAGGAAAAATGATAAAAATGGTGATGACTGAGTACATACCAAGTGTCAGCTCTGTCAGGATCATGGGCTTAAGATTTAAGTTTTAATATAATATTTCTCAAACCTTATTGATTGTCACTACTTAAAATTCACAGGTTCCCCTTGTAATGCTTCAGGAACATTGAAAATGTCACTACAAACTCAACACCTGGAAAGTTTTGCATTTGAGTTAAAAAAATAAAAATTACTGCAGTGTTTACTCTTCAAAACTGAGACAACCTAATAGCCTTAATATTTCAGCAGTTTTCTATGGCAGTTTATTAGGTGCACTGCATGAGGTTAAGATAGAAGTTTTTCATTACATAACAGGAAATAAGCAATTTTTAAAACTTACTCAATTTTGTATAACACTCCTGTAAAGATGGGTGGTAAAAATTAGGCTCAGGTGCAATCAGTGGCATGAACTCAGCAGGGCTTTGATTTTACCCCAGCTGCCAAAATGCTACTTTCTTCTACCAGATGCTGGCTTTAGAGGAAATTTTGGTAGTGAAGTGACTCTTACCATGTTGTAAGATAGGTAACCTGATGCGAGCATGCTAAGGTGGAACCACAGGATGGAGTCAGCAGTGGTTACCTTTGCATATTCAGCTTTGGGAAAAAAAACCACATACACAGAATGAACTAGAAACACGGGCAGACTGAAGGAGGGCATACCCTATTTTAGCTGAGATGAAGGCTGACAGCAAATTCGCGTTGGTTGAGAGGTGGAAATTTTCCTGCCGTGTTGGGTTTTTCAGGTTAATATGGTGGAGCTCCTTACTGCTTCTGCGCTAGAGTCTAGGTATTAGAAAAGCTAAAGCTTGCAGGGCTGTGGGGAAGGAACACAGCTGTGACAGTTACTAGGGCTGATCTCGGTGTGTGTTTCTCGTGTTTGTGATACCTAAGTACAGAGAAAACTCTGCTAGTGAAAGGGAAACAAATTCAGTTCCACTGCATTATTTCTACTTGGGCTTCCAACTCTAATGAATGAAAATTCATCTGGAGAAACACTAATTGGGTTTGACACCACAAACACAGCAGTAATGGAAGCAGGTTTCTCAGCTAGGGAATCTGATAATCTAACAAGCTGTCTCAATAAGATTAGCTAGTTTAAGGTCTTGTGACATTATTCATTAGTTTTCTAACATGCTAATCTTTACAGTACACTTCCCAATTTGATGTTGTATCTCCTTCTCTAGCTATGGGCTCTGCTCTTTTATACCCAAGATAATGCTTCTTGTTAATTCATTGACAATCAGCAGCAAAAAAATAGCACTCCCTGGCACTTTACCCTTCTCACAATATCTCTGAGGACGTTTGTTTCACATCGATGTCATTTTATCCTCAGTGGCAAGGTGACCAGATGAGTTGATCAAGAAGGCATCAGTAAGTATTTATAAACGGATATCTGGGAAATTTGTCAATGCTGAAATTAGTTTTATGCAAGAGAACTGGTCGAATATTATATTTTCAGGAATGGTCAAACTGCGGGAGTGTAACAGTTGATTGCCCAGAGGAAGTATCAAAATTCTGTGATTAGCAAGTTCTTTGTTCATGCCAGCACAGGAATTTGAAAAAGGCAAAAGGGTCAGAATGTCTGCATTTCCATGCTATATACATGAGTGTGGCAAGAAAAGAATAACAGAACTAATGTATGTGTCTGTAAATAATACTGGACATGTTTAGGCATCGTTAGGATTGCAGCAAAGCATCCTCTGAATATTGTCAGACTTTAAAATCATCCTTGTGATTACTCTTACTGCTTTTTGTGATAATTCCTTATCAGTGTGAAAAATTCTTATTATTCAAAGTAAGTATGTTGCTTTCACATCAATCTAAAATAAAACTTAGTTGCTATCATAGAATAACTGCATTTAACTGAAAGGGCAAATACTAGCTTCAGTTGCAGGGACACAGGAGTTGCAGAGAGAAAATGTGCTGTGCTACTCCTTTGCTCATCACAAAATTGTAATGTGGAAGAAAAAGTGTTTTATATACATAAATAAAAATCAACAAATGAAATGCATCTAACAGTATTTGTTTGTCTTGGCAGTTTCACACATTTCTTCTTTTATAATGAATCATAATATGAGTGTAAATATCAATTCCCATCTTTCAATAATTAGAAAGTTTCAACCACTGTTTTTTGTCATTCACTGTGCAAATGAACACTTCGAGTATCATAGGAAAAGCTGTTCACAAATGGAGCATTTCTCAGTTTGGAAATACTTTGTCCTACACTGTTTTATTTAGGCTATACCTATAAACAGAAATTAGCTGCTAAGAAATTAGTTTACTGTGCTAAATCATGCTGTTTTGTTTTGCTACCCAGCTAATCCTGGTAAGGCTAAAAAATGGTTAATAGGCAATCTGTAAGATCTTATAAGATGACATTTGGAAATCCTGCAGTCATATTAGTCATTAGCCATGGCAATATTCTGCCATAAGGCAATGAGTCAGACGATTGATTAGAGAACCTCATCATGATATAGCCTCCGGCATGAATATGGAGAGAGGGAAAATGAAAAGGAGAAAGGAGAGCGCATGGGACACAGGACGGGAACACGGAGGAATAGAAGAGCAAAGAAAGTCTGGAAGAGCTTATTTTTAGAGGTAAAGGGTAATGGAGGTAATGGAGAAGAGGCAGACAGCATAAATCATGAATCTTGAGGACCAACAAGGTGTGCTACCCTCATGCTTTGTGAGTGAAGTCCGTTATCACTGGAAAATCTAATTTTTCTTGCACTCTTAGTGTGCCATCTTGCTCTAGACATGAGGCAGCTGTTGGCCACCTTCCTTACAGGTGTTCAATAAAAGTTGTGGAGAAGACTGGCATTGAAACATTGTCTGTTTTTAATTCTGCCCATTTTCTCAAATGGATGTGTGGATATGTATGGCTTTACCAGCTATCATCATGTTTGCTGAGGAGCATCAGCAAAATAATGAAGAGTGCACAGAAGCTGACAAAAGGCCTACAGGGGACACTGGAGAAATGCTCACCCTTGAAAAAATTGCTGGGCACTGCAATTAAAAGGAGAGAGCTCTGCTATTTAGGGGTTTGTGATGCTTTTACTGGTGGCCATGCTACGACTCCCCTGCTGCTGTTTTGGAAATAAGCACACCACTTTTGGCTGTGATGCTCAGGTATGCAAGGCTGGGTGCCTGCCCCATCCCTGCAGTCAATCTGAAAAGCTGCCAGCTCCTGGTAGGAGAAAGGCAGGACACAGAAAATACAAGTATTGTACAAATAGTAAGAATGATAGACACAAGAAGAAATGACTTGTACAGCTAAGATTTTACTGCAGCAACTATTTTTTTCAAAATTCATCTCCCTAGTATGTGTGCTTTTCTCCATAGCAGGGTATGATGCCTTAAGGACCTTATCTGCAGTATTTCCAAACGTCTGGGTCTGTCTTGATTTGTCCCGAATCAAATTCATCTAGGTCCTCAAGTGATGTACAGTTCTATCAAAAATTGGTGAGCTTTGTAATTTTACTCCTGCAGATTTAGTACCATTCGTCCAATATACTTGTATTATAAACAGTCAGAGGCGCTTGTGCCTTTAACGCAGGGGAGCTATTAGTAAGATATTCTCCATGAAGGCACTATCTTTTATGGGGTTCACTGGCTTTCTTGGTCTGCAAGGCTCATCTCTTTCCTTAGGCATTTCAGGAAAGAGGTTCCCAGTTTTGTTTATGTTTCTAGGAAAGTGATTACAGTTATATTACAGGGAAAAGCTGATCTGTTGGGGTTTTTTTGGCTTATTTTCTAAGTATTCTGATTTGTGTGAAAATACTCTGCCTGTGATAAACACTTACTATAACTACTTTATAAATCAAAATGAATAATTTATTGTTTGTGCTTTTAAAAACTGTGTTAATCAATACCAAACATTTCAAAAGAATACGTACAGATGATATTATTGGCAAACGAGATTGCTGCTGAGATCAATGTAAAATTCCCATCATCTTCAGTGAGACTGTATTCAGACTGGGATGTAGGATCTTACCTTTTTACAGACTGCCATTACGTAAACTCGTAATGATGGATAGTCCTTTCCTGAGAATTACAATAGCCGCAAGAAAGATCAGAAGAAACAGGTGTGAAGAATAAACAAAGGCACGGGGAGATGGGTTGAATTGCTCAAAGTTATCCATTAAATAAAAGGTAGACTCAGGATCAGAGCCCTGATATTTGAAGTCAAGACCTGGCTCCTGCTTAATGATGTTGCTTCACATGCAGCTTTCTCAGGTGATGCATGGCTCATCTTTCTTGGGCTGTGGAGATCTCATATAGCGTGTAACAACAAAATCAATTGTAAGAACAAGCTTCAGCAGATTACTCCCCACCGCTACTAATTACTTTTCATAGTGGCATCTCGCCTTTCTCTCTGCCCTATCCCCATGCTTATGAAGCACTTCTCCTCTCGTCATTTACTTCTGCGAGCCATGAAGCTCTCCCGACATTGACAGAAAAGGCAAGGCAGAGAGAAGGCTTCATGCCTCACATGCTCATATAAGCAGTGCATCACAGGGCCATTAATACAGTTACAGATGTGAAACAAGGCTCCTGTTCACCATGCTTATCTCACTTTCAAATTGTTTAATAAATCTCTTCTTCATAAGGAATCTCAGAGGGCCTGTGTCTAACTCCTTTTTGGGAGAATGTGGTGATACAAACACATTTAATTATCTTAAACAACTAGAGTTTCATAACATAAATATTACAATAAACAAAATATTGTTGAAAGCCACATAGCATAAGGATAATGCCGTATGTCATTAAAATACATTTATCTTTTAATTGTCATATTAATCAGTTGATCCTGTGGGCTGTAAACTTATCATGAGTATGGGCTGCACTAGGAATGGGCCATAAAATTGTAACTGCAAACCCTTACAGCCACTTACTAAACTGTGACTAATTTTACCTGTTCTGACATTATTATTAACCTTCTCCGGTTGTTTTAATATCTTTGTATAAAGATTAGCTCAGCTGTTTTATTATGTTTGTGTCTTGCCCTGTGATGTCTCATTTCTTTTGTGTAAGTGCTATTACTAATAGTCAAGTACATGAAGAAGTCCAAGGACTACACGGTTTTCTTTAGGGTACAATTATTCCTGGATAACATTGGCAAATGCATAGGCTTTCCAGATGAATGTGTCTAAACATAGAAACTATTTTACATGGAAACAATCATCAAGATTAACGGCTACTGTGGTTCATTAGTCACTGTATTTTAAGGAAGATTATCTGCAACATAAACCATCAACAAATAAAACAGAGGTTAGGGTCATGGTCCAATCTTTCAAGAGCACATAGTACGTCTCTTACGCTGTTCAAAGGACTTTTTGTGTGCGTGCATTCAATTGACTCTCAACAGGATTGTTCTGAAATTTCTTGATGGGCATGTAAAAGTGACTGAGGAGCATAATCTAGCCCCTTGTGAAAGTCTGACACTCTCTGCCCAAAATGTCAGGAGGCTTTGCATGTAAACTTACATATCCTATAGATATCTTAGTTCAGTGCTCTTGACCCTAGAGTCAGCAACAAAAGATGAACAACCACAATAGCCACAGAAAGCAGATGAATCTTGAGAAAAATGGATTTCAGGAGCACTCTATCTGTTTACACAGAGCAGTTATACAATATCTAAGCGCAAATGGTGAATCCCTGAATCACATGTTGATTAAAGCTGGAATAGCACAGAAGTTGCCATTTTTTTGAATGCCGAGCAAAGGAACTTTATTAGAATAAGAAAAGGTAATTTTATTCTGAGACCTACTCTCTTTCTGCATCTGTCTCTCTCTCTCTTCCATCTCTGGTACTTGTTAAATTTCTGCCAAGAGCCTGCCTGCCCTCTAAAGCCTGGCTTCTATCTACAGATTTAAAGAAATAATAGAAGTGTTTTATACTTTTTGCTTCATAATGTACTCCTAATAACTTTTTGTAAGATACACAGCATGCAAGACAACATTAAAGAGAATGGAAGGACCAATTTTTGATTCCTTCAAGTTTGTTTTTTTTTAAACTACAGAACATTCTCTGATGTTAGGGAGTTCCATAATTCACATAACTGAAATGCTCATGAGTAGAAGCCTTGGAATGAGACCTTAACTGAAGACAGTAGGATGATCATATAGTTTATTCTGTGGGTCTTGGATCAGGTCCTATGAATTTTTTTTTTTTAAGTTGTTTGCTCTGTAGGACCACATAGTTGCCATACTCATCAAGAGGTGTTTAAAAGCAGACCAAAGTATGGTTATCATCTGTCAGGATTTTCACAAGGCTGGAGCTACACTGTATCGTTGTATTGTACTGAACTTTCAGGGAATTACTTAATTTAATATGCCTCTGGGGTTTTCCGTGACAGTGGAAACTGATTAGAAATTTAAAGCATATAGTATTAAAAAGAAAACAAACCAAATCTGAAAGAGGACAGGCTTTTCTCGTAACAAAGCCGATTTTCTTACCTGTTCCACCAGCAGATCAGCAGTAGGAGTTAATATAAAGGCAACACATGCGTAAATGGATCTGGCAAATGAATCTTCATCTCTCTAGGTGTCCCATGCTTGGTTTAAGCGAGTATGTCGTTCATAGCTGGCTATCCAGTGATTCAGTCATGACAGGATGTGCTTTTGTCCCATTTGGGACTATATCCCTATTTGGATTATGTATATATTTGCATAGGTATTGGCTCCTGCTTTACTAACAGGGGAGAGGCGTAAAAGGGAACTTCCCTTGAAATGGCAGGAAATAAATTTTTTATATGTTCAGGTTCCCCATAATCTTAAGGTCAAGTTTACTAGTCAGCAAATGGGGTAAGAGTAGCCATACTTTTTAATTAACCCATTTTTTTTCCCGTGGCTGTCAGTAAATTTACATTTGGCTGCAAGAACCCAATTTCTGTTGGCAGCACAGGCATTGAGACATGTACAGCTTGTGCAGATTGCAGCCTGTATGAGTGCTTAAATACTGAGCTCTGAATTTCATTGCTAGGCTGTTCATTGCCCCCACAATGTCTTTCAAAGTCTTCTAGGTTTATTGTATTACCTTTGTCAGTCTGAAGTGCAGTAATTTGTATTTGTCATGACTGCCCTTCATCTGGTGTGGTGCAACCTTGGGCTTTTTTGTCTTGTCTTTTTTTCTCAGTGGAGGAGTCCGGTATTTTGAATAATTAAAACCACATAAATAGTTGATCTTGGTGATACAGCATACAACACTAAGATGTCTTATGTAAAAGCCATGTGTTTTTAGTCCTACTGTCTCATTTGCTTGAACTAGATTAAAAATTGTTGTCATGAAAAATTTAAGATTATAATAATAGGCATTATTATCCTGTTTACTACATGCTGCTAAAATAGAGAGATTTAGATTTCTCCTGAGGAATGGTTTGATGTATATTTGTTTTCAATTAAATTTGCATATGCTGCTTTAAAGAGAAAGATACTCTATTTATCTCTCTATCTGCTTTCACTGAGGAGGGAATAAAAGTTCCATACTTCTCCCCCTTTGCTGCATCACTGCAGGAGAGCCCTGTATTGTGTATCATAAAGAGATTGGGAAGCTGGGTAATTAATCATGAGCTTTTATGTAATAGAAAGTTTAAAATTCATTAGCTTTATATCAGAGCGAGTGTTATGAGGGAGAACATGTTGTGAATGAGAGGGAGAGCCTTATAATTAAGGAAGTGTGTAAATAATAATGAAAGTCATTAGTGCCATTCAGTTTGTAAGAATGTCATAATGTAATTGGAGCATTAAAGTGAAATTTGCGATGACAAACATTAACGATACAAAAGAGAGAAAATGTGGTTATCTTTAGTTTGACAGATAATGTCAGCTTTCTTGCAAGGCCCAGATGGTGCACAGGAAAATGTTATGAACAGTTTTATTTTAATATTTTTGTGATGTGATATTTGGGAATACAATGTCACAAACACACAAGGAGGTTTGCATTTGTGAACCAATAGTGCCTTGCAGAGTACAGAGTCCAATGCTGAGTGACCGAAGCAATAGACAGGGAAAGTCTTGTCATTGATGCAAGATCGTTGTTGCAATAAAGGTGAGGTGTGGTGTAGCACGGTATTACAAGACTGTTAAGTTTTCTGTCTCTCTCTCTCTCCGGATATGCACTTTGAATCTTTCTTTCCTTTTTAAAAAAAAAAAAAAGAAGAAGAGAGGGGGAGGGAGAAAAGGAAGAAAATTATTTAACAATTATGCGGGAAATTATATGATGCTAAAATTGTACCATGTTCTGCTCTTTCAATGAAGGGACTTTCTACAGTATTGCGCATTGCAAAGGCTATAATTTTCGGGTGTGAAAAAATGTAGATTCCAAACAAAGGAAAATTTAAATATGTCTAGTGGATAAGGCAAGGCAAAACAAAAAGAAGGCAGCTGGAGAAAATTTGGGGGAACTGTATTATTTTAAGGGCAGTGACTGAGAAATAACTATGCTTAAGACTCTAAGACCTGAAAGGTCCAAGACCTCAAAGTGCTGGAAGCTTAAGTATCTGTCTTTGTGTTCTGTCCGTGAAGTACAGCGTTATGGGGTTTCATACTGCCCCCATCACTTCATGTCGAATGGACCTAATTTTTACATAAGCATTCATTCATTCTTTACAGTCTCTTTTTTGCAGCCTACTAGCCAACACTAGAGTTGATTCCAAAGTGTTCAAGTGAAACACTGCAAATCAAACTCATATTCTGCTAAGAGTCTTAGGAAATGAACAGTGGTCCCAAGTGAGTGAAACTGGAGAGGTGAGGGTGTGCTGGAAAGCAGCATGCTCCGCTCACAGGTACAGGACACGTGCTAAGGTTGTAATGGCAGTCAGACAGGGGAATAAAGAGCCCATTGGACCAGTGCAACACAGCAATCCCCATGCCTTATCAAATGATTACCTCAGTAGGATTTTAACCCATAGCTCCTTGAAAAACCTCTAAGACTCCCCCGTCGCATGACAAAAGCCACATTTTTGCTAGTTTTATCACCACTGACAGAACTTGAGAGGGTTTTCAAATGACACACAGCAGGAATTATTCTCTGCTTACTATAGGACTGCTGCTACTGTTGGGGTTTTTGGGTGGGACAGTCTAAAGTAGACTCACAGTGACTATGCTAAATTATGGTTCCGTCTGTGCCTTTTCTGGTCATTGTTACTGAGCGTAAACAAAACTAACGTGATGATACATAAGCTGTAAAAAGAGGCTGTCAGATATATTGCCTCCAGTAGTTTGCAAAGGGCTGGTTTTGGAAAGCATGATTTAGCACAGGTTGTAGTTTTTGTTTTGGTTTGGTTTTTTTCAGGTTGCTCCTGTTTTTTGGCACATCTGCACACTGTTTTGCACATAAAGCACGATGTGGCCTTAAAGGGGGCAACTACTTCATCTCACATAGACTGTGAGGGGAACTGATCTGCCAGCAAATTATGTCATGCTCTTAACACCCTCTGTTGTGCAGGGTCTCCTCATCTCCCCTTGAGCAGCGTTCATGACCAACATTTGTTGTTTGCCGCTTCTCTAACTGAACAGGTTAATAAAGCTGGGGGTTGAGGGGGATAAGCACAGATGGTCACAATTTAATAGAATAAGAACTAGCCTTTCTTTTCTTTACCTTTAGTGCAATTCCAACCTTTATACACCAATTTGTGTATAGATTACAGATTTTGAGAATTAGTCTGTGATCTGGCATGTTCATCCCTGTTTAGGTAAGACATATTTTTTGTAGACTTCTGTTTTAATTACTCCCAGTACAACAGTGTTTAAGATGTGACTATCCACAGTACTGGTGGCCACATCCTGAAGCCATTATACTGTTTTTACCCTGTTTAGATTCAGACAATAATCTCTATTAATTTGAGTGGGAGTCACCTTAGCAAAGATAAAACCCAACCTTCTACAAATAGACTTTGGATTGGGGATCCTGAAAGAGCAATAATTTCTGAGCCTATTTATAGTGATGTACTGAACCCCGTCACTTCATGTTTATGGTCCTGAGTTACCAACACAGCCTTGCAGTTGCATCCACAGGAGGTCTGAGGTGGGAGCAGCTGTACAGAAGTCCAGGCCAGTGCCACTCTCTCTGGGAGGTCCCCATTGGCTTCCTTTATATTATAGTTCAAACGCAAGTCAACATTTAGGCATTGGGGGCAGCAGGAAATCTTGAAGTCTCAGGGTTAACGTGTCTGTGTTCTGCTCATTGGAGGCCAGTGCTGTGGCTTCCTGGCCAGTGTCAGCCTCAGAGCATACTGCAGTGAGGTAGGGTGGGCTGCTGGAAAGCAACTCATCCAACTTACACAGATGTTGTGGCCAGGATCCCTTCTAGAGAGTCTGATGGGAGAAGTTAAACATTATTCTTAAAAAAATTTAAAGAAAAACTGAAAAATGGTATCTGGTTGAAGAATACCGACATACTAATATGGTATCAAGTTATTTGTGAAAAATACCTGCAAGGTAGATCTGGGCCTGATGTCAATGGGAGCCTTCTCTTAATCTGTTATGTTCCAAACATGCATTTTAGAGAAGACTAGATGTTTCTAGAAGCAAAAATTAAGGGCAACATGCTCAGGGGAATTTCAAAGGGAGAAATTGGCAGTTGGTGAGTACTCTGGGTTACAGGGGCTGATTGGCAAGTCTTCTTTTCTTCACCTCCAAATCATTTGCCAACTTCAGTCTCTAAGTTTTCATATGGTATCTGATCTACACAATGGCACTGCTTATTTAACAGGCAATGCAGTGAGTTGCATCCATGTGCCCTGACTGAAACACAGAAGAGAGATGTGCTGAACGTAACCAAGACCCAGACTCGTCATTACATGAAATAAATAGCTGAATTGACATACCTCACAGTCTGTATGATTGTTCTCTGTCTACTTACAGCTGGAATGATAGTCGTCTCTAAAATATACTGGTGTTGCTTTTGAGTGTTAAACCAAGCCTACAACTCCATAACAGTGGTTTACTGCTATTCTTAATACTGCTATGGCAGGATTTCTAGAAGGTAAATGGGGATTCCTCTCGAGCTTATTCTTTTTTTTTCCCCTCTCTGTCATTTCTTAGATCCACTTGCTCACCCAAGAAGTGGACTAGTCCCCCGGCTTCCCTTCTGCCAGGATACCTTAAGGACAGATATAGGTCTAGTGATGTTTTACCAGAGCAAGAGGCACCATGTACTTTTGAAAGCCTATACTACCCACATCTTATTGTGGTAGCTGAAAATTGCCATCAAAACTTGTCTGCTCTCTAGGTGTGCTGGGAGGAAAGCTATGCTTTTATACTTTGCTTTAGACAAAGGGCTGCAATAAAGGCTTTTCTTGGTGAGATGTTGATGGGAAACTGCTTTGTGCTAGTGAAGTTGTTTGTGATTCTTACGGCTCCTATGCCGAGGACTGTAACTACCCTCCTGCAGATGCTGTGTTTGTCATCTGTCTCCTTAGAGCCACTCATACTTGTAAGCCAAGCAGTTCCTGGGCTCTTAGGCGACCCTGAGCCGTTAGATTATTAAAGCTCATAAATTCTGTTGAAAGAGTTCGGAATTTCCTCGGCCTGATTTCTTCCCTACAGTACTCTAATATGTGTAGGTAGTGCACATTCCCCACAATGAATCACAGATCTCAAGATAACCAACTCATTGCATTCCCTGCCTGGGACTCTCCCTCTTCATTTTCTCACCATTTTCTCTCCGGCCCATCCTACCACCACAGCTCACAACGTTCTTGCTGACTCTCTTTTCTTACTGCTCTTTCTCTTACTCACCACTGCGTGTTTTGTCTCTTTGCCCTAATGTGCATGCCACACATATATTATAAAAAAAATACCGCAGTGCTAAGTTCCTACATCAGAGATGTGCTTCTGTCCAGAGCAGCTGAGAGCTGCCTGCTGCCTGAATTTCTCAACCTGTCATAGCTCTTTGAACGTTGCCTGCAATATGACTGAGTCAGAAGGGTGCTGGGGTGAGCCCTCTATGCGGCCTTTGGCTTACTTTGGATCATCCTTTTTGAGTTGCCAGCCACCCTTTAGCCCATGGAACAGTCCACTGTCCCTCCAACGCTGTGACCTGAAAGTCCCCTGGTCCTCCTGCCTATAAACATAAATTAAGGAAAAGGCTACAACAGGAGAGACCATTTGCACCAGTGCCAGCTGTCAAAGCTAGAGTTCAAATTCCTGCTCATTTTCTTTTGAGAGTCACAGCTGAGCAGGAACTGCAGTTTCTGGTCTTAGGGGGGATCAGATGACTTTTTTTTTTTGTGGGGTGAGGAACACCACACTGGAATATCCTTTTCAAGATACACAGATACAGCACAACGAACACTTTGGGATTTCTAAAAGAAACTAAGAGGGGATTTGAAATGTCAAATGCAAAGAAATGATGCTTTGCTTTTAGTGGGGAAAAAAACCCCTTCCTCAGCCCCTCTAGCAATAGATTATATTTTTAAAGGGTTGTTCATTGATCTTCCTCCAAAGAGAGAGTCTTAGATTTAGGTACCTGGTCTTAATCCTAATGAAGTCCATTGCAAAATTCTCACTGACTTCAGCAGGAATAGCATAAAGCTTCATTTTTTTAATCAAATCTGAGCTACCAGTACAAGCTGTATGCAAATTTCTTGGTTAATTTTCCATTACTTATGATGTTGTAGCTGGAATAAATATTTCATCTCTTCCTGAGAACTGTTTGAAACTAGAGCAATTTGGCTATATTTACATATTGTAAAGTGCCATTTTAAAGAGAAGTGCAGTATTTTTAAGTCCATCTGCAAATTATGCATGATTAATTTGTTTGTAACACGTAGGACATAAAAATGGAAAAAAGTTTAAAAATAAAAAAAACCCCTAAGACTGATCTCTTTTACAGAAGATTATGATAAAATACATAAACAGCTTATCATGCTGTTGTGGCTCAATCTGAATCATTCCATAACTCCAAAACACAATAGACTTTATATGCTAGCTCTGTTTCACTGAAAAATGACTAGAGGCAGAAGAAATGTGCAACCAGTCATGCAAGCTTTTACTAATCTATTAAGTAACACTGCATGCCTTCTATTACAGGAATCTCCTGTAACTGCAGAACTGCATGAAGCTCTGTATGTTTGTCCGACTTCACATACTTCCAATCTGATGTCGGTTTTTGAGAGCCCAGTCAGGTTTTCTTGATTTCTAAGTGAAATTGAGATAACATAGTTAGAAAGTGTGCTTGCAGTGAACAAGTAATATAATCTGTTGTCATGCTTCAAAAATACCTTGAGCTGAAGAGTTTGGTGTTGCCTATTGGAATTTTGTGTACGTATAGCGCACGTGTGCTTCACTGCTGTAGGGTGGTCCTATTGCACAAAGGCACTTTGCAAGACCAGAGTCCTAGAAAGCATGCGCTGGGGGTTAATTAAAAGCTTTATTCAAGAAAGTACTTGGAGAAGTAGGTCTTGTGTCTTTTTTTTTTTTTCCTCGATTACCCCCGAAGTCTGGCTACACAACAGACAGGAAAAGGAGTCAGAAGTCTAAGAGTTTATCGGATTCTGCCTCTGGTTAAACACACAGCTTCTGCTGACTTCCATGAGGCTTAAATGGACAGTTATCCCTGTGCATGTTTACAAATCAGCACAGGCAGCAGGAAACCATTGCCATGGTTCCCCACCTCTTAGATATTGTGATTGTGCAATGATTGTGATTTTTCTTTCTGCAAAGTCCTGAAGAGGGGATGTGGGATGCATATTCCGTTAGACTCATATCTGATCAAGATGGTCTGAGGTGACTTCTCAACGAAGGGAGGCAATTTCACCTCTTTGCACATGTTATGCTTGATGCTGCTCACCATTCTGAGCTGAAATACTAGCTTGCATGATACTGGGGTGATACTGGGATTTTTTTCTGAGTATTTCCTTTGTTGTTGCTGTAGCTGGCATCTTTCAGCATTTGGTAACTTGCCCCAAGCACATCCGGCCACACAGGGAGAGGGTGGAGTGAACCACCAGGACTACAGCTTGGATGATTTTTTATCTACTTACAGATCTCACATATAGCTTCAAGGCTTCCCACTCTGAAGACACTCCAGTATCCCAACGGTGGGAGACAAGCTGTGGACGTGTGGCTGTTTTACATGTTCATTGTGTCTGGTGACTGGGGTAAGATTTTGAAACATTCACTCCCCTCACCCACTTTCCTACTCATGCAGATGAGTTACAAGCTCTCTAGTGAAGGCATGAGTGAGTACTGCTTTAAAGTCCCGATGCAGCCTTCCTTCTCCCCCTTAGCTGGGTAGCCTGCCTGGGAGGGAGGGGAGGATGTGCAGCAGCCAGGTGAGGTCCGTGGCTTTTCAGTGCATGTTCACAATAGTTTTGATAGCCATTTTGGAAAATGAACTTCGGATGGCTGAAAGAAACACTTCAAAAGCAAAGAACTGGTCCTTCCCCTGTCGCCAGCTGTAGCACACTTCAGTGTAAGTGCCATTTACAGCCTTTCTGCCAGTCTTTTTGCTTTCAGATGCAACTTGTAGCACACAGTGTGGGGAAATGTTAAGCAATGACATTAAAAGTAGAGGGAGCCACATGCAACCATTCTAGGAGTAAGCCACATCAGGAGGTGCATTAGCAGAACAGGTTTTGGTGTGCCTGGCTGAATGCCTCTGATCACTTGAGGCGTGCACCAGGAGCCTGCTAATGCACACCCTGTTGTGGTTCATTGCTCACCGTATTCTTCCAGCCCGATTCCAGTCAGCGGTCCCTGGTAAAAGCAGGTGTTCGCTTCTGAGGGGAAAGCGGGATTCCAGGGGTGCCAGGATAATACCTACTAAAGCAAATGTTTCCCTCCCAGCCTTCTGTATATTTGTCTGTGTTTGACTGGTACACGAGTTCTTCTACATGTGTTAATTGTGGCAAACTGTCTTTTGTAACAAGGACTTTCTGAAAGTACATAATGAAAGAAGTGCATTTTTAACTGTATATTTTAAATAAGAATTGTCTGTCTGTGGGAGTTGGGTTATTTGTATCGCTGTAGACAGAAATGATCACTATATTTCACAGGACCTTGCTGCTTTGTACTCATTGACTGTTTATTTTTCATCTGTAGGATTACTAATTGCAGCTAGTACCAGACACTTCTGTCTCCTTTCAGGTTATTGTAGTAGAGGGCATTGTACCAGATGCATGGTTATTCACAGAACATGCATTTCCAGCAGCTGAATTGCTGGATCTGCTCTAAATCATCTATGGCAATTACATTTGGCGTTGTACAGCTATAATTTTACTGCATATTAATAGCCACCTAGCAAAGAGGTAAATGCCCTTTTCTCGGCTGGGTGCAGAATGAATGCCTGGATGTATTCAATTGGGTAAAACGAGGCTCGGTTTATAAATGGATAGCAGGGGTTTTATATATTGGAAATGCATGTGCTGGTGAAATGTCTGTTTCCCTCTGCCTTGATGGTGTGCAGCGAGGCTCCTGGAGAAATATCAAGCCAGATCCTAGATGGAGACGTGCTGGGAAGGGGGAGGGGGAAGGGGATCATGTGCCCCATTTTAAGTGGCTCATCTGCTACCACCCAAAATCTGCTGCAGTCTTTTTTTTTTTTTTACCCCTTTCAGCAACTCGGCTGATCAGTGTGGATGCTGTCATCTTTCACCAGCAAAAATAATAATTAAAACCACCCTCCCCAGACCTTCCCTAAAGCTGTCCTCTGGAGTCAAGGGCCCATTTTCTTCC
>NW_008794545.1:1043562-1043876 GCF_000699145.1 Aptenodytes forsteri
CCCCACCCCCACCCCCCCCCTCCCCGTGATCTTTTAATTTTTGAGGTCAGGGCGGCTTGAGCATGTGAAGCGGAGGGAGAGGGAAATAGGAGCTGTGCATGGAGCTGGGGCTTGCGTTTATTACATGCGATGTGCAATTATTTATAGCAACTGCAGGATTCCGACTCTAAGATGCGGTATTTTCCAGCGGGGGAGGGAAAAAAAAAAAGGAAAAAAGGGTATCATTCATAGTCTAGTGGGGCAGGATGATATCGGTGCTGAAGCCGGAGCCTCGCACGGGATCTCGGAGCGGCAGGGCAGAGGTGGCGGAAGCC
>NW_008794545.1:1044122-1080423 GCF_000699145.1 Aptenodytes forsteri
CCGGTGTCCGGGAACCGGGCTAAGGCTGGGGAGGCGATCGCCAAGGGGGGGAGCTGCGGGAGGAGATCACCCTCCTCCCAACGGTTGTTTTAGCTGAAATGTATCAAACTGTAAAAAACCCCCAACTTTTACTCGCTGATTTGTGAACATCGAGGGATACGCTTTAAAAAGCCGTGCTTTGCTGGAGGGAAAGCCTGGGCTTGCTTGGCTGGCATTGTTCTTAAGGGTGGCGATTTGAGGGTAACGGATTTACTTGATGCTTCCTTAGCACCTTTTCTTTGCCTGCAGTGAAGGAGGACCACAGTCCAGGAGTTACAGTCATATTGTTAGGTATCCTAGCAGTCTATTTTCATAAAAAATAGTTAATGTTACTCCGCTTAGTGTAATTCTGCTTACTTGTGTGTGCGTTTCAACGATATCGCTTGTAGATCTAACCAAGACGCGCTCATCCAGCGCAGCCATTGCGCAGTCTTGTTTAATTGTTGTTATTGTTTTGCATTCGTTTACCGTTTCAGCCAGCGGGGGGGGAACACACTCAAATTTCGGGTGCGTTTTTTCCGTGCTAGGTGTGTCTTTGCGCTTCCAGGTGTGTGCGGTTTTGCTTAAATTCATCCCACTGTCGTGTGACATTGCTGTAAATGTGCCGAGAGGGGAAACAAAGGCATTAAAGAGCAGCACAAGTGTTTGTTGATCACCTGTTTGACTTGCTCTGCTATTGCGCTGAGCTAGATGCATGCCCGGTGTGCATTCTTCTAAATGGCATATGTAAATTTTAGGCAAGTACTAAGCAATTGAAGCTGAGGGTGATGGGGAGGGGAGAAAAAAAAAATACTGTAAACTGACCTGCAACTTTTCAGTCGCATAACTTAACTGCACGCTGATTTTTGTTTTAGCAGTTATCGTCACGGATCGAGGCAAGTTTGTGTGCACAATTAGGCTTGCAGATTGCTAATCTCGCACTGACTTTGCCTCTCAGTTGCCAGCTGGGCATGGTTACCTTGAGAGCTGTGGTATCAGCACTGTCAGAGCATGCTCCGGTGGGGAGATCGGGTGTGTTCTATTTTTAATACTATTTAATGAAGATGCTTCTCACTCTGCAATATACGAAGCATAATGGAAGAGCAGAGCGATGATTGGTTATGGATACTGGAAAAGGAAAAATGCAAAGGTAAAAACGGAAATCCCTCAAATATTTCTATTAGATTAATGAAGGAAAATGCAGCTGTGCAGAAAGGTGATCAATTAGCTGGTTTTAAGTCGAACTGTTTTGTGGTGTCTAAAATGATTTTTTAAAAAAACTTATTTTAAAAAGTTGTATGAAACAAACTGTAGATAGAAAATGATTTTGTGCTGTTGATAAACCTGATTGTATTTGGGAATGCTTAAGTTGAAGAAGACTATTCTATTTTAATTCTCTTTTTTTAATGTTGAAACATCTTATGGAGTAGCGCTAAGGAACATTTTAAAGATACTTATTTTTTTTCATGTGCTAACCGTTTTTAATGATTAACTATTTACGTTCTTATTGGTAGCCTCCTGAAGCAGGAGTCTTGAGTTTTTATTCCTTGCAGTTAAAAGTTAATTCAGTTGATATTAAAAATCATTGTTGCATGTAATGCTTGCAGAACGCAAGCAGCTGTAAACCTCTTGCAATATATATGTAAAGGAAAACACCTATAGATAACTACAGTGTATGCCGTTATGCAAGATGCGTGTAGATACTTTTGAAAAACTACCTCGTTTAGTTCTATGTATCTGTAGTCAGAAATACATTTAATAGCTATTTGCAACATCCCATGCACTCAGAATTGTGGAGAAACTCACCTTGATTAAAGATGTCTTCTATAAAACAACTTACGTTCTCTCTATTGACTACAGTTTTACAGGATGGTGGTCTAAGAAATGGCTGAGCACCCCTCCTGCAAAATCCTTTTTCAGGCAATTATTTTTCTGCTCTATGCTAGTCCTTTCGACTGCCCCAGGGCTAAGTGTGCAAGTGAGTCTGTTGCTCAGATGAGTGTTGCACTGCATCGTATCCTTGGAGGAAAAATTACATAAGGAATGTATAAGGATAGTAGAGGAAACAATGAGATTTTTAATATAGGTGTAACGATAGGTCTCGGAGAGAGATAAGAACAGTGCAACAGTCACTTCGAAACTTTATCCTGCTGGAGTAAAACTGTGGGCCAAATCATGTTTTCCTGATGGTGCTGCTTTTCCTGTGGGCTTTATTGGTGTTATTTGCATGATTACAGTAAACTGGACTTGGCCTGATAAATCACTGTTATTAAACAGAATTTCTGGGAATACATGAAAGAAACCTAAGAAGTTTTAAAATCCGCTGCGCTCTTGGCTTCCTCCCAGGTTATGGTTTTAACAACTAACTTTAAACTTGGAATGAATGGGGGGCGGGGGGGGGAGTGCACTAATTCTAGGATGGTTTACTTATAGTCTGCTTTTCCTCCTGTAGGCATCGCTCTCACTGCAGTCAATGGGAGCTTTAAATGTGGAAGTGCATCCAGGGTTTGGTTCAATGGTTTTATTAGTGCTAAAGACAGACACAGGGACAAATCTTCAGCAGCTGTAAATTGATATAGTTCCATTGGTTTTAAGAACAGTATAGATTTACACCAGCTGATGATCCGCCCCTCTGCTTGTAACATACAGGATCTGTAACTTGCATTGAGTGGTATTATCAATTTTGATGGCATTAATTTCAGAGTAGGAAAATGATTTTGGCAGATTGGCAAATCTTTGTTCATAGGGACTACTCACAAATGAGTGTTTTGATCCAGTGAGTGCTCCCAGCTCAATTTATTTGCTCAGTTGTAAAGAGAACTTGTAACTTACATGATTATTTAAAGGAAATGCTATTTGTGTTAAGTAATCTATTTTCAAAAATATCATTAAAGATTGGCCAGTTGAGAATAATGTAACTACAGTGCAATAAACTTGCAAGATCTGTCTGTCCCCTGCTCATTCATTTATTAGATTTGAAGTTCTGTATTAACGTTCTCAGCAGGTAGTAAGTCAAGCAAATGGGTCACTTTTTCTTCTAGAAGATTGAAACATTCAACGAACAAGTAATACATGGCAAAGACTCTGTACATTCCGGTGGAGAGCATTTGATTCTGAAGACCTGAAAGTACTGTGTATGAACATCTTTGTGTCTGTATGGTAACATGCATTTCTAGGGTGCGTTCTGTTTTGATGACAAAAGGCAATCCAGGTAAGTGGGATTTTCCCCATTTTGAGGCTGGGTAAATTGAATTGCAGATAAATTATGCAAACCATGTGAGGTCACGCAACTGGTTTTTGACAGCCGTCAAATGAGACCGATTCCAGTCTCCACTCTTACGCGGGTCGCTTCTAGGTGATAAGGCTCCCTGATGAATTGCTGGTTTTTGTTTTTTTTTTTCTAATTTTTCCACTTCATACATGAAATGGTGAGTTTCAGAAACACGTAGATGTAAATAAACTTACATGTTTGTTTATAACTGTTTCATTTTTATGTAATTTAATGATAAACCCTTCTAGCAAGGAAATACCTTCAGAACAAGTGCAAGGAAAGACTCATGTCTGGTCCTGTTTTGTTTTGTGTGGGTTTTTTGTTTTGTTTTGTTTTTAAACATGCCTATGAATTCAGGTAGATGTACCGGTTACTGTTTGTGGACAGGATATGTTTTTCTTGGGTCCTTGGTTAAGAAGGAGACTTAAACCCAAATCATAATAACAGCCACTATGGTTTGCGTGAGTATGCCAGTGTGCGTGTACGCACAATTTATTAGAAAAATAAAAAAGACATTACACTATAAAACTACAATACTTTCTGTTTTAATTAAGACTCACTTTTGGATCAATAACATCTGTGATGGGTTCTTACCAAGTAAGTCCTCATTTGTCAGTGAAGGTCCAAACCACTTAGTTATAGGACTTAAGAGCTAAACTGCCCATCATTTTCTTAGATGTTTGAAGTAACTCCAGTTTTAGACTCCACGTTGTCTCATGTGGTGGTTTTACAGTAGGTAAACTTGATGATGCACTGCCAATGACCCGATGTAAGAATGCTCCCTATATGGAGGTCTCTTATGTTTTTCCTTAGCTTATCTTAATTTATAAGAATACATGAATCTATATTAATACCTAATGTGTGGCATATGCAGTCCGAAGTTATGAACTGCATTAATTCCAGGGGAAGAGTATTGGAGCTCTGTGTCACCTTTAGGGAAAAAGCCCCGAGCAAACGCTTTCATGATGTCCTACCACAATTGCCCTCTTCCACCTGTTAATAATGTTGCCAATATTTACTACTGCTTCCTTTTTCACTATTGTGATTTCCAGGCTTTAACGTAATCCATCATCAGTACACTTCTTTATGGATCCTTGGAAAAAGGAGTTGTGGAAAAGGTCTCCTTTCATTCAAATGTATCGATTTGTAATCATTGTGAAATCTTTAAACTTTTAGATCATTCCAGATTCCTAAAGAAGTAATAAGCTGGTTTCTGAAAATGTTAAACAAGGAGAAAAAATAACATATTTTACAGGAGTGAGTTCCTAAGGGCTATTTCAGTGAAGTAATGGCTACTGTGATAAACGTGGTGGAAAAAACTAGACAGCCCACCGGTTTTTCTGTTAATGTTGAAGAAGCTATGAAGTGTGTGAGAGTGATGTCATGCAGCATGACTTAGCTGAAATGCAGAAGGCATGGTTAGGCGGTGACAGCTGGGAATTTGAAATTTATGATTTGGATATCCAATGACTTTCTGAAGCAGGGGGTTTAGAGTATTTTCTAGTCACTGGCAATATATGGAGGCACCACGTAAGACTGTTCTCGGGGCAGATATGTTCACATAGCATATGTTGAAGTATGTAAGGTGAGAAGTGCATTTTTATAAGTGAAAGAAAATGTTATTCACAGAGAAACTGGGACACTTTTATGCTTTTTTCTCCAAATCAGATGTCTGCTCTTGATCTTTTCAGGCCGAGAGTCACAGTTAACAAGAAAAGTACTGTGAGAAAGCAAAGTCTTACGAAAAGTATTCTTGTAATTTAATGCTTTCTAGTATATTTCCCACTTAGTCTTAGCCAATACTGATTTATTTAGAAGCTGTTTATACAGCGTTCGTGTTAAAATTATAGAAGCTTAGTAACATCTTCCAACTGATAAAGCTGTCTTTTTTTTCCTAAATTGGATGCCTTCAAGCTTTTGAGTCAAAGGAAAGCTTAAATGGTCAGTAGGGCAGTGTTAAAAAATAGTCAGCAATAAAAAAAAACCCCAACAAACCAAACAAAAACCCCCACGTGCCCTCCCCCTCTGTTAAATATTCGAGGTTTTATTTCTCAAAAGTTTTTGTCTTCTGTTTGAAATCTATGCTAAAACATAAAAATCAAATATATATGAATCAACTACTTTCAGGCTTCTGTTTCATCCCAATTTTTATGGCCACGGCGCAGTGATTTTCACTGGATTCATAAAATCAGAGCTAGTTTTATATTCTAGGAATTGAATTCTGTCATCAAAAGCATGCCTGAACAGCTAATAATTTTGTCATTAATTAATCCTGTTGCAGTATTTGTATTTTTATTGCCTCATGAGTTGCAGTCTCCCTGTGCCTTCAATACAGAAAACATTTTGTAAATTTTCATTATATCATTAAATGTGAGAGTCAGATTGTGGTGCTTTTCTTTGCAGGGAGCGCATGCGTCTTGGTTTTGGTGACTTGCAGAGCTTCTCATAGTGTAATGCTTTATTTACTCTGAAGAAAGTTAAGGCCAGTTTGTTCCTGAGTAAAAAGGGATGGCAAGGCTTTTTGGTTGAATGAAGCTAATGCAGATAAACTGCAGTGATTAGAAGCATGTTATAAATACAATTAAATTGTTGTACAGTTAAATGCTTCATGCTAATTAATATTGTATTCAATGAGAGGTTTTACTGGGGAGCAGACTTTGGTGTTGATGCTCTCACGTGAAGTAGGTACGGCATGATGCGCTTCTGGAGAATATGCCTATACTCTCTGCTTTTTGGGTGTTTGTGCCATTGAACTTAATTTGAAATGCTTTGCCTTCAGTTGTACAACAGTAAATAGTAAACTGTGGTGGTTCAAACTAAACTTCAAGGTTTTTCCATTTTCAAGTGACTATTCCATTTCTAAATACACTGCCGTTGGCATAACATTTAGGATTGTTTGAATGAGCTTGCTTAATATATTATAAAGTATTTGTCATGGAGTCAGAAATGTTTATGGTGTCAAAAGCTTTAGGAGAAATGCATCAAATAAATTGGTCCACTCTAAAGGCTCACTACAGATTTTAATGTAAGCTCAGGAAATGTCTGATACCTTTATAATTTGTGTACTTTATAAGCCATGAAATCAGAAGTGAGGAGATCTGACTTTCATGCTTTTGTTTTTTGTTCCTTTAAGAAAAATTCAGAGCTTTCTCCTACCAACAACAACAACAAAAAAAAGCATAATGAGTAACTTGGGGCATCTTAAAGTGCCGTATTTTATAACGTGCTACCATGAAGAAAATTGTAACAAAACCATTTTTGATTCAGATATGATTTTTGGCGAAGCTTTAATTCATAGAAAACAAGTCTAACTAAATTGGAAAATGCATTGTATTTACCAGCTTTATGTGTCTCAATTGATACCTTTTAATTTGTGTACTTTATAAGCCATGAAATCAGAAGTGAGGAGATCTGACTTTCATGCTTTTGTTTTTTGTTCCTTTAAGAAAAATTCAGAAATTTCTCCTACCAACAACAACAACAAAAAAAAGCATAATGAGTAACTTGGGGCATCTTAAAGTGCCGTATTTTATAACGTGCTACCATGAAGAAAATTGTAACAAAACCATTTTTGATTCAGATATGATTTTTGGCGAAGCTTTAATTCATAGAAAACAAGTCTAACTAAATTGGAAAATGCATTGTATTTACCAGCTTTATGTGTCTCAATATGCTTTTCCACTATGGTATAGCAATCTGTGCTGCATCTGAGCAGCAAAATGGAGTGGTCTCTAGTGACAAGAACTGTGGCAAGCAGCGTAAGAATTCTGTTAGATACTGAAAATGATGAATTATTACTGATGAATAATGTAACTTTTGTTTAATCTGTGTACTGATGAAAATGACAGCATTTAAAAGAAGTCCTTGAGTGACACACTCCTTGAAGTAACCATCTCAAAATCAGAGGCTGAGATAAGGGTGTGGTGGGATAAGGGGCGTAATGGAGGATTAGCGGCAGTAGCACTGCTCGTAATGTGAAATCAGGTTATGGGGCATCAGAATTAGAAGGACAGCAAAGGAAAGGAGGACTTTCAGGAGATATTCCCTGAAGATGAAGTAATTGGAGTTTTGGATCGCCCAGAGAAAATACATAGACATGTAGCCTCTTTTCGCTATCGTTTGTTTTCTGATTTAAAAATAATAGTACATAATAATAATAAAAAGAAATCCTTATACGTGCGATGTGCCTTTGCATGGAGGATCAGGACAAAGTGAGTACTCCACTGCAATCGCACTTGATCTCCTCAAATCTGAGTTTATAGGAATTGTAAATAATCTACGTCTTCTGAATTTTGCTGTTGCTGAATTGCTCCTCTCTGCCACCTACTTGGTAGAACAAAAAGGATGATAACTAAATTGTTGCCAAGGTTTGAGGGCAGCTACACGGCAGCATGCGCTAGGATGCTGCTGCTTAGCCTGGCTTAATGTCAGTGCATGAGGCTGGTGGGTGAGTCCTGGGGAGGCATGCAAGATCGTGGGCTCTCTAGTATGTAGCTGGTTCTATGAGAATAAATTGGTTTCTATCTTAATAGCTCTTGTCTCGGCATGCCAGTAACCTCATAAATTAGTCAGGTATTTACTGAAATAGTGTAGTGTGCCCTGTGACTACATAAATTCACACCTTTCTGTAAAGGGCTTTGTATTAATGGAGAAGGATTGGTAGAAAAGAGCAGACTGAGACACAAATCTTGATGCAGCATTTTGGCTGCCTGTGGTTATGCTACCGGTAACCATATAGCCATAGTCGTGGGGCTGTGGTTTCTGCAGACACCCTGTCCACTCATTCTTTTGTCATGATCATTTCCGCAATGCGGGAGGAAGATGCGGCAAGCGCCTACCTTTTTCAAAGCCCACGCATTTCTTTGATGTGTTTGTTACTCCTCAGGGTTTTTTTCAGGAAGGAGAACAGAGAACGTAATTTGTACTTATGAAGGCTAATTATAATTTTTTTTTTCCTCTACAGATCATTTCTTAGAGAGCTGTATGCTCAAAGAATTGCTGCTAACTCTTTTCTATGTTACAGTTATGTTCAGTGTCCAGGCAATGAAAGTCAAAATGTAGGCTCTTTTGGCACCTATTCCTGTTTGTGTTTGTTTAATAACATACACTTGTATCACCTCTTTATTAATGTTGTCAGGCACTTCAAAGCCATCTGTAATAAAACTGTATCAGTATAAAAGCGTGTCAGAAAACAAGACAGTAAAATATTGGCACTTCTTAACAAAACATTTTATTGATTAAACAGCACAATTTCAATATGTGGAAAAATGAAATCAGTTCTGATTACTTCAGTACTTTGAGAGCAACTGCAGTAATACCCGATTCTTTGATTTGCCTGAAAAATGACAGCAGACTGAGCAATTCAGTTGTGTGTTACGAATGAATTCTATGACATAGGAATGTGCTTGCTAGATTTGTGTTGACTCGAGATGGTGAAAAAGAAAGAGCATAAGTGACCCAAGTACTTCTGATGCATAGTTAAATGTTCCCCTGGAATGTATCATTTGTTACCTATACTCGGTAGTTGGAATGAGGCTGGCAGATGATGGTGTTGCATACCAGTGCTCCTCAGAATGTCAGCTGCATGTACAAGCAGTTTCAATGTTTATTCACTGCCAGACAGATGATTTTAATAAAAGGAATTCAGAGGATCCATTTTTGACCTCTGATGGTTTATTTTGGGGCCAGTAACTTGAGGTGCTATTGTTATTAAGCATTGTAAAATTGGAAAATGGAGATAATTTCAAGTAGCCTTACAACCTCAGCAGAGAAAATAAAAAATGTGGAGGGGAACTAATGTTACATTCTTCTGGCATCAGCAGAGTGTGAAGTAAAGCACATGGAAGTAAGGAGTCTTACTGCATCCTTAGGTGTAACATACAAACAAGGGATCTTCCTTAAAACCAGTCCATAGCCCTGACTTAAAGGTTGCTGAAAGTGTAGGAAGTTTAAATATTAGAGGGATTCACTGCAGTCCTAATATAAACTCTTTTCTTGTTTTGTTTCTTGATGTATGTATTTGAAGCAGTCTCTAGCATTTATGTCTCTGCCTTTTTCCTGGCTGTTTCCAAGCGTGCATCAATTGTCTCTGTTCTGCTCGTTACATCATCTGACCATTCATACTGGGCCTTCACTTTTGTAAGTTGTGCCCCTTGTGTGAACCTCCCTTTGTTAAACTGACCCTTCTGACTTTTCTTGGTTTTTCATCATTTGCTCACACTTCCCAGCTTTTGTTTCTTGCCTCTGTCTACATCAGTTGCTTGCCTGTGTTTGAAATGACTGAAAACCTTGATTTATTCATCATATAATAGTGCACTTTTAAAAATAACTTAATTGTGTTGATATTTGGACAGTCAGTTTATAATAAAACATGTTATATAAAGCATACTATCTTTATTAAAAATATGCCAGTTCCCAGATCTCTTGGACTTTGTTTCGGTATCTCTTAAGGAGAGAGTGCCAAAACAGCTCTGATTGCAGCTGTGAAACAAAAGGTTTTGTGGTGGAATCCAGAAGACCTTGTGCTTTTGAACTTCTTCATGTATGCAGCTCATATCAGTGTACCTGGGTCCCGTTGGGGCCTCCTTTCAAATTCAGTAGCTCTATAGAATTGTGTGCATGTCTGATGCTCCTGGAAAATGTTGTGTCCTGAACACTCTGTCTATGTAGAGTATTTTTTTTTCTTGGATTAGTAGTATTTTCAATAAATTTCCTATTTGTCAGTTGCTTAGAAAATAAAGCATAATGGAAATGACACAAAATTAAATGCATTTGATGGTGTGTTTGTTGTCAAAGACTTTTTTTACATGTTGGCTCTCTGACCTTTCAGATGAACTGCTGCCTGTGGCGTAAGCAGGAGATCCCAACAGCTAGTGTAGCACTTAATGCATTACATTGGATGCAGTTTACTATATTACGGGGTTGTGCAATGAAAAGAGGAAAAACGGATGGAGTTTTTATGTGGAAAATTATTTCGTATTTCATGTCTGTACACTTGTTGAATAAGCTTGGAAACGGCACCAAAAGCTGAAGGTTATATATTCTTCTCATAACTTTGATTATAATGATTGTGTAGCCGCAGATCCTGTTCAAAAGTGGAGGAGGCTGATTGGTTTTAAAGGTAGTTACCAACTAAGACATCTGGCTGTCTACATTTGAGAACCTACTAAATACGTTACCCATTTTTGTAAAATGCTTATATAGAAGCTCCTTGTAAAGACAGGGAAGTAAAAGAACTGTTGGCTGAAATTTCTCACTGAAGTGGAAGACTGATCTATTTGAAGGAGCATGGTTTGCTGCCATCATCTGAAAGCTGAAATTTTATTTTTGTTGGTAATCTAATCTTTTTTTCCTATATTTTGTTTCTCTTTTTTTAACCTCTTCATTCACTGTTGCTAAGATATAGCAGGAGAAGTGCCTGTATTCAGCTGCCAATTACAGGTTTAATTCAGTTATTTGTTTTTCAGTAATCTGATTGCCATTAGTGCCTAGTTCACTAATTGCCTGTTGTACTCTGTCAGTTTATTATGAAAGTAACATTCTGAGTATTCCAAAACCTAATAAACAAATGATGGCAGCAGTCTGAACAGATGGTGTATAGTAGTTATGAACTGATTATTTTTTATTTAATGGGTTAATCTCCAGACTGATGGACAGTCAGCTCAATTATCTCTCAAGCAGCATTGAATTGAAGAAAACTCTCACCAGTTAAAGACGAAATTCAGCGTTGTGTGGAGTCATTCCATGTTTTAGAGGGATGTCATACTGACAAAGTCATTTAATCCAGAAATGATGGTGCCAGTTCTCTCCTCAATGTACTCAGTGATAACTGAATTCTTGAGTTCAGTGGTTTGCTAAGGAGATGATTTGTGATTTTTAAAAGCACGTGTCTAAAGGTCTGTGGTAGGACAGAAGACTTGGAACGCGGTGAGGTGGGCTTGTTTTTTCACGTTGCATACGTTTAAGTTGACTGAAGGAAAGCTCTTGCTTTTATTGACTTAATTCTCTAGTCTTAATCCTTGCAAATAAAGGCATGAAAATGTTAGTCCATATAACCCTACTGCTGCAACTCGGAGAAATACGCAGCTGGAATCTGTTTCTGTAGCAGGAAGCTGGTATGGCTAGAAGATCCTTCCGAAATGCTCATTCACATATTTTATGGTCTCAAGTTTTAGATACAACATTTATGTTTCTGAGTAAAACTACATTGGGATGTTTCCCAAATGACTATTACCGGTCTGCTGCTAAACTGCCTTTCCAGTGCAGCGGATAGGAGAACAACTAGATTGCATTTGGAAGATAGACAGGCGAAACACTTGTTTCTAGCTTTCTGTTAAATTCAGAAATTGGAACAGGTGAACTCCTGTTACATGGGAAGGGAAGCTGCTATAAAAGTAACGTTGCTTTGTGTTCTTCAGCTTACCAGAATGACTGTAGATGCAAAATGCAGTCTTGACAATCCCCACTCTTGTGCTCACTAGTGTCAGCGAAATGAAAAGAAACTTTATTGTTGAAAACTTTTTTTTTGTTGGCATTCTAGTGAAGACAAAATGTAAAAAAACCCAAACAAACAACTTAAGGATGGATGAGGAGGATGACACTGGGCTAGTACTCCTACTGTGAGTAAGAGTACATGGCTCCACAGGAGAGCTTCCTCCACTGATGCCTAGCTGTAGCGTGTGTGTGTGCATATGGGAAAAAGTCTGGCAGTGGTAATGGGCTAGTGGAGACCTGTTCCTCTCTGCCCTGCACAGGCTATAGGTGATGGGTGTGATAGTCATAAAATGCCTGTTTACTTCAAGAAACGGAAGGAGACCCTTTTATAAATTGTCTAACTAGTCTGCCAAGAGAGAGGATGCGTTCGCTGAGTCACTAGCAGAAAAACAGGGCTTACTGCCTTTTAAAGAGTATTTTGTGATACAGACAGTGAAATACCATGACAGGTTGGTTTTTTTGTTTTTTGTTTTTTTTTCAGGAAGGGGACAGATTTTCAGTACTTCCAAATGCCTGTCTGAGGTTATTTGGATAACTTTGGGTTATTCTTTTCCAGTGAAGGCTTTTAAAAATATTTATGTCTTAAAAGGGGCCTTTCTGATGGTGGGAATAGCTACAAATTCAAATGCTACAGATAGTATCAGGTGTCGAACTATATGCCATACCAGTATCCTCACAAAAAACAGCTTTCCCAAAAAATGCATTTTCCAAAAAGCAAAGACAGATAAATGTCTGTCGTGAGCCAGTAACATGAAACAGTTTCAAGAGGGGAGTGGTCTACCATGAGACATAACTTGGAGAACGATATTCCAGCAATAGAAATCCCTATTGTTCAATATTTTCTTTTTTAAGCATGGATGTCCCCCGGGAAGGAGAATAGGCAGCCAGCTATCTCTCATCAGCGTGAAACTTTTTAACAAAGATTCATTTGGGGAGTGAATAGAGGAAGAAAACAAAAGGAATTGTTTTTAAACAAAAAAATGCACTTTCAGCATCATTTGCACTCCCCAGTGAAAAGTAAGCTGTCCAACCACCACTGTGGTGATCCGAAGTACATCTGTACAACATGTTAGCGGCTGTACTATGTGATAGACAGTGAGGATAAAACCTGCGGTATAAATGAATATTCCTGGCAAGGCTTTGAAAAGTGTCGGGAGCGAATTCTAACTCGGGTAATGAAAGCAGACTTGAAGTGAAATGGAGCTGACTGTCCTTACTGATTGCCCTGTTCAGTTTGCATTGATACTCTTTAGCGTACTTTAATGGGTGTACAGCTGGTGTACTCAAGCCTTAAGATACCCCAGAGAAATACTCCTCCTGTGTAAGTGAAATGTGAAAAGACTGCTTGAGAAGTGTGGGCACTGCTAATCAGGCTAGTGGAAGAAATATGAAGAATAGCAGTCCACTTTCAATACTGCGTTTGTTGTAAATAACTAAAATACCATCACTTTAGCATTTAGATGCTGATATGACTACCTGTTTTTCCCTGTGTTTATTGTCACTGCTACGATGCAGGCTTGCGTGCTGCTTATTTCTTAGTTAATTTCTCTTAGGAAATGAATCTGAGCCATTATTATAAATTACCTGTAAGTGCTATTTCAGTCTAATTAGATTTATAGCCAAATGGATCCTGTAGACAGAATTTTGCATAAATAAAAGCATTTCTCTTGCTCTTTCACTTTCCTACCTACTATCTTGTAGTAAGTAGTTCCTAAACCAGTTTGATCCAGAGGCTACAGTTAATTGTAATGTGCTTCAGGAGCTCATACAAAAGAAGTATGGAAGGTTTTTCCTTATTATTATTACTACTACTGTTAAAAATGCTGGACTTGTAGGTTTCTTGTTACCTGCCCTTATCTTCATGTATAGACAAAAAATATTTTTAAATATGCTTACAGTTTTGTTAGTGGCTCCTTTTCATACACACACGTTCACTACCTGCAGCAAAAGTGTCTGAGTTTAAAGGGGGCACTGGAGAATGGAAGACACTGGAGAATGATGGCCATGTATCTAGGGAGGGGGATGCTGGTTACCCTTCTAGCTCTTGTTTTGACCAACTTCATTACTCATTTAACCTCTGTGTTCCTCAGTGTCCTCATCTGGAAGGACATACTCATTTTTTGTACTTATATTCCCTGAACGTGTGTTTTTCTCCTTAATTAGAGATTGTGCTATCTTAGAATCTTTTATAGAGGCACTATAGGAATATACAGTTGCCTCTGTTGTGCTAATATTGGCAGATAAAATAAAGTTATGGTGCCTTCACAAGTTAGCTCAGTCACAGTTATTTGTGTGTAGTCCTTCAATCTACAGCAAATATGAAGACACTCACTTTCTTGCCGCTGTTACTCTCTGCTGTCAGTGTTGGGTATTACTGCCTTTATTTAGTGATTCTTTTCCAGACAAATCATGTGATAACATGTTTCTGGTAGTTTTAGCCGGTGATAATGTTGAAGAATTTGAACAGGTACAAGATAAACAGAATTTGAAAAATAAAGTCACCATATGTTTAAAAAAAAAAAGTCACAACCGTGTTAAATTTTAAGTTTTGGTACCCGAGGCAAAACTTGAAAGACTTGATAGGTTTCTTTCAGCTGGTTTATTTTATATTCTAAGTCTAGAAATATGTGCTTATGTATAGCACGTATTCAGGGTTAGTCCTTGCCAGGATAGTTTTTCAAACAGTGTTTTTTTGTTCTGTTTTTTTTGTTGTTTGTTTTTTTTTTTTTAAACCTAATGATATGTACAAGTAAAAAGAATGTATCCACAAAATGCCAGTTTTAAGCGTTACACACAGCTTTCACTTAAGTAAGTAGATTTTTATTTTGCTGGTCAAAGTTTAATAGACAAAACATTTTGAGGGGGAAGCTTTTGAAGAAGTTACAAAGTAGACTTGACCTGTTATAGGTACGTGAATTCCCTTCTTGTGCCTTCACTTTGTGTAGAGTGTTTATAAAAGGTCATCCTCCTTTAATAAACGACAATTATTTATAATTCCCTATGCTAAGTTCCATTCAATATTTCAAAAATAGTAGTTCTCCTGAGACAGATGTGATTCTAAAATAGTTACTATTTACAATGAATCCTTTGCTTACCTATGTGTTTTATTGTTAGAATGTAAATATTTTTCTAAACAGCTTTTTAATGTGTATCATGAAAATGTATGATACTGTAATGATTATGTAGGTGTACATAAGAATTTAATCACCTTTTACATTTCTGTTTGGACTTTATAACTTCTATCTTGAGACTCTTGCTTTGTGTTAGAATCTGATATTTCTCACTTGACAGGGTTTTTCTGGAGGCTGGCATACAGAAGTGACTTAAAACCAGACTTTGTCTGGTTTGCTGGGCTCTGTGTGTGTGAGAGGTCCTGGCTTTACCTTAAAGTTTCCACTGACTTCTGTGGCATCACAGTTTCACTCTTGGATGTGGTCTGGACATCACTGAAGTTTGTGTACTGGGATAACCAGTTCTCCGTGTCATTGGCTTGTACACATAGGTGCCGCTTAAATCAGCGGCTTTTGGATAAAAATATAATTTTGCTTTCTTCTTATTAAAGCACTTACTAGTTCTCATATAACTGCTCTATGCCATTAGTTTTAGGCTCTTTTACAGTCTTTCTCAGTGCTGCTGTAGGTTCATTTTGAGGAGTAGTTTTGACTGCTGTGCAGCAAGCGCCCTCCTTTGTGCCAGAGTTTGCATCCCTGCTTATCCAAGGAGGTACCAGCCATGGATGAGTGGCTGGGACAAGTGTGTTAATTGCTTTTCCAATTCTGTTCACAACATAAAAGAAGGGTTTAGTTTAAAACAGAAGTTATCCTTTTTCTTTTCCAGCTGCCCTGGAGCATTGTGCCTCTCCTGGTCTCCAAGTTTTCTCTTACTACTGGAAATTTTACAGTTTTCTGCTTGCTGCAGCTAGCTCCAGCCTCCAGCCAGTCTTTCTCTTTTTGTTTTTAGTAACACCCTGTTTCTCTGACCTTGAGTTCCTTTGAATTTTCTGGTATTTCTGATATAATGAGGTTGCCCATTTCACACACCTCTGTGAACCAGGGAACACCCCTATGCCTGTTCTGTCTTCCGCGTCTGTGCAAGAGCAGCTTCCCTGTTATACAGAGTTCTTTGTTTGCTTCTCTAATAGTTTCTTATGTTGTCAAAAATGTGTAATGCATTTTAAATTTTGCAAAAAACAGATGGCTAGAGGCATAAAGTCCGAAGCCAGAGTTGGTAATAAAATAAGCCCGTGGCAGCAGTTAAACATTAATGTCTTTAGCATTAATTTGCTCTTTGAAAGGTAAGATTGGCTGATAAAACCTTTTATATCAGCCAGTAGAGCCAAAAGACAATGTTTTCCTACTATGGTGAAGTATAGATTGAGTTACAGACTGTTGTATTGGTTTTCTAATTGTCTGATGAGAACGTATATCCATTGTTTGAGCAATTAAAAGTACCCTTGCATTCAGTAAACTTACATGTAGAGTGAGTCAGAAGCATAAATTGTCTTCCATGTTGTGTCACAATTTAGTCTGCATGCGTGTTTCTTTAGGACTTCATGCTGCAAAAACCTTAGATCTGATCTGCTAAAACAGTTGTGAATGTTTTAGCGTTAAATTACGTGTGTGTGTCAGTAGTTACAGGACATCACTACCCGTTTGTCTCCAGTAGAATGATACTCAGCTGACGTTAGCTTCCACAGAACCATGTGAAAATAGATATGACTGCAGTCATTGTTCGGTGACTTGTTTTGCCTTGTTTTACTCATGCCCAGATTTCTTATATATACAGATGTGTGTATATATATATACACCCACACACAATGCTCAGCTGTACTTCACTGAAACTAAATTTTTGCATTCACTGTGATCATGAGCAGTAAAATAGAGCTAAGATAGGAAGGAATAAAAACTATTAGGTTAAATTTAACCAGATAAACCAATGGCATTTCTGGTTCTTAAGAATCACACGCACATGCCAGTTACTTGCGTGTGTAATATGGTGTTTGCAAAAAAAAAAAAAAAAGAGGGAGAGAAAGTATCAGTATTGTAATATCTCTTTTCATTAAAAAAGAAGGGCCCTGGTCAGGTTCTTTTTGTTCCTTTTTTTTCCTAAACATAGTCAGTCAAAGCCTCTGAACTACCACATAAATATTCGGTGATTTCACCAAACCGGGGCAGTAAGAAGTGTCCACAAACATGCATTTCAGGAGAGAAAGAGGTCTGTAAGTTTTATGGTCCATCCTTGAGATCAGACTTCCCCAAGAGACAGTCCGTATATGAAAAGTAAATTGACTCCTTTAGGAGATTCTGTAGGAACTGAAGGGACCAAAAAACCAAAAATGTAGTAGTTGTAAGGCTTTTTACCATCCCCAGTTCACATCTGGAACCAATAATCTATAATATAGGAGCAAACCCAGAAACAATGAAGGAAAGCTCCAACCTGAGATACTCTCCTGGGATGTAATTTTGAGTTTGGAACATACTCAGAGAAGTGCTTGGCAGAGAAACTAAAGACCATTGAAAGAAGTTTTATGTTGTGTCTCTTGAAACAGAAATAAATTTAATTACTTAAATTATCCCTTCAGACCTCAGGCTCTATATTACTATGTAATTCTTTCCTTTTTCTTCCCCCCCCCCCCCCCCTTTCACGGCCGCTCTTTCAAAAGAGATTATAAAAAATGAGGAAGTGGATGTAAAAGAAAATTATGCGGACACTTCTACTTTCAGAGAATTTGAAAAAGTCGTTTAAATGCTTTGTCATATTTTGGTTAGGTTATATCCACAGTTTTGTCAGGTTGCTTATGCAAACCGTTTAATGTTTGGACTAAAATGAGAAGAGCTTTGATTTCAGTAGAAGGTGGCAGAGTATTTTCAGTATAGAAGGAGGTAAGCTGATCTCGAGGCCCCTATATGGTGTATACATGGGTGGAATTACAGCCAGCAGCCACACAGGACTGTGGTTTGGGAGGGCTGGAACAATAGCTTTGCCAATCACAACTTCAGTTAAAATACTGCTAATTCTGCTGTGGCAAGGAGTCAGTGCAGTCTGATATTTGAATCAGTTGTTACAAGATATTGAATGTTCGCATATTGAGAAAATTACTTCCACTGAAATTGAAACAGGCTTCTCCTATTGCATCTGAACCCTTGGCAACCCAAATAAAATGACTATCGAGAAGTTAAACACTTGAGAGATCTTACTTACAGTACAGGAGGATAATAGTAAGGCATCTGATAACAAAGGGAAGGGAAGGTATATCCTCTAGAGGACGTCTTCTAGTAGTGTGTGCATTACCAGCGGTATGCAAGCCATCTTACAACGCTGCATGAATGATGATTGGACAGCCAAGTGTTTTGTCCTTCTCCAGGGAGTAGCCTATTAGTTGTTAAAATAGCAGTGGTGGTACCCACCAAAAATACGGGAACTGCCTCTCTTAATTATCCCCGCTCTGTCTGAGACTTCATGCTTCAGAAGATTTTGTATTGGGAAGCCCTTTGAGGAGGAGAAAAGTCTTAAAAATTGTTTTAAAAGACTGGTTCTAGCCTGCCTAATTGAATATCTGTAAGACTTATATTTTGCAGTTGTGCCTAGATCAAAGGCTTATTGAACTCTTCACTTTTCAGTCCCACACACTGAAAAAAGGGTCCTTTGAATTGAACAGACATAGGTGGGAGGCAGATGGAGAAATAGAGGCAGAGATCCACATTCATGCAGCCAAACAGAGCACGGGAGGCAGATGCATTTCTAGCATCAGGGGTTTTTTCATGAAGGTAAGTCACATTCTTCCTTATTAGTGAGTGAGAAAGCATTTCCCAATGAATGTATGTCTTCAAATTTGTACCTTTATTATGATATTGATGAACCTAAACTTAGTTAATTGATTTGTAGAAAGTTACAGGACTAAGAACACATTTGAAACTCTTGTTTTACTTTGTGTTTTCTTTCCTGGTTTGGTTTTTAATACTGCCCAGTATTCTCGCCAATAAACTTAGTTCTATGTATCATAAGACGACAGGAATATTTTTAGGCAGCCATGTAAATCGTAAACTAACGTGTCCCGTTTATGCATGTGCAATGTACTGAAATGTCAGATGCTTCATTTCTTAGGCTGACCCAAGTATGAAAATGACTATACACCAGAGCCTCCAGAACGATAATGTTCTTGTCAGGCTCTGATTGTAGCCAGAACGTGAGAGATGCAAGATTTTGGTAGAAGACAAAATAGCCAAAAATTGGGCAGTAGCTGGTGAGATGAATATAGATGTGACATAGACTGAATCAGAGCTATTGTGTGGACAGGAAATCTTCAGCTTTTCTCCTCCTGATAAGTTTGAAAACTTCTCATCGTGGCACCTCTGGTCTCACCAGCTTCAAGCAGCGTGGATCAGAATCACATGTGGTAGCATACTTACAAGTGTCGGGAAAGTGTTGGGCTTCTCCTTCGCTGTTGGTTGTAAAACCATCATCGAAAAGAAACAGGTGCCTCTCCTCTGCCATGGCTATCCTTTCTCTGATTTTATAAAACTGGTGACAAGCCACTTGCATTGCAAGAAGCTTGATTCTGTAAATGTTTGTGGAGAGGTAGGTAAATATTTTGGGACATGTTTGTTTTCTAAAAGTAGAAGTTTTATTGGTCAAAGCAAGTATGTTTGAGAGAGATGTTGGTTTTGGTAGACTAGTATGACTAGAACAGGTTTCACTTAGTTGGCACTCCAACAAGTCCTGCCTTGTTGTTTCATTCTGAGTCATCAAGCAACCAGTATGGATGCTGGAGGCTAGTTAGTCTGTCTCGGTATTTTTCTACTCTGTCAGTGCCTTGGTATTTTGATTTCGTGAGGTCTAAATGTTCCCCAGAATGAAGGTTTCAAAGAAAGGAGAAAGACCCTTTGTTGAACGTGACAGTTGAAATTTGGGCAGTTCTATCAGATGATATCTTTTAGGAGACCATTAATCTTTCGAATTCTAACCTTTGGTTGAATAACAAAAAATGTGATGTTAGGCATAAATTAACATGCCAGCAATTACATTTGGCAGCCTTTGCACCTGTCTCTGGCCACAGTCATATACAAACATAAAAAGCCTCAGACCTTTTAGTCTTAGATCTCCAGTTACGTTAGAGGCAGGCTAAAACTTGTCAGGATTTAAGATGGTAATGATGTGGATAAGGATTGGGTAAAGTCAGATGAGAGAAAAAAAAAGAAAAAGAGCAGCAAACTCCCTCTCTATTCCTTGTTTTTCAAAAACACTTCTGAAAGAAAATCAGGTCTTTCTTAGCCTTTTGTGGCTTTGAAATTTGAAGTTCCAGAAGGCAATAGTATGTTTGGATATTTTTGTAGGAGAAAACAGACAAAGCAAGACTCTTCCAGTGGCTAGAATCTTCTGCTCTTTAATAATTGCTGTGTGTGTAAATAGGTGGGAAACTCGGGGTTGTGGGGGGAACTGCAAAACTTATATATAAACACAAAACCCTTTGAGTGAGAGATGGTGGGGGTTTTGGGGGTTTTATTTGATGTGTGGGGGTTTCTGTTTGTTTTTTGGGTTTGTGTGTGTGTGTCTTTTTTTTTTTTTAAAGCATGATCTCCAAAGCTAGAATCGATAACGATTAGTATTTAGAATTGTTGTAGTAGCACTTAAAGGGTTGGTCGGGTCCCACTAATTTAACTATTATGCAGTCTCACAGACTTTTTCTATACTGAGAAGATGAAAAGGGGATGGGAAGGTAATAAACATGCAAACTGAATAAACAACATATAGCAGCAAATGTCATAAGAGTTACAAGATAATGTCTTTTCATATGGCTTAGGAGGCTAGGTTAGGCCATAGACCTAATCTCTCCCTCCAGGGGATAAGGAAAGAGCAATGTTCCCATTGCTTCCCTTTAGATTGGATTTGTCCATCTTCAGAACTCATTGGCACTCAGTATTTTTGGTATCATATTGTTGTAGACTGAAGAATTTCCCTTCAGCCAGAGAAGATCTTACTATGATCTGTTAATGGAAAAATTAAGGTCTTTAAGGTGACTGAGAGACATAGGTCTTTTCTTGGCTGGCTGCATCGTAAACTGGGAACGTGGTAAAGGCGATCTAACTGTGTTGGTGTTAATGCACACTGCATTTACCGTAGCACAGCAGTATATACAAGGGATGGTGGATTTGCCTGCATGGTGTTTTAGAAGTGTATTCAGTGTAAGTACTGGTTTTCCTAATACTCGGTGCTCTCAGCTCTTTTTAAATACCAAGTTCACCACAGACTTAAATAATTAGAACACATAGATATGACAATATTCTTCCTCCTTTTTTCTTTCCCTATTTCCCTGTATCTTTTCCTTTCTTTTCCTCCCTCATTTTTGAAACAAACAAGGAGATTAAGTACCAAAACTCCATTAGTACAACATTGCAGTTGAGAATGAAATTGTCAGGGTGGCTGCTTATGGTTCCCACAACAATCATAACTTGGCTAAATTGCATATATGTATTAAGACATAAACATAGAATATAGCAATACGGAATATTCCTTATAACACATTATGCATGATGTGGGAGCTATCACTTTGAAAATCTTGACTTCTGTGTTTTTAAAATCTCTTTTGAAATGTAACATTAATGTATCTTTTCCTTTTGCATGTAAATTTCTTTCTGTGCCCACTGGTGATAAAAATCAGGTCATGAATGCCATCTTGGTACCTCTGTGAACTCTGCATAGCAACCAGTCCTTCTCCTTCATTTAATGTTTTTGCAATGAAAACTGGTACAAGAAGAAATAAATAACAGCATGCAGTGAAATGAAAAGTGTAGAACAGTGAGCTTCCATTACGGCCACATTACATCTCAGTAAGTTCCAAATGATCTCTGATAAATGTTTTTAGAAAAACAGATTGAAATGTTACTTTCTTGGCTTACAGACTCACATAAAGGGATATTTAAATTACATTTCTGTTCTGCTGACTGGTAAGTGCCATACCATTTTGCAATCTAGCCAGCCTTTGGTTCTTGTACTGCCGTACAATTAACGGTTCCCATGCCAAGGCTATACCATGTAGATGTCAGGGGGTTACTAAAACCCCGAGCTGGGCAGACGTAAACTCACAGTGATTGCTGAAGCTAACATCACCAAGCTGCTATGGCAGCATAGCAAGCCTTGCTCTGTTTGCTAGTCCAGTGGTGGGACTCCTGTGCTGTTGTCATCTCCTTTTAGTCTGTTTCCAGTCTCATCCTTCCTTTATCCTCTTCGATTTGGTTCTGATTGAATATTTTAGCTGTCAGCCAAATAAAGACTTTCATATGTAACTTCCAGGGCCAGGAAGATTGACCTGAAACTGGTCATGCAAGGGTCTGATTATTTCTGCTCAGTTGAAGAAGATAGCTCCGTTTTCAGTGTCAGCATTACTGTTGTGCTTCAGGCTTTCTACCATCATCCTCTTCTTACAACTCAGATTGAAATCAAGAGGGGTTTGTATGGAGCAGCAAGATAGTTTGTAATCAACAGCAGGGTATTGCATTTACAATGATTTTGTTTAATTTGCTATAATTGGAGTTGAAGTGCAGAAATCCTGTTTAGTTGTATCTTATTATGATAAGAAGCTGGAGTTTCATAAGGGTCTGTGATATTTTGGTGTCCTACTTTCCTTAGAGGTTAATGAATGTTTAAGAGTCTGTATTGTCCTACATTTTGAGCAACTGCAGTTTAACGTTGATTAACAGAATGCTGATAGGACTTTTACAGTTTTAATAAGAGATTTGGTTTTGTCCCTAAACATACATACCACATTCTTATCTCATTTTGGCTGGTGGACTTGTTTCCTGTATTATCGTAGCTCCAAGCAGCTCCTGTCAAAATGTGGAGGATGCTGGATAAACACAGATTAAAAAATATTTCCGTCATCAAACAGGATGCAATCCATTTCATTTTGTAATTCTATCTAAAATGACAAATTAGACTTTAAAATCATGGTGTTACTCTGAAATATCTGAAAAGCAGCTACAGCTTTTCATGGTTTCACAGGTGTTATCTTTGCAGCTGCTGATAACCTTGCATTGCTGTTGGAAGATACACTGTGAGACAGTAGCTCTGACAGCCACAACTGCAAGACTCGTTGCTTATAGGTCAAGATGAGGTTGACTGTTAATAAAACCAAATATTTTTATGATCATATACTAGCAGGGAGGTCCTAACTTGTATGTGTGTTTTCCACGAGCTGGCTGTCTAACTCAACAGCTCTCCTCCAGAGAACCAAGATTCATAAGAGAGGTAGAAAGAAGTGAGAGATATTACTGTTCTTTGGGGTTTTGTCTATTTAGTTGTTCTCTGACACAAAAAGTATCCCTTAGCTATAACACTAACTGAGATCATAGGCTTGAGGTGGGTTCAGATCTCCATGCGTGCAGGAGTTTCTGAGGATCAGGGCTTTTCTGGCACAATTCTCAACTTGAAACGAACTTAGCTTTGCTGGTGGTGTTTAGTTAAGCCTTTAATATATTGGACTGCATGGTGCATTTACATGGGTTGCTGGTGGGCCTGTTCTTGGTCATTCCTAAATTACGGAAATTTCCTAAAGATAAGTTACTTGGGTATTTAGAGGGCAACCTATACTGTGCCCACAAGTTTTCTGATTCATGACAGCTATGGACCTACTTAAAAGTAAATTATGGTACTGAACTTACTGCTAGATACTTTATTTTTTGAGGTGTTTAACAGTTTTATTAACTGTCTTTTCTGTTGCACTTTTAGGAGAAGAAAATGAAACTTGTCAGATTATTCTGTATATATTGTACATGCATATAAAAGCCAATGCTTATCTGTAAGAGCTGTGAAAAACCACCTATGCAACACAGTAACCTAGGCAATAGCAACAGGAAAAAACTTCAGCCCAGTTAATCCTGTACAGCAAAAAGAAATCCAGCTGACATTCTGGAAGTCTGAATTTTAAGGAGAAGATGGAGAACATTGCTCAGATATACAACTATTTTAATTGAAGTATTTTGGAAAATAAGTAAACTCTCTGTGGCAGCTGAAGCTAATTTCAAACATACTTCGTTATAAAATTATTTTTTCAAGTCCTCCCTTAAGTTTGTTTTAAGATATTACCATAACTTTTATACTGTCAGGTGATTACTCATTTAGTCACAAAGAGAAATTTCTTATGGTAAGAAAAGTTTTGGTATTTTAGACTGGTATTTTTTCATTTCTATAATGGGGTGAGAGATTTCACTCAAACATATGGATCTGTTTTAAAGTCATGCGTTATTGAAAGTCCAGTGATTTTCCAGCAGAGTTGCTAGTGTGTGATGATTTACACTTGCTCCTGTTGGTATCTGCTAAAACTTAGAATATCTGTAAGCTTGCTTATAGTCAGCACCTATATATAACAGGTTCCTGGGTGTTTTAACCACATTTTGGAATGGAACGTATTTACTAGGGATTTTGTGTTGGTTTGTTTTTGGTTTGGTTTTGGTTTAATGAATACTTATAAACCAAATTTCGTAATTGTTTGATTTTGAGATATTGTAGCACTTACAATACCGTTTGTGGAATAGTTCCTTTGCTTCATTCTTCTGTATGAAACTGCGATTCTCTCTTCTTTCCCTCCTCTCAGTGTTTCAAATTGTACAGTAGATACAGGTTTTTAATCAATATTCAATCAGAAGATTTGTTTTGCTATACAGTGTGTCATAAATTAAGCAAAACATACAGTAAGCTAGTTTTACTTCTTTTATTGTCTTTTGCAGAATGTTCTCGGGCAGGTAATTTTTAATGTCAGAAGAAAAGACAAGGGCATAAATTCTTGCCATTGCACTTTGACTTGTTACAATAAAACATGTAAAGGTGAGGTCTTTTTTATTAGGAAGGGTGATTTGCAAGAAGGATCGCAGTTCCTCAGAACTGGACTTATAGTGACAGGAATGGTTATTGACTTGCCCTTTCTTGTAGTTGTGTCATGTTTCATCAGCCTTTGAAAATCTTGAGGGTATCAAAGTAAATCCTGAGACTCAAATAGCATAGCATTACATATTAAGAAGTATTGACCAAACAGATTTTGTTTCACACAAAATGATGGTTTTGGTTCTTGCAAGGGGAAGGTCAGCCTAGGCTCAAAATATAATTAAATAGGTGAAAAATACTTCATTCACAGGTGGACTTTTTTAAATGGGGGGGGGGGGGGGAGGAAAAAAAAAAAGCCACTGGATTACATGGTTGAATACCACTAAAATATTCATAACCAGCCAATATGAAATTTTAGTTAAAGAATTTAGTGCAACTGAAGTTCCAAAGTACTCATTAAATTCTGAAATCTTAGAGGTACCTTCCTGAATTTTTATGAAAGCCTTTTGTTTTTCCAAAGACTGTTAAATGAAGGTCCCATTTAATAGTCTCGTTTAAGGCCCAGGCTGGGACCCAAGACTGGAAATACATCTTTACTTTAAAGAATCTGTAGCATAGAGCTGTCTTTGATATATATCAATTTGTCATAGTTGGTTAAGTCCTACCATTCCCATTTTTCTTCTTTAAATTTCATAAAATACATTCTCCTCTACCATTTCAATGTTGGGCTTTATAATCATATTTTTGTTTACTCTGTGATACTGAGCAAAGCAATGAAAAAATGTGATGATATGGCCATTCTGCAGGGGAAATTGAATATATTACAGACGATGGAACTTTGGTCCTGCACTGCTCTCCTGTAATTTAAATCTCAGTATTTTTAAATTGTTGATGTAGTTAGTGATTTCTAGTGCCAAGTAAGACAGATTGTTTCACAGCAGGTAAACACAATTTTGGATCTTATAAAAGTTTTCTTAAAATCATATTTGAACTTGTGGAGACTTCAATCTGTATAACAAGATTTAAAGTACTCAAAAAACCCCTCACTTTTTTCTGATTGTTTTTTCAATGTCCTTTTTGATTAAATATATATATTTTTCTACTTTAAATTTAATAGGAGACATATTCCTTGGAGACATTGGCTTCAATATTTGATTTCTGCTGTGTATTCATTGCTCTTTTTTGTCAGTTTCTGTGTCGTGAAGCTTTCTGGCTAGGCGTATGTGGAGTGGCCAATTACATTTTTAACAAAACTGCTTAGCGTGCTCTCATACCTATGTCATAATTTCTTCCCTGAAAACTACAAACGGATATTGAAACACTTTTTTCCACCTTTTCTTTTGTTCATAATGTCACATGGAGCCTGGAATTACCCGCTGGAAAAGGCAAACATAATGCAGAAACCACAGGGTTTCTTGCAAGATATTTTCAGAAGCCAAAGCTGCAAGTCTATGAACTGGCACTGCTGGTTCTGTAAACCTAGTTTTCTGCCTTTTCTCTTTTGACTGTTGTAACTGCTTTTGAAGAGGATTTCTTCCTCTCACTGGCCATTAGGGTGACAGTATAAAATACCTGATTGGTATTTTATAGTTGTATTTTTTTGTTTTGTTTCTTCAGGAATTGATTGCAATGTCTAGTATATTGTACTGATGCTGCTCATGAGGAAATGTGATGTATATCAGTACATATCTTAAGATGGGTTTTAACATAGAGGGGGAATCTCTTAATATTTTTAGAGATGGCAAGGGAATTGACAAAAGATCTAAGCATTGATTTCTTTGTTATTTCTACATGTGGACATCAGCTGAGGATATTTGGCGCTTAAGTGCTTGGAGCATTGCACAGAAATGTGTAATGGTTTCATAGGCTTTTATAACATGCATTCAATCATGAGCCATTTTAACTTCTAATTTATATTTACAATTGGCATTTTTCTTTTTGCTTTTGAAACTATGGCAATACAGAGCATTGAATACAATCCATAGCATGCTTAAGGCTTCTTTTTCTAACGTGTGGTATTTACTACTTAACTGTATTGCCTGAGACCAGCCAAAATGGGACCAACAAAATGGGATTAATGTATTTACATAAAATACAACTATGCATGTATTAAAATGTAAAGAGCTATAAATTAAACACATAAAATGCACAATTTTTATAGAAATACCTATATATTTATATCTATTATATGTGCTTATAATTTCTCTATCTTATTAGGACAGTAAGATAACGTCTCTGCCTTAGTTTTCTTCAGAAGGACTTCAAACAATGAGAAGACACGGGGATGTGGATCTAACAAGAAAAAGTAGTCATTCTCAGGAGATTCAAAGTTAAAAACAAGGGGCATCTCCAGATTTGATTGGAAATTGCCAAAATCTTGTCTATACCTCTTGCAAGATTTTAGACAGAATAGTGGTGTCTAGAAAAATAAGCTTACTTGATGAGATTTTGTATACATAAACTGTTCTCTCTGCAAGTTGCCCTCCTAAGTCTATTAATATCCAAAAGAAGCCATTAACTAAGCATTTGTATTCCAATATATTTTCTGATAAACACAATCAAGAAGAAATTTTAGGAGTGTTCCTATGTTGATAAAGATAAATTAATAAAATAATATAATAAAATCATAAAAGAATCTTGTATTGGGAACTCACAAAGGGTCTAGCCTTTGTTGCCTTTGGCAACAGACTTGAGCTATAACTATGCAAAATGGTTGGAATAAGAGCTTGGAAAACCTACTTTGCATTAAAACAAGCTTGATACCAATTGTCTTTGAATATGGAGACTATAATTGCATAGTTTCCGAGCAGCAAAGTTAAATGAGGGGGAAATATCTCATGATGTGTGGGGTTTTTTTTTGTTTTTTTTTTTTTTTTAAACCTTGTATAGATTTATAGCGCTTTTTTTTTTTTCTGGAAACAAGAATTTTTCTTTAGCTGCAGCCTAGTTTTGTTTCAGAAAATGGTATTGGGACAAATAGGAATAGGTACTGCGCTTAATTGCGGTAATCAAAAGAGACTTTTGGAGGGAAATAATCTATTTTTTTTTTTTTATTTCAGTTCTTATGTGAAAGCTTTTTGCTGTTTTGCAGTCGGTGTTTGTCCGCAAAGGCAATTCTAGTGGTTAAGCGCAGGTCTGGTTCATCAGCATAGTGCTGCTTTACTGTTAGCAGTTACTTTCTTTCAGGGTTTGCCAATTAAGTTAGCGCTAGTGAAAATGCACCTAATTTGTCAAGAAATGGCAGGATGAAATATAGGGGCCATTATATAAATTGGGAAAGAAGAAAAAATCAGGAAAAGCATATGTGAGACTCAGTGATACTTGGTCCATTCCTGCGGCATTTTTGTTCTGATTATGCCTCCATCCGCTGGTGATGTTGGAAGAAGTGTAAAGCAATTGGTCATAAGTTATGGGCCATCCATGTCCCGAGTATTATGTATTTTAAAAAGAATAAAAATTTTGCTTTGGGAGAAGCTGTGTAGAATTTTTTGTGCAAAGACTACGTTAGTAGTGTACAAAATTGTTTCCTTTGTTTAGGGTTTGGTTTTTTGGTTTGGTGTCCCGTCCCCCCCCCCCCCCCCCCCCCCCCCCTCCGGCTTTGAGGGGCTCACAATTAGTTATTAGTGAATGAGGCGTGATGGCTTAGCTGGCCGCTCATTTATTACCTGCAGTCTGCTTAGACTGAATTCTTCAAAGGTATGTATGCTCAAAATGCAGACTCACGGTGCTCAGGTTATCTAGTAAAGTCCTTAAGCTTTAGGAGGAGCTGCGTGAAGAAATAGGTTAAGTTGAGCTTATAGTTCCTGTGTATAAAGCAAAATGGACTTAATCCGTGGTTACCTGAGAGGATAGAAATGTCAAAGAGAAGGCATCAAAGGAAGAAAGAGTAGGGATAGCTTGACTTAAAGAAACAAAAAATGTTTCAAGAACTCCTGCATTAAACTAAAATATATATATTGTTCAAATTAAAATGAATATAAGCTATATATTATTTCAGATTTCATTATGTATAACAGCATATCACAGCGTACTACAAATGGCTTGAATTTTCTCACCTAGACTGTGCTGGATACCTGTAGTCCCACCACTTCAGTCTATGACAGCTCCCAGACTGCAGTAGCTCTGATTGCCTTCAGCACTACTGAGACAGCTCTGTGGGGAACCCAGCCTCGTTTATGCTGTGTTGTTGATCAGTGTTTCACACTGAAATGATAGTATTCCTTCTGGGATATCCATGTGATACTCACTGTCTTTAAACTGGTTCTAGTGTTTGTGAAAACAGAGCTCCTCTAAGTGCGTTCACCACTGTGCATCAATGGGTGGAGGAACATCTGTCTGCACAAAGTGTGGTCCTGGTGGAGGAAGAGCGTGAGAGAGATGTAAGGAAATGTTGAAGCAGACTGTCAATTGATAAAAATTAGACTAGATGTAGATAGTAATGGAAATGGTGTATATCTGTTTAACTGGTGATTAAAAGGAATTGGCTTCTTTACATCATCTCGTTATTTGCTGTTAGGTTTACAAATATTTCCCACAGGAAGAGAGAACTACCAAGAAATCAGGAAAGCTATTTAAAATAAAGAACAACTATTGGCACAAGAAGAAATATATACAAAGTATTTGATGTATACAGTGGGGTAATGGAGAAGGTGGCCAGCCAAGGCAGTGACACCTTGAACGGGTTCTTGGACGTCCTTACAGTAAGATTAGTAGAGCATCCTCCCTATACCTCCTCTAATCTTAAAATAAAGCTGTTGGTCTCTAAAGAGGACTTTGTGATACAATTATCTTTGACAGCTGAGAAATAGACCTGATTATCTGTGAAGATGGGTTTCAGTCTCCCTTTCCCTTTGAACTGTGTATTTGCCTATGTTGGCTATTGTCGTCATTACAGAATTTGAGGAAAATTACTTTTGTGTATTGCAAGGAGACTTGTGTGCGTTGAAAGGATGGCTGGGAACCACTGTGTCTCTGTGTTTGGAGTCATGGGAGCTGTGCTGTTTTCCACCATCTAACAGTCAGACCAGTGAGTGTAATGAATTTGATTTTAGGGAAATTTGTCAGGTATATGTCTGGGAATGAGATACAAATTGGCGTGTTTGAAATGCGCAAGGCTGTGTTGAAGGCTTGGCTGAAGCAAATAACTCATTACAAGGGTGCTGATTTTGTACATCTGATTAGCTTGTTAAAAGTTTGGGTGTTACTCTGTTCCTAGTAAACTTGTGTGATTGACACTTACTAGCTAGATCACTCAAAGCCTCATGCCTTTTCATGCTGATCCTGGAAGACTTCAAATGGTCATTGTGACAGACAAAAGAGCATTTTTTTGAGCCTTTTCTTAAGTATTAAAACAAAACAGGCTCTCCCTTTAGGCGATCTATATTTTCCTGGGTAAAGCTTCTAGCTTTGCAGAACTACAACAAGCTAGAGGGAACATCATTGTTATTACTTGGCTGAAGATGATGACATTGACATGAGGTCTTCTGACGGGGGATTAAAGTGGAAAATATTGGTGGCAATCCGTTAGGAACAAGAGGATCCCTTTGAAAAAAGGAATCTGGTGTAAACCACAAAAAATTGCTTTGTTTCTGGGGTTTTTTTTTTTTTTGGTTGTTGGACTGTTCTCATCCCTGCTGTAATTTGTAAATATTGGATTTCACATGCAGGTTGGGAGGAAAGCCAGTGCTATTCCAAGATAGAGGCTTCAGCTGGGATGCTGCTCCTCATGTCATCTAGTTGTCTCTTTTAAAAGACAACTGGTTGTTGCATAGGATCTGAAATCCGATCCAATATATTTCAGTCCATCCCATTTTCATAAAATTTGACCACCGTTGCCACTGATTGTTGTTTGCTGGCGTGCTTAAGGTGGGTCAGTGGCCTCTGTGCTGTTGCTTGTACACAGATGCTTGTGTTTCTACAATTCCTGGGGAAAAAAAAAAATGTGCGTCTGTTAACTGACAGTCTCTGTTAAAGTGCCGACAGTAAATGAGTCTAAATAACCTTTTACCTGCAAAGGTCTGTGGCATGTAGGAGCAGAAAATGTAGGCAATCACTATATCTGTTTTTCTAGTGATGATGGAGAGAGGACAAAGTGAAGACAAGAGGAGGTGGGAAATAAGGCTTCAAACATTTCCTTTAAAAATATTTTTTTGCTGTTGTTTTTTAGGGTTTAGTCTTCAGTCATTTTAACAACCAGTGAACTTGTAGGATTCCACTTATTTCGCAGCCTTAATTTTTATTTTTAATTTTTTTTTCATAGTAAAGCATTTTGGTGTGAGAGCTGCCATGAATTATTATCCTGCTATGCTAATACGCAGCAGCAAACTTGGCTTCCAAGTGCATACGTGTATTTCTGTGGGAAATGTGGGAAAACGGTGAGAAGGAGCATATAATACCGCCTGTCTGAAGACGCAGGTCCTGAAGACTAGCACTGACAACTGAGTAGTAGTGTGTTCAAACTAAAACTAGGATTTATTTTACTTGCCTTTTTTGGGTTTGGTGGTGGGGTGGTTGTTGGTTGGGTTTTTTTGTGGTGGGGTGGTGTGTGTTTGTTTGTGGGTGGTGGTGTTTTGTGTTTGGGTTTTTTTTTTTTTTTAATAGGTTTTATATCCTGAAGATTTTCTTTGAAGCCACCACAGAGAGTTGAAGCATTTGTTTTCAGCGTGAAACCTGGGATTTTCATAGATTTGCTTGATGGTAGGAACTGGAATTTTTAAGTAAATGTCAAATAACAGGAAGCTTATGCTTTAAGCCACGAGAGTTTGGCAATATTGAGGGCTGTGTGTACTGATAATCTTAAGATAATGCTGTAGTCCGTTTCCAGTGGTTTCCAGGAATCTGATGAGTGAGTTAGCAATAATGAGTCAAAGCTATCTTTATACGTATGGATGAGGTATATATCACATAGTGGAAATTGACTGACATCTCTGCTTCTGGCTCATGGGCTCGGACTTGCGAGCCATTCATGCCAGTGGAGAATCACTATGGGATCAGAAGGATTCTGACGCGTAGGTACCACTGACATCAGCCAACTTTCAGCAACAGGAGCCGTTCAGGCTCAAATGATTTTTACCTCTGTGCTTAGCAGCTTTTTTTGGAGAAAAAACCCTTGGGTTTCACAGGGTTCAATCCTGCCTGCTGCTGCTGCCTGCTCTTGGTTAAGAGTATGCTGTTTGGCCTTAAAGGCTGCTCATCCTCTCTTCTGAGAGGACATGTTGATACTTACTGGGAGCATAAGGATCTCAAAATTCCTGCTTCAGTATGTGACACCTTTGAGACCATCAAAACATTCCCTGATACGTAATACAGAAAGGGCTTACTCTCCTGTGGTGGGCTCTTAGGGTTTTGTCAGATGTCTCTCTCTTTAATTTCAGTTGATGGTCAACTATCAGATATTCATTGAGGAGGACTTTCTAATGTCTTTGCTCATTGTTCTGTGCTTTTTTGACAGCTGCTCTTCTGAGTATATTTTTTTAAACTCTTGCGTTAAATTAAGTGTATTCCTTCCCACACACTTTTCTTAGAATCTGTGTGGTACGTGTTGTATGAACGTATGTGACCATACGTGCCTTCTTCCATCCCTTTCTCTTTGAGCTCTGGCAGTAGCTGCTCAAGCTCAGTAGTACTCTCAGCTTCTAAAGTGAAAATCCTGTTAATAAAGAAAGCAATCTAAGAAAAAACCAGCATTTCCATCCCATAATATATGCTGATCAGCTGGTGCTTATAAATGCTGTGCAAACAGATTACATTTCCATTAAAGTGGTGCTACAAATGGCTTGCTGGGCACCTGTATTTTCTGTTGCATTGCGGTGTGCAATACTCAAGTTGCTTTAAGGAATTAGAGGCTGAAATTTTGCCGCAAGCTCCTGTAGACCACTTCTAAGATCCCAACACCCCTATGAAATTTTGCTCACTTGCAAATAAAGAAGGTTGGTTTTGCCTAGCAACAAGCTTTGCGGTTTCTACCTGAGGATCAAAAACACAAGTGCATTTGTTCAGCCTTCTGCGTCACTTTGGTACTGAAGGTTTTGACAGTCAAATCATCGCTGACATTTCTGTTAATGTGCAAGAAAGAGAATAATCCAGTATGTTTTTCCATAGCAGTGCTGTCACTGCAGGACTGACAATAGTAAAAAGTGCATTCATCACTGAATAACCAGATATCCTGGAAACGCGTGAGAAAGATGTATTTTTTCAATCGAAATGTCTCACTCTTAATGGCTATTTTCTGACTGATTTCCTTTTTGCTATTTATACTCTCCCTGAAGTATTTTATAGAAACCTGAGTCCCATTGAAAACCCACCCAAACAACCAGAAATGTATTTTACGTATTGTAGTATGTAAATGATTAGTCATCACTTGTAAATTGCCTAATGGAGGAGGAGGAGGAGATTTATATTGAGGGAAGGTGAAGAGCTCGATTGTGACTGCTATATGTCTCAGTTCTTCCTGCCTTCCCCCCACCCCCCCCTACTCCCAGAAGATCATTATGAAGGATTTTAAAAAAAAATCATCCTAAGAAACATTGTCATTGCGGGTTTGAAAAATGGTAGCTGCACACTGTAAGCTTATTTTCCACTTGCTTATGTTTTCTTGGGGAAATTTATGGGGTTTTTTGTTGTTTTAATTTAAGATTCTATGGTCGTCTTGTAAATTGCCAATGAAAAATGATGTTGACACGAGAGATTTTAAGTGTAACAATATGGGGAACACAGTTTATGAAGAAATATGTCTTTCGTAAAGCATGATAAGAATTATGTTAAGCATCTGCGGCACAAGACCAGAAATGCTGTTTATTGGAGTCTTGGCAGATCTCTTCAGTGGCTGGATATGATACCCTTTGTTTGGTTGGTTTGTTGTCTAGTTTTTGTTTTGCTCTGTTTGTCTTATGAGTAGTTAATTCGCGAGACATGGTAACACTGAAGAATCCTGAAATAATTTTTGTGTGTCCTGATTTTAGTACAGATACCTATTTCTCAGTGGGTTTTGGAGGGTTTTGATTGCAACGGTCTGTCCCCTGGCTGGCTGTTTTCCAGGTGAAACTGTGATGTACTGTATTTCCTTGGGTTTTTTTGGTTTTTGTGGTTTTTTGTTGGTTTTGGTTGATTCCCGCCCCCCCCACCTTTCGGAAGTGTGAGGGAAAGGGTTAATGGAAAATGGTTATGAGGAAAGGTTTTTCAGTCAGTGGTTTATTCACTCTTTTCTCTCTGAGTATTGGCTTCATGAAATACATTTGCATGTGTTTGAGTGCTTAGGCATAATTTTCCATATTTTCCTCCACTCCCATTGCAATCCTTCAAGTATGTTTGTCAATGAGATAAAATTTCTGAAAATGTCCTGCAAGAAATACCACAAAGCGAGTGGGAAGACTTACTTTGTATTACTCTGTACAAATTATTAAGTGGTTTGAAGAAAACAAATATTTTTGTGTGTATTTAAATTGCCGTGCTGGCGGTGGTAGTTTATAGAACTGCCTGCTGGTCTCCTCTGTGCGCCTGAGCTCCCAGAGAGAGCACGATTTGATTTTTGTGAAAGGCTAAATTCCATTTCTGGCACATGAAATTCAGTTCTTTTAACGTGGTGAGTTCCAGTGCGCTGCCACATACTGTACAGCAATTGCAACCATGTGCAATTTAAAATGTGCCTCAGAAACAAGGAGTCTAATATTAGTGGGGTGATTTTCAGCTCTCTTTTTTTTCCTCCCCTCAAGTAGAATGATACGTGTTTCCTCTTATTTGCTGTTTTTGTGTATCTGCACTAATTGCTTCAACCATGATTCATGTGCGAGCCTTGAGAAGAGGTGCCTCTTGTATCAAGACAGTTTGGCACATGGCCATGGCTTGTAAATCAGTCCGACTCATCCCAAAATGCTCCTTTTCTGTCCGATCAGCTATTCAGCTGGCTAACACAATCCTGATGAACAGTATAAATCGCATTGCTGAGGCAACTCTTTTCTTCAGGTTTATTTTCCAAACCGTAACCTGAAGATCTCCTTTTTCCTCCTCACACAGTGCTTCCAAAGAAGGTTTTTCTGGTGGCGGCTGTTCGGGGAATAGGATTTCTTCCTTCTCCTCCTCCCATTCCTGATCACTTCAACTTTTGTTTGGCTTATTAAATTAACATCTCGATTCACTGCCCTGGCAAAGGAGATCACTTTCTAAAAGCACCCACCTAGCTTCTTTTTCAATAGTGTTTGACTATTGAAATTTTAGTTGGAGCAGAAGCCATTGTTAAAAAGCAGGCAAGTCCTTTTTCCTCATACCCTCATTGATTTCTGTTGAAGCAAACAGATGAGCTTATATATAAATATGTATATATGCTTTTTTTTAATGAAAAGTGCTGGAATTCACTAAAAAAGGTTAAAATTGAAGTGAGTAATCTTCAGTGCATAATGCAATTGTTAATTTTAGCTCCTTGCGTAGGAGCTGTTATGACTTGAACAGCCGGCTCTAGCCTTCATTAGAGAAGAAGCAGGCAGTTTTCAGACAGGTGGAGCTGGATCAAGCTGTGAAAGTGATTTTCTTGAAGCTGGTCATTAGTGTTTAGAAATCTGGTCCTATCTATTGCACCCCTAACTTGTACCATGATCATTACCGCTGTTATTATTTACTTTTCGTCTTTTTCCAGGTTGACTATGATCCGTCAAATTCTCTGAAGGACCAGCATGGAGATTGGCACTCTGAACTGTTAATGGGGACATGGGACTCACGTTGTCATTGATCATTTGTGTGGACTTAACCAGCGAAGAGCAAGAGAAGACGCTAGAAAGACAGTGGGAATTATAGCAGTTTTTCAGGTAAACGGCTGCTTTGGTGCAGCTGATAAACTATGAGTGTAATTGTTTTTGTGAACACTGTGTAAGCATGTAGATGAGCTGCGGGGGTAGTATGCCCATGAAGAACTTGTGCATGTGTGTGCATTTCTTGATGTAAATCCTTAAAAAATTAAGGGTTGTTTAACAGACCAGTTTCAGCTCTTGCCATTCATCGTGTTTTGAATTTTTAGCAAAGCGCTTCAAGTTTCAGTTGTAACTGCAGAATAGTCAATACCATGGGATTTCCTGGGGAGGGCGGTGGGAGGAAGGAGAACAATCCAAACCTTGAATTGGCTTACTGTGAGCTAATTTGTGAGCTTCATATTCCAGTCGGTTTATTTATGAGCTGTGTAGCTTCATTTCTTGTGAAATCCACAATCCTTCTCAAATAGGAAGATTATGTAGGAAAGGTTTTATTATTTTATTTGCTTATAGTGTTAAAACAAAAGCAAAAATTGGGAGAAGTAAGTTTTAAAAAAACTCAGTAGGTCTTATTTTTTCACTTAAAACATAGCTTAAAGAAATGAAGGTAAGTGATATCAGATCTGTTAAATGTAAATTACAAGCTGTAAAAAGAAATGTGGCAAAGTGTGGTTTTGCTTAATAGCCACTGTTTCATTGTTGAGAATTGGTAAGGTATTGCAAAAGACCCTTTCTGAAATAACTCCCTTTCTCAACTGCAGTTGTTTTTCCTGAAGATACTTCTTAAGCCAAATGGATGGGGAAAGAAAAGTTAAATTATTCATGAGTCTCATTTGACAATTGATCAGTGGGGGAGGCTTCAAGAGGGAGCTGGGGGGGGGAGAGAGAAAATAATAATAGGCTTTAACTTTGAAAAGCCTTTAAAGCTTCTGTACAACAACCCATTGTGAGCTGAGAGTAAATGCAA
>NW_008794545.1:1080899-1132537 GCF_000699145.1 Aptenodytes forsteri
GAGAAAATAATAATAGGCTTTAACTTTGAAAAGCCTTTTAAAGCTTTGTACAACAACCCATTGTGAGCTGAGAGTAAATGCAATTCAGTTAAAATACCTTCATTAGAAATACCTGCCAAGGGCTTCCTGTAGGATTTTCATAGTGCTGGAGTGGCATGAGGTTTGGGAAGAGGTTTAGGATTTTAATAATGGAGCTGTCAGTTTGATGCCTGAAAATGTTGACCCTGAGAGCTTTATTGCCAAATTTAGATTTCATATTTATATTAAATTATTACTTCTTCAAATATATATATATATATCTTTTTTAAACTGGTAGTGAGCACCATGGGCTTCTGCTATGTACAAAAAACATGGTTGAGTGCTAAAAACAGTGTTGTTGCTCACGCTTGGTTTTTATTTCTGTTTGTTTTGGTTATTCTTTTTTATTTAAAAAAAAATCTAGAGGAGGGGAGCACCGAGATGCCAGAGACCTGGAAGTCTGAATGGGTCCTTCCTGCCTGGTGCCGCTGAGCTCTGTAGTGGAGAGTCCCTCACCGTCCCTGCCTGCACCTCTGCACTCCTGGGGCTGGGCTGGGAGAGACAGGGCTGGGGAGTCGCAGCACCTTACCTTAAATCTGCTCTCCACCAAGACCATTTAGGTCGGAGCTCTGCTTGTTTAACCTGATACAATTCTGCTGTTTATCCAATATTGTCAATTCAGTACATCTCTTCAGCTGGGACATACATAGCTTTCCGCTCCTGAGCTGCATATTTTGGTTTGTTTGTCAAAGGAAATGAAATTACTTACTTGGGAATTAAGAAAAAAAAAATATATATATTCACCCCCAGTGTTTTTTTGTGTGTGTGTTTGTGTCGTGATATCTTGACCTTTCAGGTCACCAAATCTTGTTATTTTAATTTCTGTCTGGAAGAATGTCTGAGCAAGGTAAATTGAACCAGGAGACAGCAGAGGAAGCTGTGAAGGAGCAGGAGACTGCCATCTCCGAAGCGAACCCGGACAACTGTATCCTTAAATCTGAAAGCTCGGAAGTAGAGGAGAAGGAGGAGAAGCTGAGCGATGCCAAGACAGAGCTGCAGGTAAGATAGGAATAGTGAATGGGCGTGTTAAATATCAGTGTGTTACCATTGCCTTTCCATTTCTATGATCTCTTTCATTGCCTATGCTTCCCCTATTTTTTCTCTCATAATTTTGAGACTGTCTCTCTCTCTCTCTCTCTCTCTCTCTCTCTATTTATTTATTTTGGGTCCTTTTATCTCCCTAAAAAATAAATGCTGTTATTTGTTATACCTTTCAAGCTCTTTAGGCTGCTGTCCATGTTACTAATTTTTCTGAGAAGTTAATTCCTAGACGTCTGTGTTAAAGCTTGGTGAAATATTTGACTGTTTTCCCTCTTTGGGGATTTAGAAAACTACCTTGATCTCATGAATTTACAGGTAATACTAATGAATAATTACTTAATGTGTGGTTTGGTTTGTAGGTGTTACTGCCAACAAAAAGTTGTTATGCAAAGCCTAAGAAGGTAATTTGATAAGAAGACTTTATCGGATGAGGGGGTTTTAATCCTTTTTGCTCAATCGAATATAAATATAAAGGGGGAGACTACAATTTAAGAGGAATTTGGAGAGGGGGAGCATTTACTTAAGTATGCCTTTTCTTACATTTTTATTATATGCAAAATTTACAGAACACTGTGCAGTGTGTTTTTGTTATTTATACCTGTTCTTAAAATGAATAAAGCGAGCAGAGAATGATTCTTGGTTTTCCCTGCTCTCCAGACTGGGTTTGGGGAAGTTGTTTTTGCAGTCAGCAACTGATGAAAATATCATTTAGGAGTGATTTAGTCTCTTTATTTATTGGTAATGCTGTTGTCATGCACATTTTCCACTGAAGTGATAACTGCTGCTCTTTTTTGCTATACCCAGAAACGAGGTGCCAATCAGAACCAGCAGAAAAAGAGATCCAAGGTAAGGGTCCATCTCTGTTTGGAGTTGCATGCCATGGTAGGATAAAGAATTTCAATCAAATGTCTGTCTGCAATTGGAATGATGGCCTTTCATCACTTGTGTGGTGGTTGGGGTTTTTGTTTGTGGTTTGTGTCCCCCCCCCGCCTTACCCCATAATCTTGTTGCACAAAGGCAGAGGACTTCCTCTAGATAAAATGTGTCAGGCTCCCCTTTATTTATCCATCATACTTTTATGCTGTGTGCTTGTGTTAGTCAGCCTGTGTGCTTGTGTGCGCCACTAGGGAAGGAAAAAGCTCGTTCCTTTTGCTTTAGTAATTAACGTTTTTGTTTGAATTTTATTTTAATGGACTAATCTTGACATAAAGAAGCAGAGACTGACTAGCTCCCTAAGGAGGGGGAAGAAGGAGCTTCTAGGAACAAAAAACCCCTCCCAAACCTTCTTTTAATTTTCCAAGTGCAGATCCATAAAACTTGCACATTTTATTGTCCGTGTTCCGTGGATATAATACTACTAGAAGAAGAGGGCGGGGAACCAAAACAAACAAACAAAAAACCCCAAAACCAAATGGAAGAAGGAACCTTTGAGCTTAACTTTATGTTACATTACCTTCAGTATTGGATTATCTATTCTTTGCTGTTACGATTTTTGATGGAAGGGAGTGAACTGTAGCAGAAATGATTAAAAGCAAAAAGAAACCTACCACCTCCCATGTGGCAAATGGCTCACTGCTTAGAATCCTTTTCTATTTGCATCAAAGGCAGATACAATTTTGCTGGGTGGGTAGTACTTATTTGGGATATTTAGGGACAGCTGGTGTGTGCAGCTTATGTGACTTGGGGTCAGTAGTAGTGTTCTCTGTTTTGTTTTCTCTCTCTCTCATTCAGTCAGGAGCTAAAGGAAAACTTGTCCGGAGTCTTGCTGTGTGTGAAGAGTCATCTCCTCGCCCGGGAGCAGAAAATATTCATGATAATCAGGTACACTTGCAATCATTTCTGTTAGCTGCATGGTTGACCTCCATGTTCAGTTGCATGATTATGTTACTTAATTGGGCATTTAACAATGTCTTTCTTGGGGGAAAAATTTCATCCAACAATGAACACGTTTTTATGAAGTTATCTGGTTTAGCGTGAACTTTATTTTGAAATACTAGTTTTATACTATATCACAGGGTGTTGTTTGCTTTTTTTTCCAGACCCCCTGAAAATTTCAGCAAATGGAAAAGAATTCAAAAGAATTCAGATTTTAAAATTAAAAAAAAATAGTAACAATCAAAAAGAATATTAATATGTTCTTTTCTCTAAGGCTATCTCTTTCGAGGCTGCACCAGATACAGTTATGAATATGTGCTCTGGTTTCTGGTTCCTCTGAGACTCCAGTTCATATCAGTGTCCCCCTTCACATAAAATTCATAGGTTCTTCGCTCTCTAAAATACCTTGGTAGAGCCAAGGATGCCTCCTACTGAGTGGCATTCGTTTTTCTAAACTCTTGGTGTAGATTTTCCGGTATTGAAAAGCGTGTATTTGAGTTTATCTGTACTGGTAGTGTTGTATTCCCAGCAGCTGGTAGAGTTCTGTCCCCTGCACCCCTCATCTTGGACAATAACACTGGTGGCAGTCTTTGTAGACTAATTCCAAAAAATACCCCAAAAAGCAAAAGTAAAAACCTCAAATACTCTTCTTTGCTTGCCTGGTAAGAGCAAGGCTTAAAAAAACCCAAAATATAATGAGCACTGCCTATAATTTATGAGATGTTTATGTGCAAATGAGATCAGCCATTGAGAGAGCTTGAGCAAGTGACTTCTTGTGAGCTTAGCACAAAAACAAAAAATCACATTTAAGTGTACTTTCTCACCATTTCCTCTATTGACTTGAAAAGAAACAAATCCAGCTCTCCTCTTAGCTCATAAGTATGGAGAGGTTTTTCTATTTTTTTTAATTTTTTTTTTTTGAAAGACCAAAACCCAGGGTGTTTAGCAGGGGGACGTCTACATGTTCTACTGCTCTACAATGATGGTTATGCAGTAGATGAACAGGTTATTTTATCAGTTGTTCTGTTGTAGGTACATGCTTTCTGCTTAACTTGCGTTACTCAAAATGCGTGGCTTTTGTTCTGCTTTCATTTGTATTTTCTATTGTTTAATGGAGAGTGAAAAGGAGAATAATAAAAGAGATTGTATTAAGCATCGCATGGTAGTTTATAATGTACTGCACAGGACCTGTATTAAACGTCAGAGAGACTGGCAGGTTTTGAGGTAAAATCTCTGTCCGGATTGCACCCCGATGCCAGGCAGAGGAGGGGTTCCTGTTACACACGGCCTCTGGTCTTACCTGACTTTGGCCAGCCGCGGCAAAGATTTCTTTGACCATATCGAAACATTCGTGGGAGACAAAATGTCTCCCTGGACCCCAGCACCCATTTCCTAAAGACACAATTGGCTTGGTGTAGGAATTGCACTTTTGCTGTTGCTGACCTTTTACTAATGAATGTGGCTCAGCTTTGCCATGGAAAGCTGGACCTGCAGGCTCCTCCTTGGACTGGCTGAAGGATGAAGTTTTGTGCCAACCGAATTGCTTTGCTTTCACTTTAGAGGAGAAAAAGCTTATTTTCGGTTTGGATTTTTTTTTTTAATTATTATTTTATCTTATGGTTTACAAAGCACAGGGAATTAATTACCAGCGAATGTACAGTACATTGCCAGAACTACTGAGTATGGATTGTACTGCAGACTTGATGTTTGTATTTATATTTGAATACTTGCCTTCATTTTCCTGTATAGGGAAAAAACTTGTTTACCTGTATTACTTGATCTTGAACGCTTACCTGATGGTTCACTATGTCCTTACTTAAAAGGAATGTTGCCTTTAATGTTATACTGTTGACCAAGAAATGTATTATTGCAATTTGAACATTTATTTTGTTGTTCACTATACTTACCTTGTATCAATGTATTTATTAACATTGTATTTTATTATTGAGAAAAATCAATAAAAATCTAAGAAAATATACAGTAGCTTGCTTTCACGACTCTGCAGCCCTTTTGTGTGTTTCTTCTAGTGCAAATATATAAGTATTATGTTACATGTAAGACGGTATTTACTGTATGTTCGTATGTGTGCTTATGTGTAAAGTCTGTCATTTTTATTTTCATAAGTGCATTTTAACAACAACTGTGAAGGTTAGGATTAATATCCTGCGAACAGCATGGCCAGTTACATTTTTCTCCTGTTTTGAAAAGCTAGCGGCAGAGTCGCTTTGCTCTGGACAGTGCAGGGAATCGGAGTTACCCTTTGGGGTCTTTTGGCAGTGGTTGATCCAAAGTTTGTTGTCTGAATGAGAAATCGAACTGCCATTTGAAGTGAAAGAAAGCAGGCCTAACGTTAGTCCTCTGAGTGCAACTGAGCAGGTTAGCAAACGTTTTTCTATGTATCCTTACGTCAGACGACCAGGAGTTCCCACTCTTTCCCTCTGTACACTCAGTTTTTGGCTAATACTGTCAACCAAAACTAACAGAAGTAGGGATTAAGGACGGTAGTTCAGGTTAAATTTTGGCTCTAGGGCTTTGTTTCCCTTTTACAGTGCTTTTCATCACAAGTCTTTTGTGCCACATTCGAACTTCACAAAAAGTTGATAATGATTAAGATGAGAAATTACCCAATTTCTGTGTTACTGTGGCATGTTTATGCTGATATCTTGTTCTGTTAGGATCTTGTCTTACATGTGTTGTGGTGGCTGATTTGTAGGTCTTTAAAAAATTCAGAAACCTGAAATTTGTAATAATTACTGAAATCATCTTTCGAATTCATTATGGTCTGGTTGCTTAAAAAAAACACCCCTTACGTTAAAGTTTTGTATTGATCATTTTTTAAAAAATTGTGAAGGAAGGGAATTTACTAGTATTCCAGAAACTCTGATTTCTCCAATATTGGTGAATTTGGTTTTCATTAACATGATGCCAAAAAATTACCAGGCATGGAGGACTCTCTTCTGTTAAAGAAAATGGCATTACCGGGGAGTTTTGTGACAGCTGAATTCAAGTGTACATTTTTACACTACTTAAGCATATAGTATTATTTTGGCCATTTTTTCTGCAAAAGAATATGAACGCAGAAGTAGGCTTCCTTCAATTTTGTCCAACCAGATTGTTATTTCTTGAAATATATAAGTTATGCCATGGTAACTTCAAAAGAAAACGATTTGTGTTTTGTTAAAACAAAGCCAATATAAGATAATGTTGTAAGTGGGAAATAACAAGTTCTTTAAAGCAAATTGGTAAACGCAAGCCAGCTTGAATTCTCAGTTTTAATTAAGTTTTTAAAGCTGAAGCATGCTTTCAAAGGGACTCATAGTCTCTTAAATACTGAATTTTTGAGGACAAAACTTGGAGAAGTTCACTTACCGCAACTTGATTGAAAATCGCAGTGCACATTTCACCCCTTTTGCTAAAGGCATGCTTGCATATGTCTTTAAATATAAAGTACCTGATAAGTTAGTAAGCCCTCTTGAAGACAGCTGAGTTTATAATTTGCAGGCACTCTTCTATCAGAGCCTGAAAGCTCAGTCTAGCTGATACTGCGCCTACATGTGCAAAACAGTTCATACGAACCTCCAGGATTTTTTAGTGAGGGGGAAAAAGTTATATTTTTCAGGCATCTGTCCATCGATCATCACTTAACATTTGTAGTGTTGATTAAATTATAGAATTACTTAAGAAAGCCCATATAAAATGTATTTCACTGTTCTAATAAGTCTTAAGTGAGAATTACTAAAGTGTAGAATAATATAGTGCCTTTAATATCGGTAGACTAAAAATTTATAGTGTTCAAATATTAGGGGAAAAAAATACACTTACCACTAGAATTTGGCCTCTAAGATGTCATTATTCTCCTGGAAAAAAAAATCATTTTTCAAATAGGAAAGAAATGTATCTGGCTTCAGCTTTTCTAGCTACACATAGTTTAACGGAAATCTCTGCAGGTTGGAAGCCATGGGAAGCTTACTGAATCTGGCCCCAAATTTATCTTTCTTTTTTTTCCCAGCAGGAATCAATCCAACTACAGCTTTCGAGTTTTCCTAGCTTGCAAGAAGAAGATAAATCTAGTAAAGATGACTCCGAGAAAGAAAAAGAGAAGGATAAAAATAAAGAAAAAGATAAAAACAGTGAAAAAACCAAGATCAGAATGTTGTCAAAAGGTGAACTTAAAAATATTTAAATTGCTATAATTACTGTTATAAAAAGCATTGTATGTTTCCATAATCATGCATTTCTTTATTTGTGTATAAATACGCAGTAGAAGTGTTTTCATACATTGAGAAAATTCAGAACCTGAAATGTGTATGCATGAGTGGTTTTCATACAAATATCGGGCTTGAAAGTGAAGAAACCTTCCAAACTGAGGTTTGGTACTAGAGGTTATTAATTTTCTTTAATGTAAAATCATTCTTCTGAGTACTTAACCGTGTTGGTATAAACACATAAATATATTTGTGATTATATAATAAGCGTAAGACTCTAATACACTTTTTTCCCGTTAGGGATGATATGCTGGCATGTCACTTGTGCAATGTAGGCAGTAGGGAGTAATCCTCTTCACTATTGCTCATCTCTCATGGAGAATTTCTCTTAAATGCTATAAGGAAATCCATCCATGACCTTTAACCTGCATTGCAATCTACTATTATCACCTACTAAGACTTCTTCAGAAAAGATCTTGTGTCTAAATTTGGTATTTTTTAAAAAAAAATCTTTTTATTAATCCATGGTATAAAGTTGCAGTGTAATCTCTCAAAAATAATCATTGCCTACCTGGGTGTGGATCCATAGCTGGTGTGAATTGTCAGCTGGCTTCAATGGAGCTCACAGTTCACGCCAGCTTGAGGATCTGTGTGTACTTTTGAGTCAGGCGATATAGCAATGCTGAAAAATTAATTCTGACTACTGTCACGCATCCCTATTACCCACCCACTCTCGGGCGTCACTGAATTTCAGTCTGTTAATGCAAATAGGATTCCCACTGGCACGATGCCTCATTTGCTGTGTGTACAGCATATATTAAGTGATGCAAAGAAACATTGATGAATAAAACTCTTTCATTTTTTAAAATTCTATTTAGTAGTTTAAAGGAAGAACTTGTCAGGGTTTTGAGCGTCATTGGAGGTTTCCCATGATTTTCAAATGACCAGCACTTTCTGTTGGTGTCTAGTTTCGGTGCTACGTTCTCAGTAGAACGATACAGAGGAACCGTCAATGTCCACCCGATGCTTCCGAGTGTAGATCTTTCTTGGCTGAAATCCAAATGAACATTTTCTTTCAGAACATATGCTTTCAGATTGTTGCTGGAAAATGGATTTGATTTATAGAATAGCTTAATTGTAACTGTTGAAATGAAATAAATGAGGGGGGGTGGGTGTTTTGTTTTTATTTTTCAGATTGCAGTCAAGAGTATACAGACTCAACAGGCATAGATTTGCATGAGTTTCTCATTAACACATTAAAGAATAACCCCAGGTAGGTGTTCTGTGCATTAGAGCTGGCACTCCTGAAATTATAGCTGGCAGTCTTGGAGTTCCCGTAACTGTACGCTGTGTTTTATTAGTTCTGGAGATGGTTATGAGGGAAAATGTAAAGGAGGTAGGCTGTTAACTGAGCAAAAAGCTATAAAAAGTCATCAACTTTTACTCCCCTGTCCAGTCACCCATTGCTTAATTTCACTTTCAGCAATATCTCGTCTTTGTCCTTACCTTCTTGCATATAGCTCTACATGATGTTAGCAGTAATATATTATAACCATTGCAATCGGAGATTGGTATGGGAATATAAAGTAGTTTTCTTTTGGCAGTGCTGTACACAATTAAAATCCTGTGCACAGTGCCAAATTCTGCTCTCTGTATTCCCATAGTTTTCATTTGGAGCAACAAGCTCATCTCATCATTAAATTTGTCTCTAAACGTCTAAGGAAGGATCCGTAACATTTTTATATGTTGTGATTTTAAATGTTCATTTCAACTGAATCTGTTAAATAGGTACCACGTAATTCTGCAATTATAGGAGAACTAGGAATAATTGGGTACCTAACAGCTTGCATAACTTCTTGTATAGATGATGGAAGGTCCTTGAATTGTTTTTTCTGCACAAAATGAGAAAGTTCAAAAGAACTAAGGAGTGATGAACTCTGTCGAGCTTAGAAAAAAAATACATGTGTGGAAATATGCTGGGGAAATTTTTGAATGTTTTTGGCGGGGGGACGGGGGGGGGAAGGAACATCTGAGACCTTCCAGTTGAAAACAGAGCATTTTGACTGAGAAATGCTGCGGCATTGCCTCCTGGGAGCCATAATTCAAAGGCGTTGTTCTCCATTGTGTTCTCTAACTAGATTGGATGTGCCCAGTCCTCTCGCCTGCAGATCAATGCCTCATGGAAGATATGTCTCAGACAAAATGTTGAAAACTTCTGTGGGTAGCAGCTCTTCTCATGAAAGAGCTAGGCTAGCTGGAAATACCATTTTCTATCAAAAAAAAAAAAAGGGTGAAAAAGGACCAAAGCTATCCATAGCAGTCAGTCTTTCTATGGAAGGCATTGATCACAGCCTGGTGTGGCTGGAAGCACTCTTATACTGTAGCTGAGCTCAAGGAAGAGCTAAATCTGTCACATATGTCAGCGAAGGTGCAGCAAAGCAGGCTGCAATCTCCTCCAGAAGCACGTTTCATTTTTAATCAGGATGGTTGACAACACTTGCAAAGTTGCCTTACAAACATTGATATATTCATTTTTTCATCTAAAATGTCTATTGGTAGTTGATGCTACAAATCCTTGCATTTCTTTTTGACAGGGACAGAATGATACTCTTGAAAATGGAACAGGAAATTATTGATTTTATTAGTGACAACAAGTAAGTCGAGTTCCACACTTGGTTATTAAGTCACGTGTGCTTGTAGCAATGCGAGCTGTGCGAGGGATACGCGCATATGGACCACAGTGCTCCTGAGTGCTGTTACTGGCACGCTGCAAGATCAGGCTTTTATTTCCTGACACATGGTGGTACTGCTTAAAATACAGTAGATGTAAATGAAAACCTTTTGCTTTTCATTGCATCATAATTGCACTGGCTCTGCTCATTTAGGTCCAAAAATATGATTAAAGCTTTCAGTGCAGAGGATGATCAAATATGCTACCTCATGGGTTTCCCTGTGTGCTATGTTATTCTAATGTGTTGGAAAATAAAACTGGACTTGGGTGGCAGGATTCTTGCTACTACGTGCTCTTTAGAATAAAATGTTTCTGCAGCTTTAAAAAATAGAGAGTCAGAATAACAGCAGAGGAAGAAACTATGCTGACGGGAAATAAGCATTTTGTCAGTAAGAGAAAAAAGGAGTATTTGCCAAACTAGATCTTTCCAGTATAGCCCTGCGTCTGACTTTTGGGAGATAGGCAGAAAGCTGTTGCCCGTATCTCAGTAAATCTGCAGGACTGTTTGTGCAGGGAGTGTGAATGTGTATGCGGGGTCGAGGGACGAGTTCTTCCCAATATAGAGAATACTCAGTTGATAACCATGAAGCCCGAGCTTTGTTTGTCCCAGTGTAGCGCATGGAAATGTGCTTATTAGAAACTCTAAAAATAATTCCTTTCTTTTTTTTCTGCCTACTTGTAGCAAACATTTATATGTAAATGGACAAAGGAGAAGTTTTCAGTTAGATTTCTGTCCACTGAATTATCGAATGTATTGCTATTTTCATTTAATTATAGCTCAGAAGGAAATGTAATTATCAATGCAATTTGTTTTCTTTTTTTCCAGTAATCACTATAAAAAGTTCCCTCAGATGTCGTCGTATCAGAGGATGTTAGTGCACAGAGTGGCAGCTTACTTTGGAATGGATCACAATGTGGATCAGACTGGAAAATCTGTAATTATCAACAAGACCAGCAATACAAGAATGTAAGTAGCAACACTATTGTGTTTTTTGCTTGTTCCCTTTCACAAGAGCTGGTTTGTACCATGATTGTGTGGCATATCTTTTTTTTTTTTAATATTTTTTTTTTTATTTTTGTAGCAAGAGTGAGTGCTGTTTATCGCTTTCTAGGGTGGGAGGGGAGGACAGGGCTTGCATTGTGAGGTTATTTAAGGATATAAAGATGCATAAGGAGAAATCAACCCAATTTGTATCTTGCAAGAAACTTAACACAGTATCTTGGAATGTTACTTTCCCTGACTCCTTAGTGCCACCACTTTGATACAGAAATGAGCTCGTTGCTTTACATGTCACCTGATACCATACGGCTATATTCCTAAATAACCCAAACGTATTTGGAAGATTGCCTCTTCCCTTGTTCTGGCTCTCCCTGCTTCAAGAGTCATTTTCTGCCCAACCTGATTATTTAGGATTTGGTTCCCCTCCACCACCTGCCACTATTCATTCCCTTTTCTTCCTCTTCTCCCCTCCTGGTTCCACTTTATTTTCTTTTCAAATCTCATTGTTTGACCACAGAGTTTTTGTGGGATATAATTTCCTTCTGATGGTTCGAATGCACTGCAAAATTCCTGGTAGGTTAAAATTGTGCTGGCAAGCTTTATGCTCTCCTCCGTGAACCCGTATAAAGCTAGCAAAAGCTCAATACGAAGTTCCTTGGCTAATTCAGCAAAGATGCAGTCATGTGTCCTTGCCCTAATCAGCATCACTTCTGCTGCCAAGTCATGGAACCATAGCCTTCCTCTCCCTCTTTACCTATAAACTACATAATGAAGAGGAAGTAATTACAACTGGGTAACGAAGTTTTGGTATCTGGTATTGGAACAAGAAAGCCCCATTTGAAAATTTTGTACTTCCTGTATTCAATTAGTAGGAGAAATAAAAGCATTTATTTCATTTACATATCCAGTAGTTAGGTGATTTACTTAGATGCAGTTGCAGAGAGGGTTTTTTTGTGGGTTTTTTTTTGTTTGTTTGTTTTTTAGTGTTACTAGCTTCTCCAGTAAAAGGCTAGAGGGACTACCTAATTTTGCAAGATCAAAACCTGAGCCAAACACATTGGTATTTGTTATTTCACTGAGCCCTAAAAATCTTCCATGTGTGTGAAGTAAATTTAAGATCACAGACAATTTATTTTAGAACTTTTTCATGGGCTATCCCTGAGATACTTGGGCATCTGTAAAACGACACTTAGACATTAATGTTTTTAAAGGTCTGAATAAAGCGTGCACTAACAGTCTGATTTTCAGAAGTCAAGAGAATTACAGTAGCTCGATAAAACTAACACTCAGGCTGCTAAGGCTTAGCCTCAGGGTCTGGTAATACCTGTCCCTGTGCAAGGACTATGTTTGGGTATGAATAAGAAAAAGCTGGGTATGCAGCAAACTGGTGATCTTTTTGAGCTGTAAATGAGGGAAAAAAAAATTAGTCTCTTAAACAAAACACAGTCAATCATATTTGAATGCTTTTTAGGCGCTCCTCTTTACAGTTCTCCCTTTTCCCTTCACATCTGTGTCACCTCTGAGGTGCACCAACTGTTACAGATCTTTCCTCACAGCGTTGCCTTCTCCTGGTTGACTTGAATCAAATGTGAGAGTATCACATTAATATTTGATAATGCCTTGCTCGGTTGCGTGGCTGTGCATCGCAGAGATGGGTAGCACTGGAAGCGCTGTTGGAAATACTTGCACAGTGCTTCTGGAGAGGACACCGAAGTCGTCTTCAACAGTCAAAACTTTATCCGAGTGCTCTGGTGAAGCTGTGGCTTCTTGTGTGGTGGGAATGAGCAAGCAAGGCTGTTTACCAGGCATGAACTGGCATCCTTGTGGGCAAGCTCAGCAGGCAGGACATTGCAGGGGTATAACGGATCGAATGACCCTTTCAGCTGTGGTCTTGCAAGCTGGAGGTGAGGCATGGAGACAGACAAATTGGTTCTGACACCATTCCTGTGTAGATCTTCCAGAAATAAACACAGGGCTTTGCCCCTCTGTTGACTGTGAGTACAGCTGTTTTGTAAGCACCACACAAACTGCAGATTTTTTTCCCTTCTGCAGTGATTTGATGGTAGGTAACTGGATTATGTGAAGCTCATATTGCATCATGGTGCTTTCAGTGTGTTATTTACATTATTTTGATATGCTGTAAAATAAGGCTTTGTAGAAGTAGCTCTTTCTTTTCATAACTGGAGATGTCATGTTTTTTTAAAACATCCCTGGCTCTGATAGAAAATAGATTGCTGTTATCCAGCTTGAATAAGGGCTGATGAGATTTTTATTATCCGCAGCAAATATTGTGCAAGTTCCACATCTGAAAGCATCCGATGTGATTTCATGAGTTCTGCATTTCAGTACTCTCAGATGAAACAATTTTGTGCGGTTCAGAATCAACACCAAATACTGGGAATGTGTTGACTCTATTAATTACCTCTTGGACAGTATCCAGAATACCGGAGAATCTGGAGAGCGGCTGAAACGCTGTTCAATGTGGTTATGCTGTGCTGTAAGCCTGAGCCTTGATAGTTCTATGTGAATTTATGGAGAGGCCCCATAGACACATATTCTGAAGATTTGCATTTTGACAATAAATTATCTCTTCATGGCATATGGTTTCCAAAGTACTTTAGTTGCATACTGTGGAGAGGGAAGAATATTCTTGCATGCTCAAGAATGCATAAATTCTGCGCTGGCTGTCACTTCTGCGTGTGTGTGTCCCTGTTTGGGAAGAGCATATGACTCTACGGAATTGCTGTGTGGGCTTGAATAAGCACCACGTGGCTTATTTCTCTGGCCGAGTGAGGGTTTGTGTCACATCTCTGCTCACACTTGCAGGCGATGAGTTGTTCCCTGGCTCCAGGCAATGAGGTGCATTTATTCTGTTCAGCAGAGACCTCTCGTTCTCGCTGCCCGCAGGTGCTTGGAGGCACAGGTGTCAGGAGAGTTAATGGCTTTGAGATGAATGGGCTGGTTGGGAAAATACGGTAATAATGCTACTGTAGAGGTGCTGCGGTATGGAGTAGGGTTTGTCAAACGGGGGATTAGGGTATGAATAGAGTGGATGGGGGCATTTAATTTCTTTCATCAGTTGGCCATCTTAGGGCAACATATATCCGCTTCTGTGTAGGTGTGCCTATAAAAAACACCTGCTTTTTCGGGGTTTGGAATTTGAGAAAGTGCTTATTGAAGAGGCTGCAGCTGGAAGGAGGGCTGTGGCTTGTCTGGTCAACATTGCTGCTTTATGGAGAGGGGAAGACAATGGTAGTAAATGCACTAGGACTTGAATCTCTCCAGGATTGCAATCCTGAAGCTTTAGTGAACTCTGAGTGAAGTTTCTCTTAAAGAGACAGTCAGACCGTAATGTTTGCAGTCTGAAGACTATTTATGATGAGGAGCTTAATTTAAGGTGCTTTTTTTTAAAAAAAAAAAAAAATTATTGGAATGTGAACAAGTCATACTGTTTTTGAAGTTTTTTTATGAAATGAAATTTTAAAACAGAGAGATGACCTCAACTACTCAAATGTTTGTTAACCTTCATAAAGTTAAGTCTCTGTACTCTAGCTCTCAATCAGAATAGTGGATTTTAAAAACAAACTATCTTTCCATATGTTTTTTGAAATTAAGACTAGGTTAAAAAAGAACAACTTCGAAAAATAAGTATCATTTTTCATGGTCTCACATCTTACAAAGTCCTGCCTAACTAAATTGTCCAACTTTTAAAATCTTATTCTCAGCAGTATACATGAGAAAAGTTGATCAGAAAACGAGGAAGGGTTTTTTGTTTTGTTTTTATAGTCAAAGAGCTCGAATACTAGTTAAAATGGGAAGTCTGCTTTGTTCAATATGAAACTACTCTTGTGTCACCATTGTAATGTATATTTGTCTGTCATCTGTGTCTGCCTGTCATCTATCTAAAGATATACTGAAATGTATGGGGAACTTAAGACAGTGAAATATGATATAAACAGAAGTTTGGAATTGAGGCAATATGTTAGACAGGGCATCCAAAATTGGAGCCAAAAAAATGCGTATGTGCCAGCTTCTATTCCATATGTTCCTCATAATTCCTATCAGACAACGGGAAGTACTTCAGAGCTTTTTGCAGAAGCATTCATATTATTAAACATCAGTTCAGTCAGATTCATTCATTTGATTATCTGTAGATAGGTGGAGAAATGTAGGGGAAGTGTTTGGTGTGCTTCGTAAACGAAAAGAGTTTTCATTTGGTTGAGATCACCCATGTGACAAGTATGTCTGTACCACAGCCCACACATGCATTCATGTACATTTTTATTTAAGTGTGAGTGGCAGGGCTCATCAGAATTGAGAAGGTGGAGTGCTTATGATATATAGTGGTTGTATTTAGACATTTTCATACATTCTGAGGGTGTAACATACCTGTTACGAACTTTATACCAATACTCACATCTTTAGTTACGACTTTTTTTTTTTTTCCCAAGAGCATCATGAGTTATGATCCTTGTAATATTTGGTTTTCTTCTTACTCTATTGATATGTAAATGTTAATATAATATTGGCCCAGTCGGAAGGTTTTTTTGGTGCCTTTGAGATGCATCAAAAACTTTGGGCAATAGTAAGATGTTATGTGTATTACAGGGGTTCCTTATAATCTAGGGTTGAAGGAGGCATACTGTACAGTATGTACTTTGAACCACCTACAAGACTTTTGTAGTTATGACATATGATCTGTGTTATTCTGTCTCCTCTGTGTAAGGGTGGTTTGAATCACAGAGAAGAAAAGTTCTCATTAGGTTTCTATTGTGTATACACTAAGTGATCTTGTTGTAGAGAACATCTATCCTAGTAGAGGTGCGCTGTGCCAATTTCACCATCTTAAGGTAAGAATCTGAACTTTGGTACAGGATCCTACAGACATGTCAGTAAAATGGCATTCACAGAACACTGGCAATTTGAATGAGGAATAGTTTCTAGAAATTTTTTTTACCCTAGGCTAAAGTGCCAAGGCTTCCTTGAGATGCCAAATGTTACAGCCTTTGGAGCATGCAGAACAGTATGCCTTTCCCCTTGACTGAAGAAAGTATTCATGGTTGCTCAGTGTAAATGACTTCAGTTTCTTTAAGCAGTTGTTTGTTGATGGGAAAGATGGGACATATTCCACATGCAATTGGTAATGGCTCTTTTTTAGTTAGGTATATGGTAGTAGTTACAACTGTGTACCTGAACACGTATATCTTTTTTTTTTTTTTTTTTTGTAAAAACTCAGTCAAAGCAATTCAATGTTTGCCAGAGAGTTTGAAGCACAGTTTTGGGGTGTCCTGTCCCCCCCCGCCTTGCCCCCATTGTAATATGGAATAGTTATCTGGCAAATGGTTTGCTGTATGATATTGCATCTGCATTTAAGCACCTTATACTATCCTTGATTATGAGCCATATGATGCAGGAAAACATATGAACACCATTATTTCTGGTTTGTTTGTTTGTTTTTTTTTTCCTTAGAGTCCTACATTACTTTTCTTCAAGGGACTGTGGAATCCGCTCCATTCCTCTGTTTCCTATTGTAGTTACCTCTTTCCCGTCTTCACTACAGAACAGTTGCTCCGTGACTACTAAGAAATAAGTGGAAACTGGGGATATCTATACTTTCCCTCTGGTTTACAATTGCTGTTGCCCAATCAGTATACCACTGACATGTTACAAATGTGTAGAGGAATATATGGGTGCCGTAGTAGATGTATGCAACTAAAATGGAAAAAACCTGTATAACAGAAATAACACTGTAATTGTCTGAGACGTTTTGTTCCAGTTTAAGCTGAACTAATACATTATGCAACTAAGAATTTAGCAAGAACATAATAAAGCAATAACATATAATAATAACTATGAGCTTATGTAGCTACATGGTAACATATGTAGCTTTGAAGTAACAAATTATGTTGGTTTTCATGTATTTTATTTCTTGAGTTTTTCATACAAACATAATCTGTTTATTTCAGTCTGGGATTAAATTAGGAATGTGATTAGAAAAAACTTTTTTCAGTGCAATAGTAATCATGTTTTGGATGCAAGAGCCCAGTGTCCCAGTAGTCATTGCTGTGATGGTTAGGTTTTAGCCTTTAGCTGCTTTCTGGTCCTTCCCGCTGCAGCCCAGAGCTGGGTAGCGGATCCCCTGCATGTCAAGCAGGGGAAGGCTTTCACATCCAAGAAGGAGTGGGGAACTTCCTGAGAAATGCTTCAGAAAAGCATTAAGGGGAATTAGATGTTTCGTGTTGAGGTTCAGGAAACGTCTGCCTGCAGCAGTGGCCTGAGCCTCCTCGTGCACTGCAATGTCTCGGCTTTTTATCACAGGAGAGAGCTACCTGATGTGGAGGAATTGCCTTTCTTTTATCCAGTCACATGGTGATTGGAGAAGTAATTCAGGGTGTACATGTGTTAATAACTGCTAAATGCATTATTTGAGGTTGTGCACCCTCATAATTTCACTACTTGATGCTCATCTGGAAGAGATTGAGCTTTTTTCCTCCCAGTCGTCTTTTCTTTTTTTTTTTTTTTTTTTTAAAGTTATTCTCTTTATTTTAATGATACTTGAGTTAGGACAGCCTTTTTTCTGAGCAAGCATTATCTCATTTTAGTCACATACCTGTTTTACATGAAAGATACAAAAGAAAAAAAATACTTGGTACACTTGAAGTTGAGCTGAATTTGACCCTTAAATACTGGCTTCATTCTTACTTTGATCAGTGTAAGCCATATACTGGACCCATGGAAATAACATCTCATTTACAGAGTAAGTCAGGGTTAATGAACCAGTTCTAATAGCTCCAATATTAAATTTTCATCTAATGTAATTTATCAAAACTAAATTGTTTATAATTAAGGTGGACACGTACTTTACAGCTGTTCTATACTGTAATGAAATATTAGTTAAGCATTAATCAGAAGACATCTATGGTATTTCTCTTTTTCTTTTTTTTTTTTCTTTTTTAATCCTTACAATCACACCACTTAATAGTATAAGTTCTGATAAACCTAGAAGGTTATTGTCACCTGCTCTGTGTGGGGAGATGGGAGGTTACCCCGGAAGAGAATGCTGTGGAGTAGCAAGTAAATAGTTCGGTTGAGGGAAGCTCTTCCTTGCATGAGTAATTAACCCATGTCTTTATGTGCTTGTCCAAGCTGTAGCAGGAAACTGCCCGTTAATCAAGCTGCTGTTTGGTCATTCATACTTTCAAATCACTGGAGGCAGATCTGGAAATCTGAAATGGTCACTGTGCTTTCCTCAGGGGGTAACTGCGCATCAGTAGTAGGTGAAATAATGACTTTAAATCTGGGCTTTTCAGAAATGAGGTGCTGATATATGAGCAAGTGAATTTTAAGTGGTCCAAATTGGTTTTAGTAATTGCCTTTTACGCTTCTGTTGCCTGCCTCATGTTTGATGTAGGAAATATGATACGATCACTAGAAATGAAAAAAACTATTGTGAGTTTTGAGAAACCTTTGTCTTTATAAGCAAAGTCAGTTGTTTCTGCTCGCTGTTTCTAAAGTAGCCTTGTGAGGCCGTCTCTGACGGGTTATTAAAAACAGGCGCTCTTCTTCAGGCCAGTGATTGTTCAGGGGATGACTTCTGATCCACGAGTCTTCCTGCTGGAGATGGGGAAAATGTTCATGGCCTGAAGTAGAAGTAAGCACAAGAATTTGTTATGGTATTAATTTGTACGCATGGGGCATTTCAAGAGGACTAACCATTTCTTCATTAGCCCATCAGCTTTTGGGGAACCATCTTGCCTTCATTGGTAGTCTTCAAATCTTGATTTTGCTTCCTTTTTCTCTCTCTCTTCCTTGTTAATTTTGGTACTTCTAAGATAGAAAAATGTAATTTTAAATAGATCACAGCAGTTACGCAACACTGTAATTTTGAGCCACTTACGGAGTATGCCACATCCTTAAAATCAAATATTAATGAATTCCATAATAAACTATGCTACCACTTATGAGCCTCTACTAGCTAGAAATAAAGTGACGCTGTGCAAAATGGTCCGTCTCGATAGACATCCTGAATATCAAGAACTAAATCCAGTCCAGGGGAGCAGGAGCAGGAGAAGCAGGTCCTTCAGGTACAGAAATAATCTTAGTTTGATCACAGGAGGATAGCAAAGTATTTTGAAGCTCCTAAAATGGTCCCTGTCTGAGAGAGGGCTTTGCACTTCAGCCCTGTGTGGCAGAAGAGCAGGTCTTTCAGCGCACCCTTGGCCTGCCAGCATCTCCTGTGAGTTCAGAGCTGGGTTCCCATGTTCTGGCCCCAGAATACTGGGCTAAATGTTGAAGCCTGTAATCAGGCAGACTCTCAGGGAATCAAGATGTACTATGATTTTTGCATCTGTAGATTAAAACAGGATGACTTTCTGGAATTAAACTTTAGGAAGGCCTGTGAGGGTCATGAGTTGTGCTACAATACCTCAACACTAACCAGATTCTTTAAATACTGTATACTCTGAAAGCCTTCAGGATTTGGCCCTCTGCTCGGTCCTCACACAGAATAACTTGGCATGGAAGAGATTCGGTGTACATCGTCTCTATCCATCCTGCAGCCTTCACCTTCACCATCGTTTTCATAATGGGAAACGCTACTGGTGCCAGCCCCACTGAAATCATGCTGCTGGGGTACTGGGACTGAGCATCTTGAAGGGGTGGGCGAGAGTGACAGCATGAACCTCACTCTCAACAAAAAACCCAGGGGGATGTTGCTTCCATGTAGTGTTACCAGCTCTTCCTTTCAGTCCTGCCAGACTTATCTGCAACCCCAATTAGAGGGGGAGAATGCCTGTCAAAATAACTTGTGACTTTTCACATCCTTGTTGTTCAGTAATAAATACAGAACGTGTTTACAGTCCAGATGCTATTCTGAAAAAAATGTTAAATAATTAGTCTTTAATCAGGAAAAATGTAGTATTTGGTATTTGAGGTTTTTTTCCCATGTGCTACAGAGAAACAGAGAAGGCAGCACCTTGAAGGAACTGTCTTGTACAGGGTTGATTTTTTTTTTGATGGCTTTCAATGTGCTTTTATCATCATAACAGAGGTTCTTAGTGACTCATACTATAAAAGCAGCAATCTGTTAATGAGGCATTTACCTTCAAATGTTTGAAATGCCATCTTGAGTGGCTTTAAGTATTAAGTTGTGATAATATAACTGCACTGTACTTTAACAATTATCTGTATTTAAATTCCCACTCTGACTTTTTGAAACTGTGTTTTAGCATCCATCAGCCCCTAAATACACGAAGCCTGTTTTGAAGGCTGACATTCTGGGCCCTCATTCTTGAAAAAATGATATTCTGAGGGAATTTCATCAAATAGTTTAACCTCTAGGTCTGGAATTCTGCCTTTCATCATTTAGTTGGGGCCTTTTGACAATGATGATATTTGTTTCCAAGCTCTGTAAATTCTCGAACTCTCAGAATACATTCCCATGTCTCCATGATCAAAACAGTAATTTATACTGCAGATAATAGAGTTTTGGCCCTCAAGGTAAAGCAAAGAAACAGTAATGCTTACGTAGTTTTACTGTGGCAGTAATGCAGAGCCCTAGGAGAGCCTCCAGCATAAAACCAAAAAAAGCACGGCGGGCAGATGTAGTAGATATTTACAAACTAGCAAAGCAAGAAAGGCCACCATACTATGTCACAGCATGCCTTCAAAATAGAGGCCAACGTGATGTTGGACTGAGCAGTCAGTTTAATTAAAGACAAGTGCAAATAGCAAGAAAACACAGTTAAACCATCAGAACACCTGTGTAAGAGTGCTCTAAATCTTCACGACGTCTCTGAATCCTGTCAGCAACAGCGCTTCTCCCCGGCTCTCACTGTCCCATTGCTCTTCTGATGGCATCCTTGTGTAAGAACGTTTTGTTTGCCAGATGATGATCCTGCGGGTACCCAGCGGTGGTGTTTTGCCCGTTCCTAGCCCCGTTACCCTCCCTATCTTTCACTTTGTGTTGCTGTTCATTCAGGAGAGGAATATTAACATGCTGTCCCCCATTATGTCCATTAAATGAACTTTGCATTTGCAATGCAATGTTAATTTTTTTAGACTCTTGCACACTGCAATGATCTCCACTTTTGAACTTGCTTTCCTATATTGCCTTCCTTCAGACAGCTGCTTCGCTATTACCTGTGAGGCTTTTGCAAATGACATGTGCTACAGCACTTGCTGGATTTTTAGCTACATCAGGTTCCGTACTGGCAAACCAATCTTTTCCACACATGGTGAGGTTGTTGCTTCTTTTGAAAGGCATTTTGCAACAGCCTGTGCACTGCGGTGCTGTCAAAAACACATGCCTCATAATAAAGATTTATGTGCTGTATATATGTCATCCCTGACAATCCTAGGCTGTTTATGTGCTCTGCTAATACAGTGACTAAGTCTTCAGAACCATAATGTTCAAAGCTCATGCTTGTCTCTTTCCATTTGTCCTTTTGGTGTGGTATCTGTTTCCTGTTTCTTAGCCAGTTATTTCAGAGCTAATTAACTTATTTTAAATGAGTGCAGATTTCCCCCCCCCCAGTATTGCATTTCTTATCTCCCATGCAAATAGAGGTCTATGAAACTGCATTAGTTTGCTTCTAAACATGGCAGACTCAAGGAAATGCCCTGTGACTTCCTTAGTCCGTGTATCCTGATCGCTATTACCACTCTGCAATATGTTTTTAAAATCTGTAATTTGATTAAATAGTGAATATACCTGCTTAAGGTACTTAGGGTTTGGGGGTTTTTTCATTACTACTTACAATGGTCGACGCCGGAATCAAAAGCATTAACTGAGCATGTAATGGGGAATTCTCCTTAAAGAGTCCATGTGAAAAATATGCCTGAGGGGTGAACTCTGTTTTCTGTCATACAGAGATAAACTGAGAGGGACTCTACTGATGTGAATGGAAGTAGCTCACATTAAAATCACCATAATGATAGTAGGAAAAAAAAAGTTATAATGGATGTTGCTATCAAAATCTTAATTTCCTTTCTGACAAGCAGAAATGTTTTGCTGCTCATTCCAGCATTACCATTTCTAAAATATAGGCTTTGTTGTAAGGAATGGGTCCAGAAAAGTGTCTTTGGGGCCTTGCTTAAGTAAGGACTGCAGATGGCTTTTAAGTAACTATAAAATGAGAAAGGTAAATGATAATGGCCAACTTGCGAAAGAAAAAGCAGACACAAAAAGCATCTAAAAGAGGTAGTGATGGAGCTTTGTTCTGCTATAGATTTGTTACTCTGTAATCTGACTCAGTGTTTCACAAAATGACAGCATGGTTGAGGTTGGAAGGGACCTCTGGCGGTCAACTTGTCCAGCCTGCCCTGCTCAAGCAGGGCTACCTAGAGCTAGTTGCCCAGGACCATCCCAAGGATGGAGACTCCACCACCTCTCTGGGCAACGTGTGCCAGTGCGTGGTCACCCTCACAGTGAAAGTATTCCAAGCACAGAAATAAGAAACTTGACCCATATCTTGAAGTGACTGTTATAATGATCTCCCAACACAAAAATGAGGCTGAAAGAGTTGAAATGATCATTGGCTGCATGAGAAGGAGCACAGCTGCTAGAAATGGGAAAGCAGTATTGCCCTGAGATTTTGCCTGAATACTCTCCCCAAGTCTGGACCTGATATTGCAGTGAAGTATGCAGAAGTGCTCCTGTACCAGGGAAAACCACCAGGCAGGAGGCTTAACGATGCCTGTTACACACTGTGTCTGGCAATTGGGTAAACTGATCACTCACCAAAAGTTATTTCATAATCCATCCTCTCCTTCTTTTCACTGTGAAAGAAAATGGATGAGGAAGAGGTTTCCAAAGATTTTGAGTGATGGGTGCAGACTTTGCACAAGTCTGCAGATGCTCAGAGAGTTTTGGGAAGTTTTTCATGGCGAAAGGTTTGGGTGCTGCAGGACACCTGCTGAAGCTGGTTCCCTGTAGGCATCCTGCTGGCACCTACCTGAATAGCACGGTGCTTCCCTTGCTAGGCAGGGTGGAGAAGAGAGGCTGTCTTGGCTGCTGAAAGGCTTAACGACCTCTTACACACTGTGTCTGGCAATTGGGTAAACTGATCACTCACCAAAAAGTTATTTCATAATCCATCCTCTCCTTCTTTTCACTGTGAAAGAAAATGGATGAGGAAGAGGTTTCCAAAGATTTTGAGTGATGGGTGCAGACTTTGCACAAGTCTGCAGATGCTCAGAGAGTTTTGGGAAGTTTTTCATGGCGAAAGGTTTGGGTGCTGCAGGACACCTGCTGAAGCTGGTTCCCTGTAGGCATCCTGCTGGCACCTACCTGAATAGCACGGTGCTTCCCTTGCTAGGCAGGGTGGAGAAGAGAGGCTGTCTTGGCTGCTGAAAGGGCCTATGCTTTCTGGCAGATCTGGGGGTGAGAAGGGGGCTGTGCAGCTGCCTGAGGCTGTGTGGCAAAGAGCGCTAACTTACTCCGAGATCCAATTTCTCTTAAACATTCATAGCACCTGATCAAAAGCTTTACAGGGAAGGAGGAAATACGTTCTGTGTTTTGTTCATGAAACACGTTGCCAGAAAGATGACTAACTGAGCTACCTGACAACTTTTAGGAAATGTTAAATGAGTTCATATGCGATTGTGTTTTTGTGAAGTTGCATTTTTAGGGCACAGATGTCTTGCTTCCACCCATGCTGTCAAGCAATGAAAATGTGGATGATCAAAAGGTTATATTAAATAAAAACAAACAAACAAACAAAAAAACACCCCTGTGTTTTTTTAGCCTGTGTGATTTTCCCCCTCCCCGTGTGTTGGTTTCTGATCCTTCAAGGTATAATTGGGTCATACTTTCCAGTTTTCTCAGTACAGTCCCCAAATTGCAAAAATCCTATTGACTTAAAAGGGAATTGGTATTTTCTCTGTAAGCTTTTTTGGAGTGGTGGGGTTTGAGGTTCTCAAGTGATCCACTGATTCCAGACATGGAGCCTAAATGAAGTACTGAATGTCATACAGGTGGGCAGCACTTTTTGTAAGCATACATTTGTGTGTCTGTTTTCTTGCATATGGTTGTTAGCACGTAGATGGGTGTACTGTGTGGCCAGGGTCAACCCACCAATATAGGATAGGTATTGTAGGTTGGTTGTTTGCGGTTTTTTGCAGAAGATGCCTAAATAGTTAGAGTACTCAAATCAGCTATAGGGTCTTCAGAAGTACTCAGTGTCTCTTCAAAAAGGCTATGCAAATCCCATTTTTACCACTTAAAATTAAACTGAGGTGTGGTTAGGATTTGAAGGTGTAAATTAGGTAATCAGTGTGGTAATAGTAAGTTCCCGATTTTCCATGGGTTTGTAATAATAATTGTAAACCATGTTTTGACTTGAGTAAGATCTTAATTTATGCCAGTAGTGAAAATAAGCTTGATGAATTCACTGCCTTACATGCATGAACACAATTTGGTATATTGTTCAGACTCTACTACTGACAGTATCGGGGCTAAAAAAGCTTGGAAGAGAAGTAAATGTGATTGTTTTTAATCTAGGACTCACATGAGATGAATTCACTGTATCTGCTGTATTGCTGTAATTATATACTGTATTAGTATATTGACAGTATACTGCATCTTACTCAAAATTACATGTTATTTTCTTCCATTTTCAAGCCGTTGATTCACCTACAGATTCATTAACTAATGCAACAGATTTCCCCAGAATAACCACAATATCTCTGCTTCCTTTTAGCAAATGCATTACATGGTTACAGGGAACTTTAAAGCTGTGAATGTGGAACTTGCACTGACTTCCGTCAGAGGACCAGACCCAAATCTTTGCAGAGTCAGCCTCTTCTCTACCCAAATGATTAGAGCATTTGATTCCACTTACTGGTGTTGAACATTGTTTGTCATCTGTATCCTACTAATAATACATTTTTTTTGCAATAGATGTTAAAAAAGAAAATGCAGTAAACAGTATTGAAGAAAAAAACCCACAAATGTGTAAATATCACTGGCCTCTGATATCTTCTTTAAAATATTTAGTTGAAAGAAATGTAAACTGTCCTTTTCTGTTTTTTAATGTTTGAGGGAGGCCTGCAGGTTGGCATGCCTGAAGATATTTGTTGCTGTGGTATCCTATTTCTCACTTGACAGTGTTCCCTCAAGCTTTGCATCCTTATTAACTGAGCTGGTCATGCTGTTTGCAGCCTCACTGGTAATGGTGACCCAGACTTTCAGTGACGACTGGGAGGGAAGGACCTTCTCATGGTGCTGGTAGTACCGCGGCGCTCCATAATGCTCTGCACATTTGCAGAGTCTCTCTGCCCAAGCAAACTTCTTTTCACAACTGGAGATTAATCACCTACTGGGCTTGTAGATTAATTTTATTAACAGGCACATACCGGATCGTTAGTTTAGGCTCGTGGCTTGATCTCGCACTTCTCCTATTCTCTTCTGACAAGTGGAAACATTTTATAAATAGCAAATGAAGTGAAAATGGGATTAAAAAATGAAAATAATGCTATGAAGTATGAAAACCATATTTTTGTTTAAATAAGTTAGTAGTTGGAGGAGACATTTTCCCAAATTGCTTTTTCAAGCTTTTTTTCTCTCTAGTTTTTCATTACTTCTTTTTTCCTCTGCATTTTAAAATTCCAGTTATTTATTATGCTTGGTATATAGTTTATTAGATGCTCAGCAGATAGTTTACAACACTAAATTTTAAACTGATAGTACACTCTGCATTTAAATTCCAGTTATTTATTATGCTTGGTATATAGTTTATTAGATGCTCAGCAGATAGTTTACAACACTAAATTTTAAACTGATAGTACAATTGCAGAAATTTTGTTTGTGCTTTAGGATGTAAAACCAGAAAAATAACATTCCTCAGCTGGTCCTGTCAAAGCAGAATATTTGAGGGAATGAATCTTCATGTCTGGCTGTGCAGGCACAGTGCTCATTAATGGGAGCAAAGGCAGAACAAGCCACCTAACAATCCATTAATGGGGCTTTGTAGCCTTTCTGTTTGAGGAAACATCACTAACGACTCATGAGGTCAGAAAACTATGCAGAGAGCCGTGCTCCTCTGGGCTTTCCCAAAAGAAGGCTAGGAGGGCATCCTGAGAGTCTGCTAACTTCCATGTGTTGGGCCCTGTATCTGTTAGTGGTAGCACCTACGGATGATGGACAAATGTTTCTTGAACTCTCAAAAACTGTGGAAATCGGGCCAGTATGTTTTGTCGCTTTGTGACAAAAATGCCAATTGTGAGCAGAAGTGAGAGTCCTTCAAATTCATACAGAAAGAGAGGCAGGAGAGCTGCTGTCTCTTAATATTGTATTTCTAACAGTTCGTTACAAACGTTTCCTGCACATCTGACAATGAATTGTAATGGACTGTAATTATGGCAGGAATATGTGCTGTATTTTGATTTGAAGTCCATTGTGAATTAGTTAAGTGCAAATCTGAATGCTATAACAAAGTGGTGGCTGATTTACGCAACTGGTTTAATTTTCCATTCTGAAATAAGATGAAGCTGAGGTTTTTATTTTAAAGTTTGTAGAGGACTTTTATTTACAAAGTCACTGACTTCTGTAAATTCTACCTTTTGATTTCTTCACAATTGGTCCATTAATGTCAGTGGAAGCTTTGTGTCTTGTTTATGTAGGTCTCTAGACACAAACATCTCCTACCAGTACTGCTGTTATACTCTGTGCTGAAGGAGCTGCTAAGCTTTGCGTTCCTTGATAGAAACCTCAGTGTGACACAGTGTATTACTGCTTTTAAAAACCAGCTTGTGCGTTAGCAGCGCCTTAGTTGGGTGATGCGATGCTTCTTAAAATTTGCTTTTTGCGCAAGGTGAGGTGACATGAGATGCTGCTTTTTGTGCAAGGTGAGAATGTGGAACAGCATCCTCCCAGCTTACGAACCTGAAAATGTTGAGCTTTTAACCAGTGGGGTTTGGCTTTTTAAAATAAATAAATGTCTGGATGGGTTTAAATTGGTGAACTAATTGATACTCTGTGATTGTTCTGGAGTGTTTTCCCCATTTAGTGGTGATGAGATAATATTTTGTTTAAGCAAAACACCATCAGTCCCTCCCATTACCGGTTTTGTTTATTAGGAGTGAGGAAACTCTTGGGGTGGTTTTTTTTTTTTAAGATTTCTATCAGTTTTTCCTTACTTTTAAAGGTGGATAGGCTTCACTAAGCGGCAGTGTTGCCAGAGGTCACAGCTGCTGAAGGAAGAAAATTAACATACAGTATGTTAATTTGTTTTCCCTGTCCTTCAGTCACAATGAGGAGAGTCTAAATATTTCAGTGACTGAGACTTTGGATTCCCGCTCCTTGCTACACAACAACAACAAAAGCTATTTATAGCAATAACAGTTAGCAATGATACAGCAGCCTCAGACAGCTATAGGCAGTGTCTCACCATGACCACAAATGTTAACTGCTTTTGCACTGAATGCCTCTGTGAAAACAAAGAGCACTGAGAAATAAAGATCAAAGCAAAACCAAAAGAAAGATTTTTTTATTGCTATGTTTTACTTTGCTGGCAGACCAGAGCAAAGGTTTTCTGAACATTTAAAAGATGAAAAAGGTGAAGAATCCCAGAAGCGATTTATCTTGAAGCGAGATAACTCTAGTATTGATAAAGAAGACAATCAGGTTGGTTCTCGGTTCGAGAGTTGCTGAAATTTGTTCTGTTTTTGAAGGTGGGCTGACTGATGTTATTGTTGTTCTTTTGTTGTTGCTCTCCTCCTCCTCCCCTGCCCTCCTGCCCCCTCCCCGCCTCCTCTGGCGTACGTACCACTGTGGGTAGCATCGAGCCCCGGCGTGGCCGCTTCAGCCATGGCAGTGTGTGGGTTTGCATGGGTGGTTTGCTTGGTGCAGGACTTGCTGCATGCCCACGGGAGGGGGAATGCCGGTGGCTCCGGGCTGCGTGGAAGGCTGTGTCAGTCGCATTTCTCAATGTCTCGCCTAACTATGGCAGTTGTTCCGCTCCCTACAGCTTTCTCCTTCCGTTGTACCCATTCAGAGTTGGATTTCAGTATGGACTGATGATAAACTGATGTAGCCCAAAAAGGAGAGAGGAAAAAAAAAAAATTAAAAAAAAAAAAAAAATGCCCCAAACAAACATGTGATGGTGAGGCCAGGCTGATTTTTTTTTTAAACCATCCTAAATTAAATTTTGACAAAAATTAATCGGTTTCATCTTTTAGTTCCCTCCCTCCTCCTGTGCCCTCACCACCTTTCACTGTCTGTGTAACATACTTGCTTGTCGTGCATGTACTGTGGCAGGCGTTCCCCCTCTGTGTTGCCTGTGCCATAACACTACCTTACCTTAGGTGAGCCCGATGAGTAGGGGAGCGCCAGGGAAATGTGTGTGTTTTGTGCTGCCTTTAAAAGCGAGTGTTGTGCTGTTTCAATCCAGTGCAAGCTGTGTATGTGGAATATATTAACAAAAAAAACCAAAAAGGGTTCTGACGTGAATTGCTTTTTTGAGAAAATTCTCACAGGTAAGAAGACAGCGTATGCTTTCCTCGCTTAGGTTATATTTGTGGAGGGACCTGCCAGTGAGTCTCTCATTGCCACTCTCCTTCATGTTTTCAGTAAAGGACTGATTTCCTTTCTTTTTTTCCTTGTTTTCCCTTTTTTCCCTTGACTTTCAGTTGTACATAGCAGCCTTGCTAGTTATGCTGCATCCAAGTTGGCTTCGAAAACAAACCCTGAGCATTTTCAGGGTGTGGTGAACATGGGGATCAGCCAAAGGAAAGCAGCATGACCTATCTCACTAGGTGCTGGGGTGCAGGGGGAGAAGGAGCAGTACTCGAAACCCAATTGCCAATGAAGCATTTCTTGCTAGGGGTCCTCTTCTTCTCTCCTCCCTCCCACAGCACAGCCATTTCCTGCACTGCGGTTTACCGAGGGGCACAAATGGCCCTTCTTTTCCCAGCGAAACTGAAGTCGAGGGTTCCTTATGGTGTGGAAACGGTTAAAACTGTCATGCCCGATATTTGGGACTTCTCCTTGTACACATAGACGTTGGTGGGTTTCTTCTAGGGTTTGCAGTTTAGCTCTTGCAGCCTAGTTTCCCTCTTTTCTTCCTCAATTTTGTAGGTAGCGCAGTGCTGCCTGCCCTCCTGCTCCTCGCAGCCGGTAGGAGAGTCGAGAAATCTTAGCAGTCGAGAGCAATGGCATTTAGGCTTGGGGTGAGAACACCCGATTTTAAGACGGTGGGTCCACAAAAGCCGTGCAGAAAGCCTCGTTTTGGCCAATCGCTCTACAAACCCGCGTGCAGTATCTAACTGGAAACCCTCAGGTGCCCAGCCTCGCCAGGCACTTTGTGCAGGAATGACAGCAATCGTTTTCATGCTTCATTTGTTTAAGTGAACATTTATTATTCTCAGCTGACAGTTACTTAACGGCAGTTTTTAACAGCTCAACTTATATAACCCTCCTGGTTTTCTTTCTGCTCAGCAAAACAGAATTCTTCCATTTAGAGATGACAGACGAAGTAAATCAATTGAAGAGAGAGAAGAGGAGTATCAGAGAGTGAGGGAGAGAATATTTGCACAAGATGTGAGTAGTTGTTTTAATTGCCTCTTTAGTGCCATACCTTCGCCGGTAGTCAGTCAGTCTTGCTCCCCTCCGACACGAACACCGCAGCTGGACTTGCCCTGTGGAGCTGGAGGCGACAGGGAAGGGCAATTGGCGCAGAGGGTCCGAGAGGAGCTCGAGAGGTGCGGAGGTTGGCTTCTGGAGAAGGAGGTGAAGAGAGCTGCAGGGAGAAGGGTAGAGGACAGATCAGGCCCAGCATGTTGTCTAGGGAGTGCTTATCCCATTTCTTTGAACGTTCATGTGGTCTAGGTTTCCTTCTCTTTTCCTTCTCTTCTGCCAGCCGAAGAGCAGTGATTTAAATGGACACTCTCAGTAATTTCAAATAGCTGCATTTATTTCATATTTGTTTCGAGCTGGATCAAATTTCGTAAGTGTCCTTCTGCAGAGCCTCCTCATGGCTTTGTTTCTTTGGACCAGTTCTGTAGCATTAAGACACTAAGAACAAAGAAAAGCCAGAGGTTAAACATGGAATTGCACGGGTTTTTTGAAATGACCGATTAAGGAACTGTATTTCTGCCATCAGAAAGAGTTGGTCACATTGTTGATGATTTTATTCTGAAGGGAATAAAATGAAATAGGCATTATAATTCCTGCCTTACTAAAAAATCAGAACTTGCACAACAAGCTACATTGCTAGAGGGAAAACATTTAAATACGAAACATCTGTGAGCAATACCTCCATGTTTCTGAAAAAGGAAGAAAATTATAATTTGCTATAATACTGTAATGACAGGGTCATAAAAGGAAAAAAAGAAAAAAGTCAACATTTTAATGTTTTATCTCACATCTCAGTTGGGAGCTCTGCCACTTAGAGGAATATGGGAATAAACCCAGTTAAAACTATTACTGAAAATCATATTTGGCAGTGTCCTTTTAAATTAAAACTGTTCATATGTTGCAGGGCTAATAGTATTATTTTAGATATCCTGTTATTTTGCTCTGGTTTTGGAGTTGCACACATCCAAGTTATTTTTCTTTAGCAGAATATATTGTATAGTTTTAAGGTGTGCATTGTCTCATTTGTGAAAAGTAATTTTGCTTGTTTATAAGTAGCTTGCCACATCTAAATGTTTTTAGCCTGGCTTTTCCTTTCCTGACTGAGACAATTCCAGTAAAAGCAGAGGCCTTTTGGTTTACATTTTGCTTTCAGCATGTGGATCTGATGTAAATACTGTCACAGTATATATGGTAGAGTTAGAGTTGTTCAAGGGCTGCAAAAGCCTCTTTGCAACCTGTCTCCTATATGAAAGTTGCTGTTTCTGGCTTATCACAAAGGAGCTTGTACAAAACAAAAAATCTTTGGGTTTGGAAGCAGACCTCAAACAAGGCAAAATGTTGCTTAAAAATACCATATGGAAACTTGTTTCCAAAAGAATGCAGTTTCTATCACAAGCAGTAGCTACAAATGTAAGGCTGGGAAACAGAGGTGGCTGGGAAAGTGTGCTGAAACTCGCTCCACAATGAACTGCTGTTTTTATCTCTAGATACTTGTATTTTAAAGACAGGCAAGCGGTGAGCATTTTAATTGCTTGCAGCAGGAGGTTGTTGTGGTCCATTGGGTTAGCATCTCTGACCGAAATAACAGCGTGGTTTGTGGCAGGCATTTTAAATGGATTGGGAGTGAGCATTTTTAAAGATAAGCAACATTAGATATCTCTCCCTCTCTCTCTCATATCCACTCATTTGCTCTCTCTCTCTGCTATTGCAGGTGTTAGTGAGCATCGTAGTGCAGTGAATTTCAGCAAGCTGTATTAATAATATTAACAGGAATATATGTCTCGGCTGAGCTTTTTTGAGTGGAGCACTCCTCACAGATATAAGGTGTTTTTAGGATTATGTCAGTGGTTGTGGTGGTGGATAATGTCATTTTTTTCAGTTTTAGGAAAGAGAGCAATGGCTTCTTACTATAGGTAGCCACTTACTGCATGCAAGACTTTAATGATTGCAGAGGGCTTTAAAACTATAATGAATCCAATTCTCTCCAGGTTTCTCTGAGGTAGGTACCTAAGGCTTGTCATCCTGCAAATTATAGATGTAGAAAGAGAGACAGGGAGGGATTAATCATGTGGTATTTTATTATCTCTATACTATTTACACTGCTGTAGTCAAGCCTTCATCAGTGCCTTGCTTATGAACCTTAGCAAATGGATTATAGATACTTCACTTCTAATTAGAGTATGCATGGAGAGAGCTTGCATAAGAGGTCTCCAAAGGGCAACCATGAAGGTCAAGAGTACTGCCATAACTTGTTGCACCTAGCACCCCTCTTTGAACATGTTTGAGGTACCCAAAACTCTTTGGATAACATGTCAGCCCAAGAGTCAGAACCTTGAACAAAATTTAGGAGGAAAGGCAGTCTGGTTACAGGGGCAAAAATTTCTGTGCATGTTTCAGATGCTGTGAAAAATGTCTTAACCTGGACCCCACATACCAGCCAACAGATAGTTTGCTTGCCCTTCCTTTGATTTTGCAGTACTCTAGTGCGCCAGATATCTTCATTTCCAAGTGGGAAGGTTTTAACAAAATAAATATGTTCATGAATAATGCCATCATTTTGATAGTCCTTATGATGATTAGTCTGATATTAGTCAGTTTAAATTATACTTTCTGGCAAGTTTTCCATCTGCTGTCTTGGCTATCATAAATTTTGACAAGGGGAGCTGGAGGTTTTAATGACTCCTGTCATGTGTAGAGTCATAGCAAGTGGCAGGGATTGAGAAGCATGTTAATGTGATACCTTAATAAAAGGATTGGTGAAGAAATAAATAGTTAATAAGGGTGATCATTCAGCTCACTGAAATAAGAACTACAAAGTGCACCTCAAACTTCTCAGGCTGCTAACAGTAAAACAGCGCTGCATGAGCTGTTATGCTCAAAGCTATTTTCAAGGTTATTTTTTAATTGCAAAGCCTACAACCTTCCTTTTTAAAACATGTTTTTATTGGAAACTTAGTTTGTGAATTTTACAACCAAGTGCACTGGAGCAGAGGACCTGGAGTATCTGAGTCTTGCAAAGAAGTAGTTTCATGTCTGAACTGCTTTAGTTGCTTTTAGCAGGTTGAAAAGTAATTGTCCAAGAAAGACAAAGAACAATCTAAAAGGATAAAAAGAAGTATATGTTGTTCTTTCCCTGTGCGTTAATTCAAATTGTAGATTTAACTGAGAATCCCAAATGCGTGCGTAAATGGTACACTACATTTTGCTTTTAAGCACGCAGAAAATCGATTCTAAAGACTAGCAATCAAATTACGTAGGGGAAATTTCATTCTTCAAGGTTAATGCAATGTATAACCTCATGAGCCAGAATCATGTAAGGGCCATCCATTGTTCATAAATGTATTCCCTGGTAATCATTGTGTATTCATTGAAAAATGTAGATCTTTTATTACTTACACAAATGCTAGGATTGCCCATGGTACACATGGAACTTATTAAAGGAAATACACATGCTTTTTATTTTTTTTTGTTGTTAATTGTAACGGCTATTTTTGACTAAGTAGTGTATTCTGAAGAACCAGATCCTTTAGATAAAATAAATCATGATTCCTGTACCTAAGAAAAGACTGAGGATCTTTATCACTCTCTGATCAGAGAGAGTCACAAAAGAAATATTTGAAAAGGTGGCTTCAGCCTGTCGTATCCTTCTAGTAGGAAAAGATTAGGAAGAAGAGGGTTTAAAATTAATAAAAACAAAACAAAGACATGCCTCATGTTAGCTACCATAAACCCGTAGGTACTAAAACTCCCGTACTGCTGTACAGAGCCTTTGTTTGTGGCTGCAGATCAAGCAATAAGCATCAGTTGGAAGCCTGAGATCTATCACGTCTTGTTAACTGACGTGAAAATGATTACCTGATGGTATCCACTGCAGGATATTGCTGCATGTTAATAGTTATCTATGTTGGCTAATGTAATTAAAAACAAGAGCAGCAACCCCCAGTATACCTAGTGCACTGGCAGAACTGATGCACGTTTTCCAGTTGAGACTTTAAAAGGTTCTCGGAAATTGGAAGAGTGAAATACTCGTTTCATAAATGACAATTAGTCATACGGAGCACCGTAATGGAAATCTTGCATGCGGAGGTCTCCGAGGAGGTGAATTTGTAGGTAATCTTGCATAACTTTCTTCCTTTTGTAGATTTGTTGTCAGTGTCTTTGATAAGTATACAAGAGCCAAGTGTTTTAAGAATGTTTTTGACAAGAGCTGTGCTGTGTACTTAAGCTTTCCTGGTGCTTTAAATTGAGCATTATTGATGCTATAGATTAGGAAAGTAAGTCCTGACCTTGTAGTAGCTAAATTGCTATCCAGAGCTGCTTAGCCATCTGATTTTTTAACAGTAAGAATAACATCATAAAAAAGTGCCTGTCTTCTCTGCCTCTCAGCCTCAAACCTGTACTGAAAAATAGTTTCCAGGGATTGTGTGGCCCTGTGCCAGCATCGTCAGTCAGGAAGACAAATGGAGTTATTACAGACTCTGTCTTTAAGTCTGTAATGCAGTTGATAGTGGTTCCCATCAAGACACTGAAAAGGGAGCAGACCTCTTCCCTTGCTTGATAAAATATAAATCCCAGGTATTTATTCTGTTTTATGACCCAGTCTCTTTAAAAACTTGAAAAAATAAAATTAAGTTTAAAAAAAATATTCCAGACAGGTACATGCCCCTTTGCTTTTGTAACTTTGTGGGGACACAAAGTACACCGTATTCTGGTCTAAGCAAAGGTTTTTACTCGCTTGTTCTGGAAGAGTAGCTATAATGCTGCTTTGGAAATGTGACTGCAGTGAAGTCAATGCACTAATACCTATCATGAACCTCAAAGTGAAGACACAGCCCTGTAGTTGAGGTTGTACAAGCCCACGGGGTGATTTCACTATGCTCATAGGTAGTTAGACTATGCTGAAGTCTGCACAGCCATGTTTGTTAATGAAACCTTGTGAGTAAGGTACATAAAATGAGAGAAGAGGCAGTGTCATAGTTGTACAAAGGATCCAAGTGGTTTTAGGTGGACCAGTTTGTGCCTCCTGGGGTGAAACCCCCTAGGTCTGCTATAGCTGGTGGGAATTTGGTCCTTGGCAATGGAGAACTTGCTTCTGATATCCTGAGGCTTTGTGCTAAAGAGAGATGCACTTACCACTGATGCAGCCCAGAGCCTTGCGTGTTTAGTTGGAGTGCAGGGTGGGAGCTCGCCTGGGAAGCCCACGGAGCTGTCAGATGTTCTCTGATGTGGATGCTGGGTGGGCGAATTACAGCTTTAATGAGAAACCGCTTTGCTTTCTCAGGGCTAAATTCATTCCTTGAGTAAATTGATGGGATGGCACTGGCTGCAGTGCCAAGGGAAAACTTCGCCCATGTATCTGCTGGAGCACTGGGAATGAGCAGGGTGTTGCTTATGGTGTTGGCCAGCGCTCTTTGAGTAGGTCGTTAGCTCACCCTTTTCAAAACAGAAACATCCCAAATCCGTGCATATCCCATGCCATTAAAATTTGACACAGCTAATGATGGCATTGCATTATTCTTTGAGCTGAGTCCCATTGTTACAGAAGTAATGGGCATGATCTCTGGTGCCCTCCTCCCTTTGCCTGCCTCTTGTTTAAATTCAGTGCAAGTACTGACTGTCCTTTTTTCTGTACCTCATGGAGATACAATCCAATGACAGCTACGAGGCACTTTGTGTAGTGAACATGAAATAGGAGGGAAATGAAAAAATCAAAGAGGGAGAATTATTCATGGGAAATTGAGCGCAGCTTCATTTCTCTGCATAAAAATTTAAGTAATGCTAAAAGAATTATACACTTGCCCATAGGATTTATTTCTTCCGAGCCCTTCACCTTTCTTGGCATCTAAGTCCTCCAGCAGAGAACGTTTTTGCAATAGGCTATTGTTGTTGTTAATATTATTATTAAGATTATTATCATCATTTTATATCTCAATGTGGGTATGACTGTTTCCTCTCCAACCGTAAAATGTGAAATCACGTAGTATTTCTCAGTACTGCAGTATCTTCTCTCCCTTTGAAGAACTTTGTCAATTCTGCATGCTTTCCTTCTGTTTGTCCTTCCTACCTGCAGCTCTGTGCTATTCTGCAATCTTACTTTGAGGTGGTAGGGCAGACCAGTGGCACCTTGTATTACGTAGGAAAAACATTTTACCCCTTTGAATTGCCAGTATTTTGCACATACCACCTTCTTCTGATCTCAGGACTAAGAAGTTTCAGTTTGTTTCCAAACTGAGACCCCTCGTTGGCAATGTGTTGTAATGCATGGAATTTATTTTACCGGCCTGACCTTATTCTTGACCTTTTTTCCCCTCTTGTCTTCTGCAAATGCAAATGATGCATGAATTGAAATCCCCTTAAGCCTGAACAGGGGAGATAATTCTAAAATCAAGGAAGGAATTGGAACAGCAGAGCATATCTAGAACGTCTGATACAATGCCTTTTTTATTTTTCAGTCAGTTTGCTCCCAGGAAAACCTTTTTGTGGAAAACAGGTAAAAAATAGCTTTTTTTTTTTTTTTTTTTGGTGTTAAACTTAGCTGTTTCTCTCTCATTACTTTGTCTATCTATAGTTCTATAGTTGTTTATCCTAATGCGGAGGCTGTTGAGCAAATTTGCAATCCATATTATCTGCAGTGTTTTTCTGCTTTAAGGGGGGGGGAAGAGATTGCCTTGCAGTATTGTATCTGAGCAGATAAGGTGTTACTGCTGCTTTCCCAAGACTTTGCTTTTCAGTTTAAAAAGCAGACTGCGGTGTAGGGGGGAACCCACCTAATGTTTCATTTCAAATGCTCAACCTGTCTCTGGAGTGCCTTTAGAATTTAACTTACTGATCTTTAAAAAGCACTCCAGCAGTGGCTGGATGACGGTATTTATGAAACACCACATTTGTGTTCCTGTTGTTTAACCTGGTCTCCTGTGGGGCTGAGCAGCAGCACTGGCTTCATGTGTTGCTTGTGAAGGCTCGCAAGTCCCCCCGACCAGACCTGCTTTACTGCTGCATTGTAGCAATGAAATGGTGGTATCTGAGCCAACTGTTACTTTGCTTTACTGTGTGATAGTTCTTACGGATGTTCGTTTTATCACACTAGACCCATTTAAAGCAAAGGGAAGAAGAAACTGTGCTTAAATAAGATCTACAAAATACGAAGTGTTAGCTTTGTAGCAGCCATAAATTAGCTTAGCTGCGTTGAAGATCTTAGAAATTATGCACCTTTATGGCAGATAAGGATTTTAACCAAAACGCTGAGACTTTCACTGGTGGGTGTTTGAGCAGTGCTAGCCTAAGTCTGTCCTGTGCAGGTTTTAAAACTGTTTATCATCCCCTTAAAGAAGGGGAGGTTGTCTTTCACAGTATTTCTATCTGTCCATCTTTACATCTGTCAGATGCATTTATGGGTAAGGCTGTTCCCATAAAAAATGACTCCACAGTAATGGTACAAACCAAACTGTCCAGCTTTTCCGATGGACGGTCCTGAAAGTGGAATGAGGGAAGTCCCTTAGGAGGTAACGGCCACTGTCACCTAACCACCTCGTATTCTGAGAGCCAAGGATATTTCCTCAGCTGCTCCTTCTGTATCATGACTGTGGAGATATGTTTTATCAAAATAAATAAAAAATGCAACAGAGGAACCCAAAAAGCAAACAGAAGGTGCTCCCATAAACTTACTTTTTACTCTCTGGAGAGAATGGGACAATAAACGTGACGTAGTTGTTCACGTTCCCAAGTCAGTATGGAAAGTGCTCAGACACTGCGCTGTTGAGGGTAGGGTGGGGACCTTTATGGGGTAACCCATGAACTTCATAGCCAGGCCTCCATTGGTTTATGCATTCAATCCCACACCTGCATGCAGAAGAACGTGGCCAGTTCTGGTGTTAGCACTTGGTTCGCTTTGCTCAAACCTGTGAGCTGGCTGACCAGCTTTCCCCGTGTGAGGATGCATACCCAAGTGGAGACCAGTAAAAGGCCAGGTTGGAAATTGGACATCTGTTACTGCCTGCACTGTTGTTGTCAGGAGGGAGACTTCAGCTGCATTCCTTAGAATACTGCTTTTTCTTGCTGCATGCCTTACAGCCTTTGATCAGGTGAAGCACTTAAACTCATACCTAGCTCCGTGCACATGAGCAACCTTGTTGATTTGCTGTGTTGAAACTTAGGTATGTGTTTAAGTGCTTTGCCTTTCTTGTTCATCAGAGAACCTGAGCATTTCTCCGAGCTGCAGAGATTTCCAAGCGACTTAGCAAGTGCTTAAAATTATATATGCAGTATTTTGCTGGCTTGCATTTTTTATGTTCTTATTAGGTGATATTTTTATGAATTTTCTTTTGGATCTAGATGTATGGTTCCTTGGCTTCTGAGAATTACCTTGCTCAGTAACAGGAGATGTTAAATGGCCTTCAGCCTCCCTGGCTGACATTTCTTATGTTCACTTGACTGTGCACAGTTATGGGAGAGGGAGGGGGGCAATTTTAGCCTTGTTTTTTTTTTTTTAAACTATGAATCTAGCGCAAGTTGGAAGATGTTGCTAGAAATTAAATACAGCTTTACAGATAAGATAAATTTGAATTACCATATCTGTTACCATAATCTTTCTTTTCATTTTTCAGTAGGCTGTTGGAAGACAGTAGCATATGCAATGATACCCATAAGAAAAGACAGCTGTTTAGGTTTGTATGACTTTATTTAATATTCATTTCCCAGTAACTCTCACTTGTGATTCTATCCGTGTCCTCGACGAGGGAGACCTTGACAGGTGTGGGTATGTCATTTTTCTGGTTGGAAAGGAGCATGGAGAACAGAGTTCTTACCCCGCTCATCCCACGCTTTCTGAATGGGGAGGTCACAACGGGACCCGACCCTTTCCTTTGGTTTTATGGATCACTGGCTCGGGAATGATAGCAGATTTTCAGCTGCCCAGCTGCTCAGACTGCCACAATTTGGGGGTGACTGTGACTGGTGGAAGTTCATTATGCTCTAGCATATACGATAGGCACGTTTCACAGGCTAGTGCCCAGACTGACCTTTTTTCCTTTCATTGGTTTATTAAAAGCTGAAGTAAAAGTACGATGAGGTGAAACTGATTGAAGTTCCCTTATCTAAAGCAGAAATGTTTCGAAACTTTTTCTCTGTGACCTCTGTCTTCCAAACTCCAATTCCTTCTGCCCAGAGAACATTCAGATGTATCCCGTATCTCAGATCGTGTCCCAAGCCACGGGGAAAATCAGTAGGAGTCAGTCCATATTTTCATGGAGAACTTACCAGTTGACACACTGGATCAATGGAAGACCCAACTTGGTGGTGACAGCATTCCTCTGAGAGACTTAGAAAGACTCTCTTCCCACACCGTGAGCTCCCACAGGTTCAGTTCAAATCAGAGTTGAGCATGCCAAGCTGCTTTTAAAGTCAGTTAGCTGCCACAAGTCTTAAGCAGAGTGGGCAGAAGTAATGGATGTTTTCAGAAGCATATCCTTCATCCAGTAAGGCACATGGATAGCTAGGCAGAAGTAGGGTGATCACTAGACGTCTGTATGCATTCGGGTTTGCATATGTAGCAGTGATGGTTTGTGTCACTTCAAACCTATATATTGTCTATATTACATAATTTTCCATTGTGAGGCTGAAAGGGTGTGGGATTATTTGATGTGTGGTTGCTGACCGTGCATGTCAGCACAGCAGCCACGGAGAAGAGAGTGAGACTGCACCAGATAAGGAGCAGTGCTGGAGCATCTGGAGCTGCGTCTCATGGCTACAGGCAGCAGGCAGAAAAACTTTTCCTTCATGCTTTGGGCTAGCCTTGATGATCTGAGAGTCTTGGATTGGGCATGCAGGAGTAAGGAGGCATCTTACACACAGAGACTCTTAATAACTAATATCTGTTTGAGTCTGGGGAACAAAAAGGAATTTTGTGTAACCCAAAACCACAGATAACTGGGATACAAAAGCATTCTGTTTCTCTCCTGCTTTTCCACTAGAATGTAAATATAAGAGAATTGTTAATTTCTAAGCACAAGAATGCAATAGAACTTGTAAATAATATACTTTATTTTTCTCTTTCCAATTAAACCATAAGGACAATTTTTTTTAAAACCTTTTTCCTTTTTTTATGTTGTTGCTTCTGTGCTGTTTCTCTTCATGCTTTCCCAGTGTCTGGGTCTAGCAAAGGTCAACAGGTAAATACTGCTGATCACATCTGTGAGAGGCTCTGATCACAGGCAAGGAACGCACCAGCCTGATCCCGTCTTTGACACGCTGCTCCTTCACGTCCCAAGTGGCACAGCTCAGCAGGTTCTCCAAATAAAAAGCAGGAGCCACGTTCGCAAGGAGAAAGGGGACCAAAAAAAATAGATAGATACAGTCCCATTCTTTTGATTTGTAGAAAGCGCTTTGAGCCTGCAAGGTATTATACTGTAAAATAAGACAGAGGGGTGGCAAATGTCTTCTAAAAGCCTTCCATAAGCTAGTGTTATTAGCATCACTTGGGATAATGGTCGTGGTGCACTAAGCTGTAGTAGGCATGCTGGTTTTGTCATTTCAACAGCACATTGTAAGCTGTTCACCATAAATAAGCCAAATTCTCCTCCAAATTCTCAGTTTACTGTGTTGTCACTCACGATACACTGGGTGCTCTGCAGCTGTCCAAGGACAGGCAGTCTTTACGCAGAGATGTTTGCAATTAGTGTATGCAGAGGGGAAAAAACAAACAAACCCCAACTGATGGGTCTCTAAGTGGAGCGTTAACACTGAAGAGATTGGGGTCACGCTAGGAGGACACGTGTTTAGGGGAAGGCTTTGGGTGACAGTGCAGAGCAGATGAGGAGGCAGACGAGTGGGCACAAGGTGCAATAGAAATAAGGAGGATGGATATGAAGGCACAGGTAGAAGGTGAAGTTAGTGAGAAAAACCTTACAGGTGATGGACAGCAAAGGGAGAAGTAGTGAGGGCTTTGCTGAGGGAGGAGACTGGTCAACAGGCAACAGAAATGCTACGGCAGTGCTGCATAATATTGCTGCGTCAGCCCCATCCGGTGAAGTGCTCTTAGGATATATGCGAAAGGGGAGCAGTGGTAAGTGCTGTGCATGTAAAGGGGTATAGCAGTGTTTACTTGCTGAAGGCAGATGAGTATTGGGGTCAAATCCCCTGTTTCAGGCATGCTTTCGTAAATGCAGAGTATTTCCTTTTTCTTTATTAGGCTCGCTGCACGGTGCCCAAAGATAGACTCTGCCCTGACCTGGTTTTGTTTGTGTATAAATCTTTGTTTCCTGATGTCCGTAGGGGTAACAGAGACAGCACGGGGAAGGCATCTGGCAGTCGGCAGAGCAGTACGGAGAACGAATTGAAGTGGACAGACCACCAGAGGCCATGGAGCAGCACAGACTCAGACAGCTCAAATCGAAATTTGAAGCCAGCCATAACAAAGACAGCCAGTTTTGGTGGGATAACCATGCTGACAAGAGGAGATAGCTCGTCAAGTAACAGAAGTACCGGCAAACTGTCTAAAACAGGTAGCTAGTACTGTATTGGGTTCACAGTACTTCTTGTTGTGCGGTGATAAATGACTGCAATGGTACTTGCCCGAGTATGGTATATCACAGAATGGTTTGGGTTGGAAGGGACCTTCAGAGATAATCTGCTATATGGTGAATTACAGCAACAGTTATATTTCCTGTGCACAGCAGATGTGTATGTCCATCTATGTATGCTAGTATCTGGGTACCTGAAATAGAGTTTTTAGGAATCAAGAAGAAAACCTGGTGCCTGAGGTTTGCAAATCGTAGGTGAGAGGCGCTTTTCCTGGAGTAGAATACATGCACGTCCTATTTGAACACTGTGCTTGTTGTAGCCTGAAAAGGTGGTAGTCCTTTCAGACAAAGCACAGATTTTACCTTTTTATTCATCTTACTTTTCTTGACTCGTGAAGAATTAAATGTCGTGTATCTGATGAGAAATCCAAGAACATTTTGTTGTCGTTGCTAAAATGCAGACCATCTGTATCTTGGAGTACAGCCTCTCCCTTGCTGCTGGCAGATGAGGCAGTGTGCTGTGGTGGAAGCAGTCAGAAGCGCTGGATTCGCAGAGGTCCCGCAGTCTCTCCATTTTCTTGTTTAGTTCCCCTTAAATGAAAGCATCATTTAGGGGGACTAGGAACCTGGTGAGAAATCTGCATTTATTTGCATTAACTTCACGGGTACATTAACACATGAGTGAGTCACATGGTCTGGATCTAAGTAATTTCAAGCCATGCCATTAAGCTACTCTATTATATTTTTGTGTAAAAGTGCATAATAAATAATGAGCCCATCAGATAATTCCATCAGTTTGGTTCATTTGATAAATATAGTACAGGACAAGTGGTAATCAATACTTAGCACTTAGTGCTTTTTCAGCTTGAGAGTTTTTTATGGATGGTACTTAATTTAAAACCAGTTTATCAAGCCTGGGTTGATCAGATTTCATTCTTAAACCCAAAATTGTATGGTAGTCTCTGTCGTGATTCAGGATGCTGGGGAATGGAGTTTTCAGAGTAAATTGAGAAAACTTTTGACTTTGTAACTATGTTCTGGACCTCTGGATCTTGAACGTAGTTAAAAATTTTGTTATGTTTCACAGCTGGAAAGGAACCTGGCTGGTTGGAAAGCCACTGTTTCAAACCCTGCTGGTTATAAAGCTGCTGGGAGCTTTTGGAATATCCTGCTTTTTTTTCTTAATGCTTCTATTTTATGTTTCTTTTGAGACCCTAGACAAATACTGGTTTTATTATCTTAAGATTCATAGAATATCTCAAGTTGGAAGGGAATCTTATCTTAGGAAGGGATCCTTATGGTTCTCCTTCACTTTTACTCCATCCTTATGTATGTAAAATTCTATGCAATTAAGATAGGAATTTGGCTTTGAAAATTAGAACAGTATAGTTATTTACCTCTGGCTTGTTCCTGAGCATGAGCATATGCAACATAGCAAAACCAGTGCATACGTAGTTTTGAAACTACACTCCTGTATTTTTTAGTTCTATAAAGGCTGAATAGGCTATACACTGGGGCCTGAAGTATGCAGTAGGCAACGTTTTTGCCTCCAGATTTCTTTGCCTCCTGCGAATCTTTCCATTGCATCAGAATTCAATTTGATATGTGTGAATTAGGGGGGAGGCACAGGTTCCTAGTATGCTTTTGTCATATCATTCACCTTCGGTAGAGTGAGTAAATGTGTTAAGTAGCCATTTAAGTGTTAAAATCAAGCATATTAAAGGGTGCACTTAGAAAATGTATTGAAGGAGAGATCTCTGAAGTATGCCAATACTTGTAAATACATCTGCACTCCGTATGCACCAAACCCAAAATTGCTTTCAAATGCAAGCTCTTATAAGATGTTTTTAAAACATCAGTGATATTAAAATTCCATGTTCTTTGCAGACCAATTACATATTCTAAGTGCTTGGACTTTTTTTTAAGCAAAGTGTTTAAATTTTAAAGCTGGTTGAGCACAGAAAGAGTGAAAAAGAAACAAAATAAAAGGAAGAGGTGGGGAAAAAGAACAAGGCTGCATGTCAAAACAAACTTACACCTTCAAAGCCAGGACACAAAGTCAAGCTGTCAGTCAGCCTGAGGAAAGTCAGAGGAAATAATATCTGAATCGCTATTTCTATCCTCCTCTCTAAAATGTTATTGAGTAGCGTTAAAGCAGAAAAGAATGACTGTTAAAATAATGGGGAAATATGCCTTGATAAAGTGTTCTCCCTTCACCAAAAAATGCTGAGTGCATTCATATAGCTGTCAGAGCCCCTACGTGCTATTTGCATATGTTTTCTAAGGTACATTAGGTACCGAGCAATGCTTCATTGTGCCTGTTTCGCATTTTATCTTCATCATTCTGTAATCCAGCAGCACTGGGTGTTCTGTAGCACAGTACACATTTAAGCTTGATCATGTTTTTATTTTGGGGGATTTTGTTTATTTTCTGTTGTCTTTACTACAGTGATTGAAATGGGATTGCAGAGGTGTAGCTACAAACATTAGGCACACTGCCCTGGTAGTGTGGGAGAGCCTGGTAGGCACCAATTCTGTCCCGGTTCTCCTCTGCAGAAAGTACTAGTTTGTTCTCTGAAGTACTTCATGATTCACAGTAATAAATTTAAAACATTTTTGCCTTGCATATAGCATGTATGAAATCAGTCTGAAGTCATTAGTTGGTCAAAATGTTCTTCATTGGCTAAATGATGGAAAATGTTTGTGACCATTTTAAATGTGAAAATTCTTCTACATATATGGCATTCATCCAGAAGCATTGTCAAACACGTTTCTTGAGCATGGAAAAACTAAGACTTCAAGTATTTTCACTGATGGCTCACAGCTGCATTTGGAAGTATGTATAGTGATGCAATATTAGCACTGTAGCCTTTCTGGATCATTTTTATTATTGTCACCAAAATTAAATGTTCTACTCTTAACTTCTGATAAATCAGTAATTAATGGTACATGGCAGACAACAGAAACTGAAGCACAGAAAGATGTTAGCCTCCCCTTAGGCAAAGACAGGTCATAGAACGTGCTGTTCTCTGCAGTAGAGTCCAGTAGTGTCAATTAGTCTTAGACTTTAATTGCATTCAGCTGCATGGGAATTAGAGCTTAGCAAAGGAATTATGTTACTTCATTCTTGCAAACTTCACAAAAGGGGCTGTTTGAAACCCATTACGTGGCTATCTTAGTGGTTCTGATGATTATTTTCATGCACCTGTTGATTGTTTAGCAAGCACTGTTCCACTGAAAAGCACAGATTGTATATTGCAAATAAAATTTTCTGCTCTGTTATTTTGAAGCTTAGTAGATATATAGCGATGTATTAAGTTATAATTCAGTATTGAGTAGGGAGTTAATAATTTAACAAATTGCAATCAGATTGCATTCCTACAACTTAGGACATCATACAAAACCTTGGTTAGTTTAGATTTCCAGTAATACAGTGGACTTTCCAGGATTGACTAAGCGTGTAGAGTGGTGAGTGAAATAGGTGTTCCTGTAGGTACCGAAGATGTACCTGTTCATTCTCTAATACATCCATAAAGAGAAAATCTAGCTCACAAACTCCCATGTTATTTTCAGTGACACATTACAACAGGTTTTAATACACATTATTAGGAGGGAAGACGTGTTTCACAGAAATGTCCTCCGTGTGCGTATCTACATAGCTATTTAAATAATTTTTGGAAGACTTAAAAGATGTAACTATTGCATCTTTAGCTTCTCTTAATGCATTTTCCATTCAGTGGAATGCACATCTGTTGGAGTGTATTTCTTTCCCCCCTATTTACGAAAAGCTGCCTGCACTGGGGTTATCAGCTGTGTTGATACAGATCTGTAGGGATTGTTAACTTCCTTGGCGGGGCTCCAAGTAATGGGAGCCACAGTCTAACCTCTCCTGTTAGGTGTTCATTGCTACTCCTGTTGGGCAAAGATGATTATACTGCAGGCATTTCAATACATTAACCTCTTTTTTTTGTGCTAAAGATTCCTGTAAATTATAATTTTGTCTCTGAGTTTTGGAACTGGATTTCTGCTTCTTTTTATTAATCAAGCATTAGCCTGATGGATCTTGTGAGTCCAAGAGAAACTGTAGGAATGTTGATATAGGCAATAAATTATGAGCCAACTGCTTCCAGTCATATGCTTCCCGCCAACTGACTGTGCTGAAACATCAATCTTTTTTTTTTTTTTTAGAAATGCAGCTTGCAGAGGAATAATCGTGTTCACATGAGCATGTACCATTATTATTAAAAAAACGTAAATGCATTCTAATATACTGAAATGCAAGTGACTTATAAAAGTAGCAAATAAATATTCCAAAGCCAAGAAACTTTATCCAAGACAAAAATACTTCCAGAGGTGATCAGCACTGTACTGCTCCTAAAAAATTGACCATCTGGAGCAAGAAGTAGGTAGATCTTGAGAGTCCAGTTGATAAGAAAGAAAAAAATTACCTCAGACCTGGAAGGTGGGATGAACAGAGATGTTCAAAGTCATCAGATACTGAATGCTGACACAAAGAAAATAGAGCAAGATGTGTTGCATTGCTCACTAGCACTCAGGATATTGGAAAATTAATGGTATCTCCATGCTCTCCCTCTGCAGACCCCCTAAGCTATTAAGACTTTGTGGTGATTTTTCTGTCTGTTTTTCTTGTACCACTCTTTGAACTGCTGTATCTCTCAGAATACTTTAAAAATATTGTAATGGAAAGTGATGAGAATATGAAGGTTGTTATTATGTCAACTGTGAAGCAGCACGAAAATTATAGAAGAATCTAGAAGAAGTAGCCATCATTACACACTGAAAAAAAAGAGGTTGGATTGTATAATGGGGGCAAAAATCTCATTTAGTCAAAGTTCCTTTCAGAAGTCTTTAGCAAGACATCTTTTAATGTGAATCTGAATAAAGTCAGATAGTTAATTTTTTTTCATTTGCTGCAGTACTGAATTCATTATGTGGTGATTTCTTATTCCAAATTTAGACACCGTGAAAACAGCTAATCAGAGCTACAAAGACAAGATTAATTGGTGTTAATTTCCAAACATTAGTGTTGGAATTTACTTGGCTTAATAAGTCTAGACTTAAAATGATAGGATATAAGTTGTAGTGATGGAAAAAAAAATAAAATAGATCATTCTTATACAGGATAAAGGGGGGGGGAATTGGTTAAGTATTAATTTCTGGGATTTTTTTTTTAAATATTCAGAAAATTGCTGAAATGGTTTTGTGTCTTATTTGTGTTCTTTCAAAATCACCAACTTGATCTACTGACATAGGAGAGCAGATCTCTGGTCTTTTAAGGCAGACATTTCAAATCTATCATCTTGGCCAATGTGTGGTGATAGCTCCAGAGGTTATTCCACTGCTTCTGCCTACCATTTGATGAGTACGTGTGAATTCATTGCTGTCCTTTTGGCTTTCAACATTCAGAAGCTGGTAAAGATCAATCCGTGATTCTTCCATAAAAACAGCTGAAAGGGGAAAAAGAAAAAACAATTGAATGTCAGAGCTGCAATCTTCATTTACGCTAATGGTGTTTCTTCAGAATAGCACAAAATGGGGAGAGAGAGATCTGAACTCAGGCTTGGTGCTACTTACGTGCTTAGAAATAATACTGGGGGGCTTATGAAATCTCATAATTGCTCCTGCATCTCCGTGTAGCTTTCTAACCCGTTGAATTCAAGAGGTGATGGAAAAGAGGAGAAAGTAAAGCAAGAACTCAGAGAAGCAAAGTGAAGTGCATGTAGAAGGGCCAGAGGAATGTAGGAAAGGACCCAGTAACTGCTGTAGAAAGAAAACGAAACTTATGTGGTTGCATTTACATTTGGGAGGAAGATGCCAAATACTGCTTGCAGCTTGATGAGGATGACCTCCAGGAATATCTCTGCAATTTGTAGAAACACTGAAATTTGAAATGATCCAATAAGTAAAACTACCTCTGCAGGAATAATCTTTCTAAATTTCCAACCTCAGTCTACAAGGAGGGAAAAAATATAGCAACTAATACAACTTTGAAGTGTATTTATAGAAATTCAAAATTTCTTCTGAAAACTCTATTACTTTCTTGATTAGATACTGGAGAAGCAGATTTAGGGTCCTGCTGATAGCAAATAGTGCACAGCTCATAAAGAGGATTGTCTCTGTAGTAGCTGCCATATAGATATGACATTTGAAGAAGATGGATAAAAATGTGTTTTACACAGCAATCTGCAGTAATCTGTGGAAAGACCCTCTATTTGTTAAGTAACAGGGTGCTGGTGTGATTTTTTCAGAGGAAACCTGTTTTGCTCTAGTTATGAGGAAATAAATGAATTCCAATATGGATTTGACTGAAAATGAATCCAAGGCTTTAAGCAGTCAACTGTAGGGTCCTCCTGTAGTATCCCAAATATGAAGGGATGTAATTGGCCCTGTAGGAAACAAGTTTGCTAAAACTAAGTCTGAGTTCTGTCTTTTCTTTTAGTCTACGCCTGCAGGAGGGCACTAAGGAGGCTAGTAATTAATGTAAGATGTGTAGACAGTGCACAGAAGTAAAATAAAATAAGTTGCAATTAAAATATACTTTACTTTTGGAAGGAAGCATCCATACAGACATTTGCTTTCACACCTCCCTTGTATTTGCTTTAACATCCTGCTTTAAGGAAGCCGTTCATCTGAGCCTTGCACTCTGAGAGATTGTTCTCATTTTTATGTGAAGCAAATTGAAATCTAATCAAGTAAAATCTCTGAAGTTTGGAAATTATATTTGGTTTGTAAAATAATGCGTCTCCCCATCCTTCCAGGCACAAATGTGTTTTAGCACATTTGATTTATCTTGATCGATCAATTTCAATAAGCTAGGTGCTGAAAAATCAAAGTGACAACAGTCTTAGGTAGTGTCTTAGGTAGCTTTAAGTTAATACACGTATGGCACAGCTACCTTGTTACTTGACTGACAATTCAGTTGCTGGTTTTGGTTGTTTTTTTTTTTTTTCTTACAGAAAATGTTTGGTGGTTTTTTTGAGTTGTTTTTTTCTTTCTCTTTTTCATTTACAAACCGTGTGTTTAGTTTTCATACCTTATGAACCAATACTTCGGCATTATAAATACATGCTGAACATTTTGTGCTCTGTTTGATAAAGCTATTTACTGGCTGGGGAGAAGCACGTGTTGTGGCAGGAAAGTGGTCTTTTGAATTGTAGAAATACCACTGGATACTGAGCTCAGAAGGGAGTGAAAACCCCACTCCTAATAGCTGGGCATGGACGTAGTGCTTGCCTTTGTAGTCTGTGAAAGCTGTGCTAGCGTATGCGCTGTGTCTGATGGGGACTGGGGTCCCTTGTAACCCCCCCGCTGTGGTTGTGTCTGTCCGTTAGGTTCAGAGTCTTCCAGCAGCGCTGGCTCCTCAGGATCCCTGTCACGAATACATCAGCCTCTCCAAAGTGCATCTCTTGTCCCCGGGGTGACGGCCAGCTCTTCAGGCAACGTGTCCTACCCTGAGAACGGGATGAGTGGCCAGGTGGCCCCCAGCAACACCAGCTATATCATTCTTCCACTTGAAGCTGCAGGGATACCGCCTGGCAGTATCCTTCTCAACCCGCACACAGGTCAGTACAATGCTCTCCTGCCTGGTACTGCCCTTCAGTGTTTACGATGTCATCTGGGGAATTGGCAAATTTCATGTTTCTAGAGATACTTCCCTTGAGGCACTTTATGAAGAAGCAAGCAGCAAATATATATAGAAATTACATTTGGCAGGTTGTTTTCGAATCTGCAGGCAAAGCTGGATTGACTTTCTGAGGCTGTTTGGCATAGCTGGTGGGAAGTGATGCAAAACACACTCATGCGGTCCCAGACAGGATATTCATCTTGTAAAGTCCTGGCACTCCCTGGCTGCAAATCCTCTGAGATCCCATTAGCTTCAGTAAGGACAAACGGTCTTCCACATCAAGCGTGCTGAGATACGGTGCAACTGAAATACGATTCTCAAAGTTTTAGAGATTGTGCTTGACAGCAGAAGAATTTCAAAAGGCTTAGAGGCTGCATTTGAATTAGCACTTCAGGGTTAATTTCCTTATGTGATTAGCAATTGTATTTAAATCAGAATTTTTGTGATAAGAGAAAAAGTCACATAATCTTCAATTTTGCATCGTGGCCCTGGTAGTTAGCAGCACTGCGGCACTTGAACGAGGCATTCGCGGTCACCCAAGCACTGTGGACACTTCAGAAACCACTCAGCTTGAACTTGAGTGCTTGCTGAAAGTTTAAGGCAATTTGTTACCTCCTTGGTCCAGATGAAGTCCAGATAATGTTACACTATTACTCTCCACAGTATTGTACTGACAGCATTAGAAAGGTTCAGGGAGGTTGAGACTGTGATGCTTCTTTAGTGATTTGGACTATTTCAGTGACCATAACTAGCTGTGCTGTCAACCTTAGCTGAGTTATGCTGGGTTTAAAATAACAAAGCCTACAGTGCAATGTATTTTCCATTATACTGGGAGCTGAGAGTTGAACTCCAAAATATTTTTCAAAGTCCTTAATAGAGCATTCAGGAGCTTTTTATTTGGGGATTTTTATTTATAACCAGTATTTTATGTATATTACACCCCTGTGTTCCAATATTTTGGTGCAAATGTGTAAAGCTTATTTGTGAGTCCACTGCTAAAAATACTTTTTTTTAGTCAGAATGCAGTCAACAAAAACTGAAAGTTGCAGCGTTTAAGAAAAACACAGCCTTGACCAACTGTTAAACCAAACTTTCCACAGACATTTAGAGATAGTAGTATCTGGGGCTGATCAATATATATCAGTGTATATAAAATCAGGGAGGAGTTTTTGTTTGTTTAGATTTAAATGTGCTAAGTTCTTTCCAGAGAGATGACTTAGAAAAGTACATGTTTGTGCAAGTTACTAAAGCCTTTACTACTTATGTGTACTTTTTTCCAAGCTATTACGTTATTGACATGAGAGCCTAATACTGTCAGCATAAATGGGGATTTTAGTCATTTCTTAAAATGACTCAGGGAAGAGGACAAAATGGGAGGTGGGCATAAGACAAACCCCGTCATTATTAATTTACTCATTTCTGTTGTTCTGGTTGTTGACAGTTCTGTCTGTAACACTGGAATTTCTTGGTCAATACAGAAGGCGGCATTTTGTGTGCTGTGTGGTCCACCCCCATACAAAACTCCGCAAGCCTAGGCAGAAGTCCATCCATAATTCAGGTGATAGGACTGAGAGAAACATGAAAGGAATCGCTGCTGCTTCGAGCCCGCTAACAGCTGAGAGGTTGTGCTCGTTCCTGGCCATGGCAAGGACAGAGGCTGCAGCTCACCACACTTGCAAGCCCGAAGAGCTGTTTAAGAGGAACATCTCCTACATCTGTTTTGTCAACTTAGCAATTTGCAGCAGCTAGCTCGTATTTTTTCCTGGTACCTAGAGAGTCTTTGTCTGCCACAGATATAATGCCTTTCAACACTGTCACTAGACCAGAGTACCTGTTCTTCCCTCCTAGCATGCCTCATTGTCTGCAGAGGCATAATCGAGAGCTCTATGTGTGTTAGCATGTTTAATATTCAGGGAGCAAGTGTTTTTGTGTACATATAACTTTGCATTTTTTTCGAACCGCATGTTTTGTTTCTGTAGCTCCCTTGTAAATACATACATAATAAAGAAAATGGAGGGAGCAGATTCTTCTAAAGACTGAAATTCTTGTCTCAGACGTATAGCTTCGTGCTGCTACCTGTACTGGAAGTCAGGCTATACTGTAGCGTCTACTGTGTTTTTAACGTGCAGCAAAATACATGCTGCAAATCTCCCACTCTGTGGGCTCAGAATCTTTGCATCTTATTAGGGTAACGTTACAAAAGAAGCTCCGTAGGGAGGAGACTTAGATTGCTGGATGCTGTGATCGGCTGTCAAAGTGATGGATGCTGTCAGAAACATAGATGAAGAGAAGACAGTTTAAAGAAAAGGGAAAAGGAGCTTTGTTTCCTGTAATGAATAGATTTTCTTTCCCTATGTAATACCATTCTTTAGCTCTTCCTTCTCCTCTTGCAGAGTGGCTACTTCCAATCTTTTTTTCTCTTTTGATCATAACACCGTGTCCTTTAAAGATCTTTGCTTCCTTTCACACTACATAGTAACTGACTGTGTAAGCCTCTAATGACATCCACAGATGCTGTCAGTATCTCCCTGCTCTGATTATACCTCTCAGCTCCTTCTCAGGTGTTGGCAGTCCACGCTTTCTTTTCCCCATCCAGTTTCCTTTGTTTCTTCTCCTTCCCCAGATAGAGAAGCTTCTTGCTTGCTTTGGGAAAGGACCATTTATGTGGCTATGCTGTTTTAGTCTCCATTTCACCCGCTTCACCAGTCTGTTTTACCCTTTAAAGGATTCCTCTTGACAAGTTCTCTGACTTAACCCCTTTGACAATTTAAGAGCATTTATGTTGCATTCTTACTCCTTTAAATGACATCGCAATTTTTGCCCTTCTACCAGGGCCATAGTTCATAACTTACAGATGTCTTCCCTGTTACCATCTGATCTCTGCTTTTCATTTCTTATTTCAAGATTTCTTCATGAAAGGTCTTTTTTTTTTTTTTTTTTTTTTAAAATTTTTAAAAGCTTTGGTGGCCTTTT
>NW_008794545.1:1132945-1144208 GCF_000699145.1 Aptenodytes forsteri
TAAAATTTTTTCATGAAAGGTTTTTTTTTTTTTTTTTTTTTTTTTTTAAATCTTTAAAAGCCTTGCTGGACCTTTTCTCTTTCAGTTCTGTCATCATTCACTGAGCCACGGGCAATGCTCTTCACGGCCTCCCTTGAGGGAGCCTGTTATCCCGCTCACCCAGTCTGATTTCCCCAGTCTCCTAAAGTACTTCTGGAGCCTGAGACTCCCAAATCTAGGGAGTCCATGCCATTGTCACCCAGCGTGTTCACAGCAAGAAGCAGGAAATCAGCTAGTGGACGGAACTGCCCTGTGCTGCTCTTCCACTCACTCTAATCATGACCTTTCTCACTGTGAGTGCGAGACATGCCCAGTATAATATGGCGACTTCATCCAGAAAGTCTTCATGCTTTAGAGAGAGAAGGCAAGTTTTCTTTATCTGGTGCTCCTCATACATTTCTGACCATGACTAAAAAGAGGGAGGAACTGAAAGGCTAAGGAGTAGATAGAACAGGTAGACACGCTTGTGGTATATAAATCAGAAGTTCATTATTTCACTATTGCTCTCAGTAACTGAATTCCTCCAGATCTCCCTTTTCATCTCAGATACTCATTCTTCAGTTACCTGCTTTAAATGTTATCACTTCATTGCTAAAATTCCTTTTTTCTCATAGAAATATCTGTAATTCCTTTGATTTATGAATTTATGAGGGAAGTGAAAAGAGAACTGAGGTCACGGAAAACATTTTCCCTACAGAGAAATACCATTTCTTTTTTGCTTGTAAGACAATGACTTGGGTAAACTTACTTCTTTTTTTTTTTTTCTTTTTTTTTTTTTTTAAAAAAAAACCCAAACATTGCTTTTGCAAGGTTACTTCCCCCAGCTAAAATACCTGAAGCAAAAAGAATTCAGCAACTTAGTAGAACTTTGGACAGAATTCGTCCTGTAGATAAGAGATTTTCAAAGACATCTTAAGTGTTTTTTCAGTGATAACTTCCAGTGTTGCGTTTTCTAATTACATAGGGCACAGCTCCCGAAAGTACAGCACTATGTTATTAGAATGTGTAAATAAATTAGTAACAAGGGTGGGTTTGGTTTTTTCCCTTTCCTTACAAACTACGGTGTGTCAGGAGTAGTTGTGTACATTTGACTGCTATTGCATGGCAATAAGATGTACATGAATATTCTCTACCTCCAGTGTTTGCTCCAGCGTTCAATTTTAGTATTAATTGATTCATCATTGAAGGACTTCAAATAACCGTAGCACCTGAATCATCTTATAGCCATGGTAACCTTCCACCCATTCCTTGGAAAGTCATACTGCCAAAACAAATATCTGCTGTCTGCCTTGCCTGCGATTTAAAAAAAAAAAAAAAAAAAAAAAAAAAAAAAAAAGATGGCTGATACCATAATGAGGCATTGAGAGTGACGAGCACTTTACTGTTGTAGCAGGTCAGCTAAAGAGCAATCAGTTAAAGCAAGGCTGTATGGTTTCATACAGAAAACAGTACATTCTTAAAAGCGTTCAGCAAAGGCAGGGTGTTTTGTTTCAGGTCAACCGTTTGTAAATCCTGATGGGACGCCGGCAATATACAATCCTCCCAGTGGCCAGCAGACGATGAGGAACCAAATGGTGGGACAATCTCAGCAGCAGCCTTCATCCCAGCAGCCTCAGCAGGTTCAACAGCAACAGCAGCAAATGGCAAGTCACCTTGTCACACAGGTAGGTGTGGTGGCCATTGGAAAAAGAGAAGAAGGTCTCAGGGATAATAAGGATGACCTAAAGGGTAGGAGGGAAGGATGCAGCTAGACAAAATATCAGGACGTTCTTCTTTTCTTTTGAAACAAATGGGGGCCATGATCTGTATTTGCAATGTGGATGAAACAGATGGAGAGGGAAGATTCCTTTTTCAGTTCCATCTAAAGGATGATTTCATTTTGAAAAGGACTGTTAAGCGAGTTGGTGTATGTCTACATAAATTTATTTTGTAAAAATCGTCCGTAAGTGAAAGCTGAAGCATTCATTCTCAAACTAGTGCAGTCTGTAATTCTCTCCAAAGAGCCAGGGACCTTTCCCTGTCCCTTTCAGCAGTGGTGGGGTTGAGTCAAAGAATCAAGTACAACGCAGGGCTCTACAAATTCTTCCATGTCCGGTTATATCAGGCCCAAGCTGTGGGTAGCCCGCTCTCCGAGCACCCCTGCCCCAGACTGTGGGTCTTCTGCCTGTGCCCCATGTTATGGCCATGACCCTGCTCTGAGCTGGAAGCTCTGGAGCTACAGCAGGAGAGGGGAAGAGCAGCATAGTTTGGGCACAGTGCCACGGTATGTCGGCTCTCTGGCCCCTGGGCTGACTGTGGCGTGCAGCCAGACGTGGCTGAACATGGGCAGAAGGGTTTGGGTCTGGTTCAAACTTAATTTTGTGGATTGTGTGCCTGCTCTCCCAGAGCAGAGCAGGCGGAGGAAACTACTCAAGCAAGAATCCTACATCCTGCTTACTCGCAGAGCAGCCAAGATCTACTATGGTTCTTGTGTGGCTTTATAATTTGGCACAGTTTCATCCCAGGCTACCCAGAAATACAATGTTTTAAATTCAGTGAAGTTGCTTTGATTTTACTGGGACTTAAGTGTTTGTGGTTCTTATTTCTTGATTTGGTCTTAGCAGTTTTAGAAGACAGAGGTAGTACCAAACCTCTGTAAGCCTCAAGTTAAATGAGATTAAAACGAAAGGAATAGTAAAGCTATTCCAAGGTAGTAGTACTGTAGAAAACTGTTCCTTCACTTAGATAAACATCTGCTCCAAGCTAACAAGTCTGTCTCTGTTGTTAATTCGCAGCCTGTTCTTTGTCAATTTTTTTTTTTAGCTATTGTGTTCTGCCAAAGCAGCTTTAAAATCATTATTCCTTTGCCTATGACACACTCGGAGTTAAATCAGTCATTATCAGTAAAATTCAAATATACACTTACACTGCTGCTCTTCCATTTTATCTCTGTAAATTAAATGTAGAATCATAATTTGGCTTTGCCTCACATCAGTAATGAGAAGGTGTAGCTGTGGCCTTATTTAATCTAACAGCCATCAAATATATGAAAATAGGCAGAAAAATGTGTAATAAAGAATTGTTTGGTGTAAGGCTAAAATGAAGACTAAAATCACAGTACCTGACCTCTTGTATTTGGGCTGGCGATGAATCACCTGCATTTTCAGAGCTGTGTTTGTGACCTTTGTTCTCAGTAACAGAGTTTGTTGTTGTTGTCTATCTCTAAGTAGGTTGTATTTATTGTCTTTCACTGTGTTTATTTTACAGCCTGTTCAGGCAATGCAGCCATCTTCTCAGTCAGTCCAATATCCAGCAGTTTCTTATCCTCCCCAGCATCTCCTGCCAGTCTCTCCAACGCAGCAGTTTTCTGTGGTACTAAAGATTTTTTGGTTTTTTTCTTTCCTTGAAGTTGGGTGTGTGAGCATGAGTATGCCTGAGAACCGAGAGCCCCTGGGGAGCACTGCGAGTGGCATCCCATGCGAGAGCCCCATCTAAATCCCCCTTTGCCTTAACACTTCTGGTACTGACAAGCATTTTGTAAAAGCATTCCCACTGATTCTGGTTATCTAACCTGAAGGATGATGTTAGGAGCAGGGCTCCCTACCCGGTTAGCAGAGCCTCCAGAAAAATGTTTTGTTGTGCCTGCGATAGGAGCTTGTGTCTCCCCACTTTATGTCGAGGGAGCTTAAATTGCTAACTTGGGCATTTGAGATTTGGGTTATCCTCCTTTTATATCCACAAAGACTGGAGAAGAGACCTCTAGAAATCATTATTTTTTATTGTATATTATTTTATCAGTATACTAAATCCACTGCCTGGATTTACTCCCTGATGATACCAGAGCACTTGGAAAACAGAGTAGCGGTGAACCAGCTGCAGAAGGTGTGGTATGTTATGCATCATGGCAAAGCACCAATGGACATGTATAATAAAGAAAAATAGAGTGCTCTTCTGGAGTCTGAATCTGGCTTGGTGCTTACAGGGCTACGATTACACTGTTGTAAAAGGAGGCTGACGTTTTAAGAGGCACTACAAGATTTTTTTTCTGTATTTTTTTCTCTTGCTCTGGTAATCTTGTTTGACTAGTAGGAGATGGAAACAAAACTGAACGGATCCTTGCAGCTAAAATAATGTTATTAATGCCTGGTAGATGGGCGGTACCATTTAAAGGACAATAAAAAATGTTCTGTGCTGAACACAAGTTGCATATCTCAGTGCTAATTCTCTTGAAAAGTGTCTTGCAGGCATCTCAGGTTGTTCTAGTGATAGTCATAGGAAGGCTGATATTTTTAGTGGCTAATTTAATAGTGAAACTTCATCTGAATTAATGTCTTCAATGTACATTACATTATACACACAATGTATAAATCATAGGGTTTTGAAGCTCTTGGTCCTTATTGTGCAAATCCAGAGACATTCTAGGCTCAATGAAGTTTCTCATAGAATCTGTGTGCAGTCGTTCGCCATCCAGGTAATGAATATCCTAGCTTTTTAAAGAAACAACTTCAGACAGACAACTTATGAGCCTGAATATGGATGTAGGATGATGGTAAAGTTAATAGCATTACTTTCTTACACCACCTGAAGATCTGCCAGGAATGTTTAAAATGTTGGCCCATGGTATCTGCTCTGAGTGGGAGGGCGAGTCTCTATGCAGTCCCTGGCAGTGCTTTCCACAAACATTTTTTTTTTTTTCCCTGTTTTGAAGTTTCCTGCCAATAAATACATTGTGCAGGATGGTTTTGGTGAATGAACACCACAGGGATATGAACAAAATCGAAGAGGCTCCTTTTAAAAAATAGCATTGATGTTCTAAGTGAAAAGCATTTTTATAGTGCTTATTCCCTATCCGTGAGGGGATATAAGGAAGGGACCGTGATCTGCGTATTAACACATGGTGGAGTTTTATGCTGGATTTATTGCCGTATAGAGTACGTTTTAATTTTGAGTATTTAAAAGTCTTATGATATGGGCACCACATTTGTAAATCTTCGACCTTCACAGAATAAACTTGAGAGCATTGATTAGTATGGATCTCTTTGCAAGATACTGTCTAGAATCCTTGTATCATTACCAGCATGTAATGAGACTTAGGTCCATTGACTTTATTTGGTACATTCATCCTACCATAGATTCCCCCCGGCCCCAGTCGAATGAAGTACTTGGTTCTTTCCAACACTGAATAAAGTGCCTTGAAATAGCAACTGAAGACTTAGCTTTTTTATTACCTTCTCTATGTTTACAACCTTGGATTTTCAAAACAGTCCAAAAAAGGGAAAAGGTCTGCACCTGAATCCTACTGAATTCCTCTTGAGATCATTTTGAAACACAGGTGAAAATACCACCATGTGTTTGGCTGAGGAATTCTGGTTTTGGGGGAAGAGGTATTCACAACATTATTTTCCTGCCCTTTATATTTAAAATGTCTTCTTTTGAACACTGTAAAGTTCACTTGTCATTTTGGAATAAAAGGGGGGGGGCAGGGTAAAAGCCAAAATAATTGGCTTTTGTGCCAAGCGATGCCATTCACCTTGCAGTCTGGAAGTCTTTGTCAAAGCATTTATAGTGATTTTAATTTTAATTGCCTCCATTTTTGTAGATATCCATGCAAAGTTTGGCACATATTTGAGCTGAGTGATTAATTTCCCCCTCATGCTCTGTTTGAACCTATTTTGTTTTGCTAATTTGCGTGTCTACTGCAGACATCACGTCTACATCATTTTCTACTACCTTTTGCCCTGCAGCGAGATGACATGACAACACAGTTTAACCAGATGAGCTTAAGTCGTCAATCATCAGGAGACAACCCCGAATCGCCTTCTGGTCCTGTCTACCCATCGCCTATCTTGCAGCAGCCTGCCCAGCAGACGGGTTACATTATGGCTTCCCCAAGTCAGCAGCTTCCCCCAGGAGGCTTTACAGGTTCAGGTCCACCAGTATCCCAGCAAGTGCTGCAGCCGCCACCACCACCCCAGGGCTTTGTGCAACAACCACCGCCACCTGCTCAGGTAGGCAAAACCTTCGCTACCAGTTTGGCATGGTGCTCATTATAACATCAGAAAGAGGATATTAAAAAATTATCCAGATTCTAGATTATGTATTTTTTTTCCCCTGGTAAAAGCTTAGCAGATTTTTAGGCAGCAAGAAACTTGCAAAGCCTCTATAGTTTCCTGGGTTTCAGCAATTCCTTCCCTATCCTCAAACCATTTTCTGAACGTATGTTCATATTCCAGGACACATCTGCCCATGAATATGAAGGAGGAGGGTGAGTAAATATCCATAGTCCTTCTTCCCTGTGTATATATACCAAAAGAGCAACATGCACATCAGCCCAGGTAGTCGTTAATCATATTTAATTGACTTGAACATGTGAGATGTCACAGATCAGTAATTTTAACTGTCTTCCTGAAGACTGATTATGTTTTACTGTTCACTACCAAACATCTCTACTTGTCTCCTGGGTACCTTTACAGAATATTGAAAGTGATTACTGTCAAGAAGTAAAATGCACAGATGACTTTCTGGCCCATTTTCAAGGCATACACTTTAAAAAGCCAAATTTCTTTATCCAATTATAGATAACTTCATTTAAACTCTACTTTAAAATGGTATTAATAGTATTTCCCCTGTTTTCATTTTATCCTTTGGAAGAAAATATATAAAAAATAAAGTAAAAAATTTTTGTTTACTGTAAAAGTAATGTAAAAGTAGTGTAAACCGTACTGGTCTTTTTGTTTGCCATTTCTTACTGAAAAATCTCCAATTGTGTTTGTTAATGGGATTCTGTATTGCCACAGTAGTGAAGAATTTATACTGTTATAATGTTTTAAGTGGGCTAGAGATCTAGTTAATTAGATGACTAATTAACAATAAAAGAAATCTGAAGACTACTGGATGCTCGCATCCCAGAGAGGACTGTTACATCCATAGTTTCTGTAGTTAGAAACTATGCAGCCATTTTTTGAGAGGAGAGAAGGCTTGCAAAAAATAATTTTTAAGGAGCTGAAGTTCAATATAATGTGACTTTTTTTTTTAATTGAAAATATTGCTAGAAAAAGGTTTCACTGCTTGCCAAATGTAGCATTTTTTTAAAAAATTTTGGAGGAAAAATGACCTGAAGAGCAGAGTCCTCCGATGACTCTGTCTCCCCATCTAGACAGTGACTCCTAAGTGAGTAAGTAGAGGCTGTCCAGGCTTCTCTCCTCATGTATAACCCCCCGGTGCCCTCAGTGTTTTCAAACATCATTTAATCAAACTTCACGACACTTCTAGTGAACCAGATAAATGTGAGCACCTCCATTTAACAAGCTGTCACTGCAGCAGGCGAAGCGATGCATTTCCCAGCCCTGCCGGCCAGGGTTTGCTGTGGGAGCTAAGGGGGCTGCAGCATCGTGTTGCCTGCCGTGGCGGAGACCCCGTGCCGCCTCCTCTCTCCCCCCTCGGGTGAGACCAGGTTTGAAGCCTGCCCTGGGGTCTCTGCTAGACCCCCTCTTGGTTGACTTTGCAGAGGCTGCTTCTGTGGGTTTGCCCGCAGCTCCTGCCTGTGTGTGACTGAGCCTTCGTCGCCTGGGGCGGGAGCGTTGGGTTTCACCCTTCAGGGTGCAGGGTTTTCACTCAGTCTGGCGTAGTGTTACTTTGTGAAGCTGTTTTCCCTCATTAATATTTACTCTGGTGCTACTGGAGAGGCAGATGAACTTCTTCAGAGGACAAGCGATGAGGAGGTGCCTTTTCATACATAGGCTGCTGTAGGACTAGTACCGTACTGGTGTGTCTAATGGCCACTGTTTCTCTGTCCCTACCCCAAATATGGTACGTATGGGTGCTTTCCTCCTATGTTCTAACAAAGTGGAAAGTTACTGAGGGCAGAAACTTCTGGGTTTGTAGCAACTTCAGTTATTTCACTGGGGAATGGTTTGTCCTCGGGGGGTGTAGAAAGGTGAGAAATTCAGCGCTGTCAGCTTCCTCTGCATCCCCTGCACCGCATGCACCATTCATCTCCAGCTTGTCGCTATTCCAAAAAATCCTTGTCTTGTCCAGATACCTGTGTGGAAGAAGGCGCGGGGGGGGGAGGCTGGTCAGTCCCTGCTGCCAGTGTGCCTATACCGTGAAAGCACAGTGGCCTTGGCCTGCTGGGAGGGAGAGGGGGCAGCAGCTTTCTGCGTCTGCACGTGCAAACAGGAACTTCTGATCGACGTTTCAAGTTTTAACTCATTCCTTTCAGCCCTAGAATATGGCATGGTGGCTTGCATGCTACACGTGTACAGCAAATAGGGGATCCCTCTTAGAAAGCTGAGCAAAGCCTTGGGAAATAGTAATTTCTCTGTCCTAACAGCTCAGCTTTCTGCACAGGGCAGCTAGACCCTGACTCCCTGTCCTGCAGTGGCAAAACTTCACTGTGGCAGTGGCTATTGGCAATCTGAATCACCTGTTACTCTTCTGGGCTTAGATGCAATAGTAAGGCTACTCTCAAATGCCAAAGCAGGTTGTCTGAGGCAGGCTTTAAAAAAAAAAAAAAAAGGGCAATAAAAATGGTAATGCAAAACATTGTGATGCATTAATCAATGCAATGCAATCAATGTAAAAGCACTTTTATATCTTAAATGTTGCTATTGAATTTATACCAGTAAAAAAGAGGCTTGACTCTAATGGCTAATTAGTTCTGTAAATGCATTGCTGATAAGTTTCTAGTGGGTTGGCTGTGGGGCCCTGTATGCCATTGGAAAATATCAGAGCAAGGAAAACTTGGGTGGAGGTCCTGTGAGTATGATCATTTCCTTTGGGAAAGAAGGAGAAAGAAATGCTCTCCAGCCTACAAACCCAAAGGTACTGCATTTAAATTATTAGGTTTTGTATTAAAGTTCAATTAGATGTGGCTCTACAGCTGCTCTCCAAGATTCTCTCTTCCAGTCTGTATCAAAGCAGAAGCAGACTGAGTTTGAAATGATATGCCTAAGAAGTGGTGAGAGGATCCCTTGCATTTCTTCTGCTTCTTCCATCACAGCTGTTCCCCAGCTTGACAACAGTCATGATTTAATAACCTGAAAATAATGATCTGTCTTTGTTCAGCCAATTGGGAGAAAAACAAACAAACAAAAAACCCAAATAAAAACAAAATCCAACCATTACTCTTGGTTTGCTTTTAGCAGCAAATTTCTGTTTGCTTTCTGTATCACAAACAGCAAACATACATCTTTACTTTCTCTATTTTCTTCTCTTTTCAATTTTCTTCTCTTTCTGATGGTTCTTCTATAGCACTTAAGGGCTCAGGCACTTCAACAAGGGTCCACACTTGGTTTTTGCAGCACTCTCTCGTTGGTGCTTGTTGTTGCTCTGCCTCTGCAAATGAAGAAATGGGAAAACTGCGAGTACTATGCCAATGGGAAAGCATACACTCCCTTTAAAGTTATTTTCACCTCTGACTCATTCTTTGCGGAAGCTGTACTGGCAAAATCATGTCCAAAAATGAGATGGCATGAATTCTTGGAGAGTGTGGGAGAAGTAATACACATTGAGGGATTTTTCACCTGAATTAATTTTGTATAATCATTGATTTTTTTTTTTAGCTGTCTCTTTGCAGAAGCCCCCTCCTAGAGACCCCACAGCTACCTTAAAACAAAATCTTTATTCATAGCATCTCTAGGAAACCTGTTATGAAAAAGGCTGGGGAGTCACTGCAAGTAAGTGGGTCTTTCCTTAATGATCTCAGACAATTATATTGGAGGACATGCCTGTAGTTGTACACAGGCCATTATTTTTTGTTACTGTTATTGTAATTATTATGGACAATGGAGGGTAGGGAGGAGAGAAAAATCCTTGAAGAATGACTGATCCCAGTCAGTTAGATATTGGGAAGAAACAGTACCTCCATGTGTCCATAGATCACTGTGGTTTCTGTTGTCTTCACTCCTATTTATGTAACTGTAGCTGCCATTAGCAATAGTGTTAGCAGCACTAATGATCTGGATGAAGGTGTTAACCCAAACCTAACTGGTTGTCAGCGATGTTAAGAGAAGGTGGAATACCTGTCTGATGGCAGAATCAATCTGTAAGTCAGTAGGGAGATAGATTAGGAAAGTAAAATCAGCCTGAAAGATGTATGGAATCCTGTTCCTGCCGTGAGGAAATAAACAACATACCTATGAATTTAAGGGATGCTGTTAGTGAGCAGTCCAAGGGAGATGCGGTCTGGTAATGGGTTTCGAACTGTATGTGGACAGAACAAAGCAGCAAGCCAATGCTGTATTGAGTCTCTGCCCATCATCTAGAGAAAAAGCGTATTAGAAGGAGGAAAGAGTAATGCCTGTTAGTGCCATTTCATGAGTGTCTCTGAAGTGATGCACCTAGTCCTGTTACAGTTTAAGTTAACTAAAGAAAATTACGTATATGAGAGAAAAAATAGAGATGCGTTGGAACGGTCAGCCTACAAACAAGGAGGGTATTCACTTTCAAAATAAGAATATCCAAGGGGGTAAGGATCATCTGTCAACTATTTCCATGGTAATTATTAAAGGGGGGGATTTTTCACAGTGTCAAGGATTAAAATCAAGAAACTATGCTTTTAGACTAAAGAACACAGTGTTTATTTAGGTTATGGTCTTAGAAGGGCATATTTTTTTATTTATTTATTTGTTTGTTTATTTTAGGATAACCATATAGCTGTGTTTGGCATGCTTGTTAGTGTAGTGGAGGCTTCCTGGTTCTGTAAATGAAATATGTTGCAGAAGCAAAAGGTCCAAGGTTAGATTGTGCATTCACATGGGAAAGCAATTCAAGTATAATTTGGCATGTCAGTAGGCTACTACAGAAATGCAGTTTTTTGTTGAAGAGCGCATAAGCAGAGGTGTTAGTAACACTGATGTAATGAGAAACTGAAAAATTCAGGAGGGTCAGAGTAGACAATGTAAGTTGATACTTGTTATCTCTGATCCCTCTAATTCCAGTGTTCACTAAAGTAGTATCAGAAAGGACAAATAACATGTTTCAACTACTGACGCAGAGATGTACTCAAGATAAATGAAAATGGATCCTTCCAAACCCCTCAACCATGAAAGACCTATTTTATCCACGTCTGTATTTTACACCAAGCTCTTCTTTTAATGTCTGATCTTGTAATTAAAAAAAAAATCAAAAAAAACCCAACAACAAAAAAAACCCACCCCAAAACCAAACCTCTTCTTTGCAAGTCGTGTGCATGATTACTAGCAAATTCATCCATTACTCTTTCTAAATGAAATGATTTTTTTTT
>NW_008794545.1:1144227-1199981 GCF_000699145.1 Aptenodytes forsteri
TTTTTTACACAATGCTCCTACTACTAACATTTTTCAGGCTGGTAGATTGCACTCTGATAAGCTTCTAAATGGGGGGGGGATATAACAAATATATTCCAGTGAACTGAGAAAATGAGAGAAAAGGAGAAAACCCTTTGACTAACTCTGAGGTGTTATCTGTGTGGTAAAAATAAATACCTGTTTCCAAATTACTCTGAATGCTTCAGTGTACGTATATGTTTTTGTGCTAAGCATGTTCAGCTATAAACCTCACTTCAAAACCTGTACTCTTTAGGCTATGTTTTAAAGTTAATACCTACAGAATCTTTCCACAAGAGATAATTCACATTGTTCTCATATGCTCGTTTATTTTCAAATATCTAGGGACTTGTCTGCACAAGGAAAATGAGGAAGCTGAGGGTAAATCAAATAAATTTAAATCCTTTAAGGAAATTAAGCTGCAGCAAGGAGAAGTGAGAGTATTTCCACAGGGGTTTAATATACTTTAATTTGTAGAATATGGTAAGAGGAAATAAAGAGTATTTGAGAGGATGCTCCAAGGCAGGATCAACTATTTGCATTGACTTTACTTAGGCTGAGTCTTCTCACTTCTTTCGAGTCCCCTATTGTAGAGGTTTCTGCAAGAGGAGTTTATCACACTAAACTTGCCTGATCCCTTATTTACACTGCTATGATGTTTAAAGAGTGATTTTTGCACCTGAAATGTCTGGGTCAACTTTCCTATACCTTGTGGCTTTTCTTTGCAGAGAAGCAAATTCATCATGGTTTTGTCCATTTTACAAAGGCGTTTTGCTTTTATTACTTTAGTCTCTAACAAAACAAATGACTTGAAGGCAGGCTGTAGCCATTAGGTGTCATTTGGTATTGTCTGGAGGGAGGATAGCTTACAACGTTTTCCAATCAAAATGTTCTTGTCTTTCTGGTATTTCTTTGAATCTGGCTGATATTATCCGAGGGGGGTGGGGGGAGAGAGAAGGAAAAAAAAAGCTACGTGATTTCCATTGATTCGAGAGAAAATTAATAGACCTTGAAGAATGAATGGGTATTCGATCTCTTGATTGACAGGTGATATTGACTGTCAGTCGGTCTGGGGGTTTCACTTCACCAACATCATTGAGTCCAGTTTTGTTGATCCTGATACTTTTCCCACCACAGCTACCCATTCAGTAGTCTTCTACTTGCCAAATTAGCCATCCGTACCCTCTTCTTGCCTAGTCTTTTGTATCTATGTCTGTTCTTTCTCATCTGGCATCGTCTGTAGGAAAATTTCTGATCTCTGATGTCTTACCAGTATACAAAAGGATGCAGTTACCTTTACTCTGCTAATACTTTACTTTATGAGTAATCAAGTTGAATGAGCTGTTCCAGGAACATCTCCTCCATGCAAATAAAAGTGGCAAAAATAGTTCTTATTTTTGTATGAGGGAAAAAAAAAAACCAAAAGCATTTGGTGTGACTGCGTGCATATGTCCGAGTAGGATAAATGCTACACACAAAGAAAAAAAAAAAGTATGATTTATAAAGAAATGCTGACAGATGTGGCAGAAGTCACGAGAGGAGCAACTTTCTCCCAAGCCTGTGCCCTCTGCAGTTTGATACCATATGCTGCTGAACTCTGTCACGTACCCACAGAATCCACTGCAGCTGAAAATGAAAAATTTTGAGTGCTTTGAACTTGCCAAGGGTCACTTGAAAAGTGCTTAGCTCAAATGTCTCAGTAATGGTGGTATAGGATGTATAGGAAAAATCTTTAGCTCCAGTCACCTTTAAACTTCCGTGTTCACCTACGTGATAAGGTGATGTAGTACATGGTACTCTATAATGACAATAATAATAGAAAAAAGAAGCCCACCTGGCAGAACTTGCTGACTCAATGCCTACCCTCAGCTCCTGCAAGAAAACAACTATGATTGTTTTTTGAGCTGTAATTATATTCACACCAAGTGCGAGAGAAGCTTTACAGGGAAACTTTGCTGTAAGGAAGGATGTAGCTGTTAAACAAAAGCGTGAATTTAATAATCGTTTCTTACGAGTGTTAAGGGCACACACACTGCATCTTTTCCTCTATCTCACTTCTATATATTTTTACTCTAGGCCATTCTTTGCTTCAAATTGACTATTTTCTCCAGAGTTCACTTAATGGTTTAACAAGCCATCTATATGTGTTATGTTGATATGGAAGGTGGTGTTTGCATCCATTTTTCTGCAGCATTTGATATTTTACTGTGATTTCTTTTGGTATATACATGTAGCTTTTTATGCATCCTGTACGTTTTTGTCTTTTTCGATTAAAATTCTTTTTCTTCTGTTTTTTAAAGTATCTGAGAAGAAAAGGCCTATCAGTGCCCAAATTTCCTAGCAAAGCTGAAAGCAAACAGCAGTTCTTGAAGAGGCACAATGCAAACCCCCTCCTCTTGATAACTGTTACCACTAATATGCTTGACTTGAACTCTTGCTCCCCTTCCAGTTTTGTTTTACTTTGTGAATCTTTGAGTTTTAGAGTATGCAGTTAGCTGCTGTTCTCTCTTTCTCTGCAGATGCCAGTGTATTATTACCCATCTGGTCAGTACCCTACCTCAACAACTCAGCAGTACAGACCCATTGCCTCAGTTCAGTACAATGCACAGCGGAGTCAACAGATCCCACAGACTGCACAGCAAGCAGGTATTTACATCTGTTACTCATTTCTTCAGCTGCTCGTAGTGCCTTTGCTGGTGAAACCTATTGGTTGCATTTTACTTTCGGATTTGAACAATGGAGGAGAAAACTGGTCGTTGTTCTGTTTGAAAATACGGTGAAAACTACAAATTGAGAAACCCTTTGCTTGGAGATACCGAGCAATGGAAGAGTGAAGGTTGTGTTCTCCACCACTGCTGTCCTATACGCAGTGCCGTGTCCTCAGTGTCTGTGTTCCACATGATGGGGCACAGAGAGCGCTGGGAGGGTACTGGTCTGAGCAGTCACGTTGCATGTTCAAGCCAACCATTGCAGTTTGTCCTTCATCATGCAAACTCCTCAAACGTTTGTAAGACTCTCTACACAGTGGACAGGTTTGCAGTGATGCAGAAGGGGCCGATCTTGCTCCACCACCTTCTGCTCTCCCTGAGCCCGAGGAGCGGCAAGATGGTCCGTGTGGTTGGTGCCCATCGGGACCAGCTCCCCGCAGCGACGTGCAGCTGGAAGGGGGGCCGTTACACTGTAAGAGAGTGAGTAGCAGGTCTCACAGTGAACCGGTCTCTTTTCCTGCTGTGTCATGCCACTACTGATGACACCAGAGTAAGAGGGATGTAGGCAGTTTGGCTGGTGTGTGTTGGGGGAGGGCAGGGGTTGTGCTCATGAAAGGGTCCTCGTGTTTCAAGGGAATAAATGGTGGTTCTGGTTTTGGAGGGTTTTTTTTTAATTTTTTTTTTAAGTTGTTGATTGTCTGTTTGTTTTTTTTATTTTTTTTTTTTTTAAGTTGTTGATTGTCTGTTTCTTTAGTGCACGCCTCCTCTCACAGGGTGTCTCAAACAGTAACTCCAAGGTGTGTGTGGGGTGTTGTTTCCCGGTAGGGCTTGCAGTTACAGATGTGCCAGGTAGGACAAAGCATTCATCTTTCCGTCTGGGTTTGGCAGAAACCCTTCTGAATGGTAAAGCAGGTTCCCTGCAAAGGCATTGATATGAAAGTCTTTTAAGATGCAAGTCGAGCCCAGACATGAGACGTGAACAAGACTTATGGGGTCATCCAGCCTGTCAACCTGTCTCTGTAATGCGACTGCTGGCAATTTTGTTCATGCTCTCTCAGGTGCTCAGGGAAACAAAGACATAGCAAACACAGCTATAACTAAACAATTGATTACTTTTTTTTTTTTAAGCTGTCCTATGTTCTAATAAAATGAGTGGTGTTTTGGTCAGTGTCATGGTGGCTGGCTGACTGCTTTCATAACTTTGTATTTATACATTCCTGAGAGAGAAAGGGGTGAGATACTGCACAAAGGTCATCTGTGTCTTCTGACTTCTGCCTGACAGTCTGGTACCATATTTATTATTTCTTTATAGCGGGTCTTTGAATCTAAGTGCAGATCAACTTAGATGACATTATCTGTGTCTACTGTGTTGTTATAAAACCTATTTATCGGTTTAATGCTACATCCATAGCATAGTGGAGATTATGGTAAATGAAGTGCACAAGAGATGGTCTGAAGCACTTGAGTGATGTTCTGGAGAAGATCCAGCTGTTTGATCCTGAGGAAATCCTAGTTTTAAAGATATATTGTAGCACAGGAGCTGTTATGTTTGAGTACAGACAATGCAGAGATGCAAATGCTAATTTTGTTTCTGTGTTTACTGCATCGTTTTTCTTACATGTTTGGAAAACATGAGTCAAGGAGTTTGTGTAAAATCTTTAGCGCGTCAGTCTTTTTCTGCAATTCGCTCTTTCAGCTGCCTGCTCGGTTGGAAACATTATTCTTATCTCGTTTAAAAATGAAAACATTGTGACTATGGTTTAGACTCCCTGCTGTGGCGATGATTTTAAGCATTCAGCTATTCTCAGATCTTGAGACTTGGCTGGGAACAGATTCCTCAAGCTGGTTCATCCCTTTGGCCTCAGATACCCATAGTCGTCGTCCGAGCGTGTGATAGGCATGCCAGGAAGCAGCTTTCTGTTTCCTACAGATCTTTTCTTGGAAATGGTGTAAGGACCTTTTGAATTTATGTTCCACTGCATCCCTTGGCATTTGGAAGATAACTAGCTTTCCAAAATGTCCCATAATTTATACTAAAATAAAAGAGAAATTGAAGTATAGGAAAGTATATTATTTATGCTACAGATTTACTGCAGGAGGTTCACTGTAAGCACTGAGACACCAAAAAAATCAAATGATTCCGTGATGGTTTCAGGTGGTTTCATGCCCAGTGTCTCTGCATCTGCTTTTCTTCCTGTCAGCCTGCCTACACATACGTTTTGCTGCTCGTGTGCCCTGTGGCCTCAGCCCACCTGCAAAATCCTCATCTCTTTTGGCTCCTCTTTGATGCCCAGTAGCTGCTTGCTGGGCTGGAGACAGTGTTATGGCACCGCAGCAGATTGACTGGTGGTACCTAAACAGAGCAAATAACTGCTAGCTCGTACTGCAGCCTTTTGACAGTAGGGCAGGTGAGCTGGGGCGCGCCTCTCCTCTTTCAAGCCACTGATTTTTATGAAACTTTAGAAATGTCATGTCTTTGCAGCTTCCATCTGTATGTCAAATGTGATAGAAATTAGACGATGAGCTCAAAAAGTTACTCTGAGGGTTATTTGAGGGAAAACTGGCAGAGTAATCACACTATTTTTCCTTCAGAAACCAGTTTTAGTAAAACGAAACACAAAAACACCAAAAAAACTTTTAAATCTTCCTAGAAACTTGTACATGACTGAAAAATAGCAATCAACAAGCGAGTGTTTCAGACTGCAGTTTCCCTCTCCATGCAGACTTAGCTTCAGATCAGCACGTGAGCAGGTTGTGCAGGAGCTGGGGATAACTAGGGGCAGGAAAATGAAGACGTGAAGGAGAATAGCGCTGGTGAAACAAAGTGCAGGTCCAGGAGTATTGAGGATGGGAAGGGGGAACAGATGGGAAGGAGGCAGATGAAAAGATGATTTCTGAAATGGTTTCCCCAAAGACCTCACAACACTTGCTGCTGCTTCGGAGAGAGGATGGCTGCAGTGCAGGCAGGCCTGTGGGAGCCCAGGCTGTCTGCCTGTACCTGCCGGCTGGCTCATACGGCAGTGTGAACAGGGAGGCAGCCTCAGCCTGGCAGCTCAGAAAATGTTTTATTAAAATAAAAAAAGTTGGCCTGCTTGGAGGAGCTTTTGGAAGCTTTCAAAGCAGCAGCAAGGAGTTCAGATCTTACTTTCCCCACTTTGGGCTGCAGAGGTCAAAGTTTGATCTAATGCCAGCAATTTGTTTTCATTTTTCTTAGAAAAGGTCTCTTCAGGAGCGGAGTGATATTGATGACTTTTACAGCAAACAGCTAAAGTAAAATGTCAGCACAGCATTTGTGGTGGCTAAGGGAGCCTGTACTCTCTCGTGGCTCTGGAAGGAGAGCAATATTAAGTTAAAATGGCTCCAGGGCAGAAAAAAAGATGAGCTCACCTAAAATTAGATTAGAGCTCTGGCAGCGATAAATCATTTGGAGAGAAGGATGAGAACTTTTTTGTGTGTTTATTTACCTTCCCCCCCCCACCACCCCCCCGCCCTTAAGTGCTGGCTTGTATGAGAACATAAGTGACCCATTTCTGGCAGAAGCCTCGTACAAAGAGAGTTGCCCATGAAGATTTTGTAAAAACCTGTGCCATTTGAATAACGTTTGTTTCTGTTCAAGCCAAAATGTGGTATATGACGGTGTGGTAGCATGGTCTGTAAACAGAAATACTTTTATTTCACTCAGATACATACCATCATTGCTTTTCTTCATTATGCTGCTTCTGCACCATTCCTGTGTCTCGTCCTGCACAAAGCAAAGTTTTTCGAAGTGTTGCCGTTGAGTGGGGCCAGGGTCAAGCCAGTGTCTGTCACACTGTGGTGTGTGTAGGACATCGTAGGTGGATTCTTCGGACGTGTTCAGGCAGCTGTTCTCAAAAACAGCATGCTCGTTTTTCAAACTGTTTGGGTATGTTGCTATTACTCATTTCTGCACTGTATAACAGACAATACTTAAGGTACTGTGAAATGCCCAGTTCTGTAACCACACAGAAGAAAATATTATTTCTGTATTCCCATCTAGCAGTACTCTATAAATTGCACGTTTAGCTTCATCGGTACTTAATTTTTCAGTAATTATCTCTATATTGATAGTTTCAAAAGCTTTCAATCCTAGTTACTGTGTTTGAATAGAAAAAGAGATATATTGACGATAAATCAGTAAAGATTTGTATTTTATCATGATAGAAGAAATCAGCAATGTGTTGTTTTATATCTGTGTCTTTTCTTTCATTATAGCAAGTGCTGTGCACTTTGAGGATTTTTCATCTTTAAAGTACTTCATAAACATGAGCTGGATAAGTACAGGAGTATTACTTTGGGATATGCAACTGTTCTTATTGCCGTTCACAAATGAACAAGCTGCAACAAATTACATGATTTTTTTTTCCTATTTTGGTTCATTGTTGTATGTTTGCCTCATGTTCCAGATAATTTCATAGCACAACAGAAGTTTTATGGATAAAATAATATTTAGATTCTTGTTTGGGCCATAGTTCTAAAAGGCAGTTAGCTTGGTTGATCACACAGTTGTAAGGTAAAAATCTGTGGCATGTGTTTTGCATCAGTAATGAAGATCATCTTTTGAGGAGATTAAAGCTAAGACCTGTAGTATTTGGTTGAAAAATCTTCCAGTCAAAAGTTTACACTGTAATATTTCTAGAGAAAATAAGATGATATTTGTCATAATTGGATGGTCTTTAATTCCTGCAATTAATGTAATGATTTTAGGATTTCTCATACATTTGAGATTCAACAAATGTTGCCATTATAACTTGTTTCAGTGCCCAGATAGCATGGGAAGGCTCAGATTGCATAGGAAACCTCTGCTTTTTCCTAAAAGCAGAATAGTTGGTTGTGTGCAGTAGCACCATGGGCAAAAGGAAGTCATTATGTGAGGAAAGTATGTATCTGAACACTGCCTGCATGTAGAGTCCTTTCCTAATAAGTATCCATGGATCTTCTGTAAACAGCAAATGTTTGTCTTGAAGGAAAGGTAATATTTCTGATGGAGTACTGTATTATTAGCCTTTACAGCTTCCAGTAAGGAAAAAGAGGTAATTGTCTCTTTAATGCATCTCTGAAACAAATTTTAAGCGAAGACAAAATGTACCTTAACAGAGTCCATAAATTTGTTTAGGTAGAAATCAGAGTCAAATTGACAATGAAATACTGAATTTTTGCTTAATTTAATCAGTTAGGTGTCAGCATAATTGAAGAGTATTATCTTCGAGTCTCCTTCATCCTCTTTGTCTTCTGAAAGCATTTGTCACTATAAACTGATACTGTGAGGAAAAAAAAAGGGGGGGAGGGAAATGTGCAGCACTAAAAAAAAAAAATAGGTTTGTTATTATGGTCATTAGAGAACCTTATGAAGAAAGATTGCAGCTTTCTACCTTCATTAGCAACCTGACAGGAGCTCATGGTCCATGAGAGATTTGTTTGCATAATTACATCTATAATTTCTCTGCTTATATAAACATAAACAACTTCAATTTTTAAGTATCTAATTTTCTGAAGAAACTGTTTCTCCAACAGTAATTGCTTACTGCACTATTGAAACAGATTTGTACTGAAGGTGTCCATCTGTGTTTAATGCTATATTTATTTTTTTTTACAGCAGATATTGCTTCTCCTGAAAAGCATTGCAGGGGGCGTGTGTCTCATTTTTACAGGGGCTTGACAGGAATGGGAGGGACAGAGCCCTACTGTTTTAGATACTTAAGCGTAGTGCTGAGTTCATTAACGTTGATGTAAGGCTTGGAAATTTAAAAGCAGTTTATGAAATGGGAGGGCCAGATCAAGAAGCAGTTTGCAGCAATCGCAGTAGGAGGACTAAGCTCAAAATTGTGATCTTGAAGTGATCCACACTGATATTATTAGTTTCTGTGCAAGTATTTTATGTTTAAGTTGCCCAGAAACTTAAAGCTTTACCTACAAGCGCTTCCATTTTGACAGTACTGAGTGTCTCGGACCAAGAGCATCTGCAAGGCAGAGCTAAGCACTCCTTAGAGACTTCTTCTGACGGGTGTGCCGTGGAAGTGCCTGTAGCAAACCTAGGGGACTGCTCTTCAGGCTTGTTCTCTCCCCCACCCCCCCCCGCCCTCCCAAATCACATCTGGAGGAGAAGGAGCCCTTGTTTAGTTTTTTAATTTGATTTTATGATCTGGTTCCAACTTTAGGCATTCCCATGGTATGAGAAACCCGGATGCCGTGGCCTGAGAGGGTTTTAACCCATGTTGTGCACTGCAGGGGAAATGCTCACCGGGATCGCTGCTGTTCAGGGACATTCCCCATCTTTCTCACAGTGCTTTCTTTAAAGGTGTGAAGTGCATGAAAAAGAAGGACATAAAGCAAGAAACTAACTCGCTTAGTTCTGATTATATATTTTATGTTCTTTTTTTGCAAGTTTAAGGTCTTGTTTTTGTAGTATTACACAATTGTATATGGTGTGTGATTAAGATTAGCTCCAAGACCCATCCGCCTCCTCAGTGTTTCCTATTAGCTACCCATAGGGAGTTTCTTACCTAGAGTTTTGCACCCTGGTTTTCATTCCCCGACTGCTGGAGGAGGGTTCTGTGACTGAATATTGCATTCAAGACTTTTCAGAAGCTTGCTGGGAGAGCCGGGACTGGGGCTTAAAAGTTTTTAGATTTCTAGTCTTAGAAACACTAAATCCTGTTGTCCTTCTGACATTAAGCAATAGTGCTGCACCAGTACTGAACCAGCGTTCAGATTTACAAAATATCTGTAATTTAAATTAATAGCACAATTAATAGTACCACACTCCCTGCAGCGTACTTGATTCTGAAAATTAAAAGGCAAAATCACTTTTCTCAAAAAGCTTTGTTCTTCCTCAAATGACTTGTTTAATTATTCAGCATTCACACCAAGAGAGAGCAAATATTGAGGGAAGAGAACACTGGTGGGCTCGACAGCCGTAAGAGTCTTAAGACAGGTATCTATTTGTGGTTTTCTTTCAAGGCTTCTCAAGTTTTGTTCAACTTCTCTAGCACTAATTAAAATCTAAGCCATTTCTGACAGTGTTCCTAGGGTTTCACACTAAAGTACATATTTTTTTTCTTTTTGAGAATTAGTATGTGTTAATCTCATGTCAGTTAATGTACAGGAGCAAGCAGAGAGAGAAGAGATTTCTAACAGCATTGTGCAGTAGATAGGACTTCAAAATAGCCTCTGTAAAAATTGCAGAGGCCACACTAAGATGTAGGGAACACACTAAGGTATTCAACAATGTCTACAAAGAATCTTTGTATTTCTGTCTTCTTTGCCAGAAGGAGTCATACATCATCTCTATTGCTAATTCTGTGTGTGATCAATGCACAGTGCTCCCACTTCTTGCGATGGAATTTTCCAGCACTGAATAATTGAGAGGTTTATATTGTAGTCCTTGAGAGCAAAGACAGATTTCATCTTTTCTTTTTTTTTTCTTTTTTTTTTTAATTTTTTCTTTTCCGATACCATCCTGCGATTGCTAGAACTAGTGGAACCCCACCATCGACAGGAATGCTAGAAGGCCTCTCTGGAGAGGCAGAGGCCACCTCCTGCTCTGCTTCAGGCATGGTGCTCGCAGTAGATCTATAGGCTTTGGGGCTCAGTTTTCTGTAACTTTTCTGCAGGTGAAAGCATGCAACGAGATGGAGAAGTGTGGGAGGGCTTTTGGGTCTAAGCTAATAATTGAAGCAATACTCCGAATGTACACCAGAGATCTGCACTGGGGGGTGGGGGGCTTTTGCCTTACAGTTACTATTAATTGAGGATTTAAGAATCGAAGCACACTTTGCAGTTGTAAAACTTAGTAGAACAGGACACTTACTTAGACTGGGACACAGCAGAAGAAATGCGTGTGAGTATGAGCTGCCTGGAAGAAAGGCCACAGCGTGTGTCTAATGTTAGGGCAGAGGAACTCAAGAACGATGTCCCAGTAACTGAAGCAGTGTTCTGCTGACCAGCCCTGGTATGTGAAAAGGTCCTAGTGCCTTTACCTGAATTTTGTTCAACCTTTGTTACAGTCAGTTATTGTTTGCCTAAACCATCCACAAGAACAGCATCCCTCTGCAATTGCAAGGACATTTTCATTTTGACTCACCAATGTTGGATACATAGAATGTATGCATATATATAGCAAGTGAGCAATTGTCTTAATTTCTCTTTTGTTTGTTTGCAAGTGAAATAAGGCTGATAGTGTGGGTGTGTGAAGGAGGCAGCCCTTGAGTCTTCCCGAAGAAAGGAGCTGGTTTCCTTAGCAACAGGCAAGGATGCATGATACTTCTCCAAATAGTTCTTCACCTCTTCCCTGGGTCCTGCTTTCTGTTGCAGCTCGCTCATTATGCACCAGAGCAGATAGCATTCCTGCAGCATGAGCTAATTGTAATGCGTGATGGCTGGTAGCTGTCATTGGTATCGGACAGAAAATTAAAAAAATTGAATTTTCTGTTTGAGTGTCTGGTTCTAACAACAGCTTGATTATTTCTGTTATTACTAGTGATACATAATCCCTGCTGAGGTTTCACTTCCAGTGGGTATCGCTGGCATTTATCATTATAAACAATAAGGATAAATGCAGGTTTTCTTGCTGCAGACTCTGATGAGGGTTCCCTCATGGCTGATAGGATGTAGATTGAGAAGGGAAAGAGGTGATTCTTTACTCAGCCTTTGCTGCCAGTCTAAAGACCTAGCTGTAAATGCGAGTCATTTTATGTTAATTCACTCCAGAACTGGCAAATAGAGGTTGGTTAATACTATTCACAGCTTCTGTTTCTGCTTCTGTTTATGTGCTGGTGGCAAGATGTGACTATATCCTCATCAGGAATGTTATTTTCAGGATGGAGGGACAAAGAAGCACACTACTCAATATGTTGAACTGAAATTCACCTAGAGATTTCCATGATGTAGAAGTTTGAATCCCTAAGCCAACCACACCTGAATAATGGGAAGTTAGATAAGCTTTTTTCCCCAGTATATCTGTAAGGAGATGAGATGAGAAGTACTTTACCACAGATTTTTCTTCTGTATTTTTATGTATTTAATTTTATTTTTATTCTCAGAGCAATGCTCAGGATCCTAATGTCTTGGCAACAAATACAGTCTTTTGACTACCATCGTACAAGCGCTTAAGAACAAGGAAAGGAAGACAGGGCAATCTGTGCGATAATGATTATTGCACCATAGTCATGCCAGGAGCTACAGCTGGCCTTGAGAGCCCTCTGTGCTAAGAACTGTGTATATAAATGTGAAGAGGTTTTCTTTTTCACCCCTGAGATGCAGCAAAGAGCTTGCATCCAGGGCTAAAGGAATATTACTGTAGGCACCTAGTGGCCATCCAGTTCAGGGCTATTGTCTGTCTCTAAGTTCCTTAGACAGCTTAGGTAAATAAGAAAAAGAAAGAAAAAGCTTTTACTGCAGCAGCTGTTCATTCATTTGTTACCTGTAAAATGTTGGGCACCCAAAGTTCCTCCTGAATGCTGAAAATGGTAAGTAGCTTTTGGGATCATACACGTAGGATCCTCATGTGTGCTCACCTAAATATTACTGTTTGGAATAATTCATGTTTTTGCAAGTGTTTGAATTTCTCATCATCTTCAGTCTTGGTGTTCTTTATATTTGCTTACACAATGAAAACCCACAACCATACGGGAAGTTTTGCCTGTGAATAAGAGCAGTCTCTTGCGTGTTGCTAATCGTTTCTCTCTAAAAAACCTTAGCCCTGTGGCATTACTTGAAGAAAAAAAGAAGGAAAAAAAAAACCCCACAATGCAGCCATTTCTGAGCAAGCAAATATTTAGGTGCTATGTATGTATCCTTGCTCTTTTTGTCAGCTTGTGTTACCAAAACAATTTATTATATGCTTCAGCATTGTCCTCGGGGCTTCCAAGTAGCATGCTGGTAAAAAAGAACATCTTCAGTAGCATCTGCTTAACACTGCTGCATTTCCAGTTTGCTCTTTGTTGAGAGCTACCTTTCATCAGGTACTGAGTCTGCATGAGTGCAAAAGACTGGATTTTTACAGGTCCTACAAAGGAACCTCCACAAATGAAATTTTTAAGGTTGCCAAGTACCACTTCACAGGATAAGCAGAAGAGAGGAAATAAATTATAAGAAGCAATGTGTTACTTCAAAATGATTGCTGCATTAATAGTTTGTATCAAACGGCAATTTAATTCTGTCTCTATTGGAGAAATAGAAAGCAATTAATCTTTTGTAGCACATTGTGAAAAACAAGGGCTTAAACAGGATCTCAGTGAGGCTGTTCCCTCACTTAACCTTGAGCTGGGCAATAAATAATTATAAATGCAGCTACATTGCAAGGCAAAAGTAATTTGGTGAAATAGAATTATCATATAATGCAGGAATTAGAAATCCGAATTAGGTTTCCCGATGTTCTTTGTTCCAGAAAAGTATGAATTTGCCTGTGATTTGTGTGTAAAAGAGTGGAGCCAGGTTTTACAAAGCACCTTTTATACCCAAGCTATCACCAAATTACTTGTATTGCAGTGCTGGCATAGGCAAATGCTCGTGCGCTCTCTCAGCTATAACTCACATCACATAGAGCCTCTGATGATAGGACTTGTTTTATGGAGGGAGAAGGTGATGTCCAAGGTGCATGGGTGTATTAACATCTTTCGAGTAATTTCCTGCTCTTCACTCAGGGCACCATATCATCAGTGCTGCCTTCCATGAACTTTTCAGTGGTACTGCATCATACAAAGTTTCTGCTCCATTGTGGTGAGCTGCTGAGGAGACTGAAGATACAAGTCAGAGCTGCTTTACCCTAAGTCTCTCTCTCCTGCCCATGCAGCTTCAGGGGACGCTTTCCCCTCAGTGCCACGCTGCTGTTTCTTACAGCTCCCATGTATGCCTTGTAGATCCCACAGCAGCATCGCTAACCTTACTTCACCTTGGGGCTTTTCCGCCAACTCGGTGGAAGCTGGTCAGTGAAAGGATCAATGAAGCATACGTGATATGGGTCATCAGTTCATATCATGGAGCTGTGTGCAGGATGCTCTGATGAGGAGAGGCAAAGGGTGTGGAAAAAAAATATGCAGGAGGAAGTGAAAGAGCTGTATTTTTCTACTCCAGAAGTGTGCTTCAACATACTGGCCCACCGGAGCAATAGGCAGGAGCCATTCAAGCCCCTGGCTAGCTCTGTAAAAATGGGAAGCCATGAGTTTGTTATGTCAGGGTCACATTAAGGAAGAAAACTTTCCTCAGTAAAATAATACAAATATTACTCTGCTTTTCTTTGAATCGCTCATCTCTGTCTCCCAGAAATATGGCCTTGCAATATAAGGAGCAAGAAACGTGTTACTAGGAAGCATAGCTAGCAATAGCAGTGGGTTTGTAGGGCATTGTCCAAAGTCCTGTTGAGTCTGCACACTGGTCCTACTAATTTCAGGGAGATACCATATGTCTGCAGTGAACCATATTTATACTTCCATGGTGGAAACTTCACAGTGATAAAGACTCATCTGCTTTTATCCGTTTTGTCCATGTGTCGATAGTGAGCTATGGAGTGTTTACAAACTAAACTGAGGAGATTTCTTAGTTTTATAAAATGTAAAAAATGAATGTAATGTGTAATTGCACACACGTTCCTCGTTTCTTCTACGCAAACTTGAGACTAACCAAATGGCTACAAAAGCAAAATGACATGGTGTGCTTCAATTTGACAGAAGTTAATAAAAGGAAGTGGAGCCCGTACTTTTTTTCTCTCCCCTCCTCCCCCCCCCCAATGTATTTACTTGTTACATTACAAGGAAGAAAGTGGAAGTGCAGAGCTATTCATATTTATTAGGAGTTGTAGTCAGGTGAGCAGTGTGTGTTAGGACTGAGTCTTTTTAGTCCTCAAACAAACCAGTTTTCTGACAGATTTGAAGCCTGGAGGAGGGCACAGTTAGTTCAATTTCTGTCTGCTCGTTCTACTCGGTTCTGATTAATATGTTATATGAGTTTACAGTGGTGTTTGAAATGCATCAGGCAGCTAATTTGTGCTATAATATGGCCCATTGTGTAAATACAGAATGATACGATTTATTGGAGAAACAGGTGTGGGCATGTGGAAATACAGTTTGCCTTAGAGAGTTGTTTCTAATTGACTAGTAAAATGCTGTTTCCGAGTAGGCTATAATTAATCAGCAAGAACTCTTTTCCTGAGTTTCCTCCTGTAAAGGAACAGACTCAGCACATCCATCAAGTAGAAACTGAGAAAACGGGAGGGGGAAAACAGCCTGAGTCTCCAGTGAGCAAAGTGGTTGTATTGCCGTGAAGCAATCCCAGCAGGGCGCTTTGCTGAGTGATCGCAACATTGCCTTTGAAAAGAAATCCTGAATTTCTCATTTCTCGTAGGTTTGTTAAAGTTTTAGTACACTTGCAGTGGCTACTGCGTACCAAGAAGGCAGCTGAGGTCGGTCAAGAAAAAAAACGATGGCACAAAAAATGGGCTGGTAAACCGAAACGTTTCTCTGGTACCTCTTTAAGTGGTCTCAGACGTTCTCATCTTCTTTTCATTACGTTGTGGTGTGCAGGTACATCGGTAGTTACTGTAATAGCTCTAATCACGCTGAGCTCACTAAGCACAAAAGTGAATGTCAAAAACTTCTGTTGAATATCTATTTTGGAGCAGCATTGTTACAGTGTTTTCAAAACCTTTAGGTCTGGAGATGTTTAATCTGGAGGTGAAACAAGTGATAACCCAGTTTTTATAATACATTGTAGTCATTTGAAAATTTCAGTACGTTTTGATCATCAGAAGTGTGATCTAGCTTGATTTTTGTATGTATTGTAGTGGTGACAGACCTGTCACGCTGAGAGGTAGGCCTTTGCTGTGCACTCTACACTGGTGGTGGAACAGGAGTGGATGTTGGTAGATCTGCTGTGCAGGTGGTTGATTTCAGACTCTGCTTTAGTAGATTCAAGAATATATTACTTATCTTCTTCAGCAATATGGGAATGAAATTTATTTTTTAATACCTGCAAATCAAAGGACTCCCATTGTTTAGTGCAAGGTCTATAGAGCTTACTGGTTAGAGAAGTATATTTGCAAGGAAGGCAGGGCTTTCTGGATGTGGAAAAGAGGGGAGTGTTTGGGTGTCCATTATAGGAATCAACCCTCAAAAAACCACCTGCTTAATTTGCAAGAGTTGACTTCTCTTCAAAAATCTTAAAAACTAGCTTGTTGGAGTGAAACCCAGAAGTCCAACAGTTAGATGGGGTCGTGTGTATAATTTCATAGTTGGGTTGTGCTGTAAATGAGTAGAAGCCGTAATGTTCCAAATGGTTGTTCAATTCCTTAGGTCAAGGTCATGTGTCATGTCTTTCCGGTGGCTTTGAAACTAGGGATAATTTTATATTTGTTTTCCAAGAATGCCCATGAATGCTTAAGAAATTGCCTTAGTCTCGCTGCACCGTGAAGGTACTAAAAGTACTCTTTCAGGATTCAGTATATCAGATTAATTTTTACCTTTGCTCAAAAGTGGCTATCCAAGCCTTATTTAGTGTCTAAAGAAGGACAGAACTAAGAGGAAGATACTGAGTCTGTCCTTTTTAAAACCTTGTTTCTCTAAACGCCTGCAATTTCTACAACTCACTTCTATATATCATACTAGAAACACAGCCTGTGGGCTACTGGCGTCCTTGGGAAGAATTATGTTGGCCTCAAGAGCTGCCCCTTGTGGCATGAACGTTGGGGACTTCCTAGTACCAGCAACTCAATCTTGTTTAAAAAGTACTTAAGATTTATTTTTTTCTTGGAAACAATTTTGTGAGGTTAAGAGCAGTCACTGTATGATAGAAGGAAAGGTGAAATAGGTGAGGCTTATTGACATAGTTCCCCCAGTTTGGCTGCTTTCATGTGAAAACCAGCTGTCTCCTTTGACTTGTCTTTTTTTTCCCCCTGCGGTGGAGCTGTGGGCCACTGAAGTGCATACTTACATCCATTCCTGTTCAGGTAATCATTTCAGGGATATGAGCACCATCTTGCTCAGTAGGACTTGCTTACGTGTTTAAAATGCTTTCCTGTTATAAGGATTATTTTTTTCCTTATCTGAGGCAAAAGCATGAGCAGAACTGAGCACTACTGCTTCCTAAGGGACAGCGGATTCTGTTCTGATCCCAGTTGACCAGCAGTTGATTTCGTAACATCTTCAACACCCATGCTTTTGGATTACCTCAAGACCAGATAAGTTTGTGTGGAGCTTTTTTGCTTGTTTATTTTTCAGTATGCTTTGTGTCAATCTGTTTCTTTCCAAAAATGAACATCCTTTATATAATTAAAAGCCCTGCATGTGTGACTTCTGAGTATGAGGAGAACGTGCATAGGCAGGCACATTCTTCCTCGTATGATTAAACAAGGAGGAAAGAAAACTTGTGGCTTCAAGCACCAACTCTCCACAGGGCAGGAAGTTGACATTTGACAAGAAGAATGCCCTTTTGAGGTGTCCCAGCAAAAGCAGATGCAGATTTCATCAAGGCCTGATCTTTTGAAATTCACTTTGCCTACTCAGCGTACTTCTCACAGGATTTTTCCCGCAGCTCATAAACGTCTACACCTGTGTAAGGGCTGAGGTGAAGTCTTTTATAAGCTGTCAAGCTCAAAACCACTTTGAAGTCCTCCTGTGGTTCATAACACTGGAAATATGAAGATTAGAAATTCTGCTGGGAGGCACTTCAGCAATTTATAGGGCAAATTCTGTTGCAGTATATATGATTATTATGTAATTAAATACTGCATCTCATTCATACATGCCTAAGTTGCTGAAATTAAAGTTGTAGGGGCTACTTTTGCATTGCCTTTTCCTGATTTCTGAATATTAACCATGCCACCGTGGTGCTCTCTGAGGCCATATCGGACACAAATGCATTGACCTGTGTTCCAGTTTTAAAAATCTGGAATGTGTGACTCCTTAAGGCAATGCAGCTGTAGCCAAGCAATGACAAATTTCTCACAGTTTTCAGTGCTTGATTTTCGTTTTGGGGGCCTGCTTGTCTCTGTACAGATGTCTGTGTGGTTTGCTCCGGATTTATTTCTCAAGCTTTTTCTTACAGGTCATGCATCCCTAGCTTTAGGAATAACTGCAGCTCCCTGCTGAAGGGTCCTTCGGTAGCGAAACTGCTGTGATCACACTGTGGAAGAGTGGGGTTGGCATGAAAGGAGCCTTGGGGGGGTATGGGACTTCTTTTTACTTCAGACCTTAACCTTCTGCTGGCGTGAGCTGACGTTTGGGACAGGTGCATCTGCACAGACCATCCTGCACCATCAGATTTCTTATTTGTGTGCAGGGCTTGGGAGAGAATGGTGCTGCATGACTAAAGGATATGTAGATTTTCCATCCTGGCCACTTCAGCCTCTGGTCTGAAAAGCAGATTATTATCTATTGAGTTAGTATTTGTATTTTGGCAGTACATGAAAATAGAGCCTTAACAGAGAGATATTAGTTGTCCTTGCTTGAGCAATAATATTGATCCCAAAAAGATGGAGCAGCTTTTGTCTTCTTGTTACAAAAGATTGTTATCTTGACATAACAGAAACTGAAAAATTGAACGTAAGATAGGGGGGAATTTTCCTTTCATTTGAAGGGCAGCGCTGCAAAAAGATGCTTTACAGTTACTGGGCTGTAAAAGCAGGTGGTAAAATACTCTCAGCTTTTATACAGTATTTACCTTTTAAGGCAGCTTTCTAGAACCACTGTCTTAGGCCTGGGAATCCTGCTACTATTTTCCTCAGAGACCTAAGGAAGCTGACATATATGGAGCATTTCCAGTTTTCGTGTTAACTTCTTGTTTGTCATGCCATAGTTGCTACAGCCATCGAGTAGAGCCATGGCTAGGTATTACTGAAAACGTAGTAAAAAGGAAGGGGGGTGGGGGGGACTATGTGCCCAAGCAAGGTTCTGAGCAGTATGGAGAAAATGGGGAAAGGGAGACAGCAAGGAGCAGATGGCAAGAGCAGAAACCACTTTATCTCCTTTCCTTTTGATGATGCTCTCTGTTTAGTCTTTTTCTTGCAAAAAGAGTCATGAAATCGTAAGTTCATCACACTCACTGTGTTATGAGATGCTGGGGTTTGTTCTGTAATGAGATCTTGGAGGCCCAGGAGACCATCCTTGTTTTCCTTTTGGAAGAAAAATGAACTGCCGCTGCAGCAGCTAGGCTGGCTGCTGTGGCCAGAGAGCCTGTGCAATGGGAAGCTGTTGGAGGAGAGGGAGACGGAGCAATAGTTTTCCAGTAAATTGGGCTTTTCAGACAAAGTAACATTTCTGCCCACACAGAGAAGTTAGCCTTCCAGGGGAAAGGTCCCGAAAGACATTTCAAAGACTGCAACATAGAAATGGGTGTTTGGGAAGGAGAGAGATTTGGAACCTATTTAAGAGTGAAATTTTCCAGGGAACGGGATAAAGTGAATGTTTTCTGGGTTAGAGGGTGTGGGAGGAATAGAAATAAACATTTTCTGGTCACTTTTACTGCTCCGATTACTAGAATGCTGTGAGGGTTATTTCATCGCTTCAGGACGACAAGCGCAGGCAGGTGATGGGGTAGGGATGGGTATTCTTATTTCTTCTGTCATTGAAACCAAGTCAGGGGCTATGGCGATTACTTCTGCCTCCTGCCCAATTTGCAGTGTCAGGGGCTATGGCAATTACTTCTGCCTCCTGCCCAATTTGCAGTAGAGAGGGGAGAATCCCTCCCCTGCTCAGGGGTAAAGTTTAGCAGAATATTTCTGGTCTTTTGGTAAGGTAGAATTTGAGGGATGCTGCAAATGCGCTCCTTTATTTAAGTAGCAAATGTAAATCTGAAGGGTATAGACAAGAAAAAGAAAGGGGAGGAGTGACTTCCTTGTCACAGCTTTGATGTTCAAGTTGTTGTTACTGAAGAAACAAAAATTACCCATTCTTCTCCCTTGCTTGAAGAAATCTGTTTCTGCCTTGTACTTCTATTAAGTGCTGAAAAAAAAATAATTATTACAGTGTACTAAACTAATTCTTTTACACTGCATTGAGCTTAAAATAATGTTGAATCCATATTTCCATTAGCTAGCAATGAAAAAACTATTAAGAATAACACTTAACATACAATCAATTCAATTCCTGCAAATGTTTCTAAAGAAGAACGGTGCTGCAGAGCCGTAAATAAATGGAAGCGATAGCCTGCACTGTGCTGTAATACCTGTACTACCGGGAATTTCAGTTCAAGGAAAAAAATGTTCGTTCTTCTAATCATTAGCTTAGAGCTACAAAAATACATAAAGGGGCAGGTTCAAAAAGGTGCTAGCTCTTCTTTCCCATATGCTTTAGAGAAGTTAGGAAGATAACTAAGTTTTGCCACTTTTGCGTCTTCTCCAAGTCTTCATCTGTAGGGAAAGTGTTAGGCTAGCTTACTTTTAAAGTATCAATCTGTACATAGGTGTTTTATACCATTTCAGTTGCAGTGTCACTGGGGCATCTTTCATACGGAGACTGTACATACAGAAACACGATTCTCTCAGGCATTTACTGGCATAAACTCAAGAAATGGCCAACTTCCTCTAAAAAGTTACACGAACTCATTCTATAAGTATGCAATATGTCTGAGGTCCTCAGGTTACACGGTAATGGGTATCGTAGAAATAGATAGATATTCATTATCACTTCCCAAGGGAGTGTTTTGGATTAAATAGAAGTTAAAAATGCCTACCAGAAACAAACTCTTTGTTAAATGTGCTTTATCTTTTGAGTATGAGCCGATTACAGTATAATTGCTGATAAACTTCTTTTGATCCACAGCAAGATGTAACTGCTTTGACCAAGTCATGAATTTCTCTTGTTGCTCTTAATTTAGGAGCTGTTAAGACACAAAGATGTGCTTCCTAGTGTGTCAGAACGGGAGGACTGTAATAATTGGAGGCAGATACAATTTGTTAAACTTTCCCTGGTAATACGAGGAGAAGAGTCTGCTGCGTGGCTCTCCATGGCTCTGTCCAGGGACACCTTCCCTTCAAAGGACACCCTCTGAAGTCCAGGTTGACTGTGAAGTAAATCTTGGTCTGTGCTAGTATGTCAGAGGGTAGAATTTAGCCCAAAGTGTCTTAAAACAGTTTTTCAATGTTTTTACAGTAGTAAAACCTTGCTGCAGGAGACTTTGGCATCATGCTTTACCTATGCTCCTATACCAGTGCTACTCTGAGCCATGGGAAGAGCCTGGATCTTACTGCAGGTTTGAACTGGTGTGACCAGCGAACAAGCGTGCTCAGTAACTTGCTTCCTTCACAAAAGTGATGATACAGGTGTCAGCATGGCTGGGGGGGGCGCCACCATATGGCCAAGTCCCCATCCCATTCTGGATATTAGCACAGCTAAACCATGGCAGCACTTGGGTCACTTTACCAGTCCTGCCGAAGCTGTGCAGCAGGCAGGTGCACGGCAAGGTCTACGGTAGGTTTACAGCCTGTAAGTCTGCAGCCTGTGGCTTGCTTCAGTGCCTACAACCTGGAAGCAAGAGGCAGTTATTTTTCAGGTTCCATCTAAAAGGTGGCGTTTAAACTGTGACCTTCTGTGCCAAACTTTGTTCCAGAGCCAATTTGTAAACGCTTTGTATGTCAACTTTAGCTGGGAAGTCCCAGCCACTCTCACCATCGTACCGTTATCTTCCAAAAAGCCAACGAAAATACAGCTTTGATGTATTTCTCTAGGTGCTCAGATGCTGTTGCATGTGAGGTGGTATCACGAAAACCACATTATTACAGTAATTCAGGGCCTTCGGGCATCTGATGTTGCCAATTGCCTTCACTTCTTGCTGGTATGTAATTTATCACTGGCGTGGCCTACCCTGCTAAAATGCGCCCTTTGTGGGCAGAGGCGAAGCTAATATACTTTCAAAGTGTATTTGAATTGCTTCAATAAATCACTGCTGTCACTGTGAGCAGTTTTATCACTTGCCAGAACAGTATGTTATCTTCATGCTTTATAGTCTTGATACTATTCTGGACTTTTATTTGTGTAAATTCTAATGCATCATAACTAATTTTATCAAATGAATTTGAGCAGTCCTGATTTTTTACTTTATTTTTTTTTAAATTGAAACTTTGCCTTGATCTGTAAAGAGGGACAGCACTTTTATGGGATGTGTTTTATAGGAGTTATTATTTTTTATTGTTAATTAGCTCTAAGAACACTTGCGGTTTGTTTTCAATTTGTTAATTTTCATTCTTTTAAGCAGTTCATGCAGCTGCAGTAGCTTTGTTTTGTAGCTCGTTTCCTCTCCTGCTCAGCTGTGCAGCAGGAGCAGCAGCTACGCAGCCATCCAGGGCCGTGGAGTCTCTGCGGCGAGTAGGAGAGCGGGGAGATGCAGGAGCCTCCCAGCCTCATAGAGTTTATTTGCTATCTGTGCAGAATATCCACCAAAGTAAACGATTGTATGGATTTAAAATAAAAAACCTCAAATCCGGAAAGCAGTTGCAGACAAGCCTGCCTACCTGAGGACCTGCAGGACAGCATAACAGGGAAGTCACAAGTAGTTAATTGTGCCTAAGGCATAATTAATTCCTTCATCTGGGAGCCCTTCCCCTGAATCATAGAAAACAGCCGGGAGCATGAGCGGCATGTAGGACTGTCAGAGCTGCGATGTGGAGCCCGGGCTCAGGCATGGGCTGGGGAGAGGGAAAGTTGTGTCTCAGCAGCCAGACCCACACTCCTGGGCAAGGAACAACTGTGCTCATGCTGTCTGCCTGCTCTCTCCCTGTCCCAGGTGTGTTGGGTGCGACTGCTCCCATCCTCCAGCTCAGTCGCCCCACCAGGCAGGTTCTTGGTAATGTCACTGTAAGCTCTAGGCCGACACAAGCACATGCATCATATTTTTCTTCTCCTGCCACAGTGGTAGATCTGTTTGAGTGTGACCTGCGGACGCTTCAGGACCTTGCTGTTACTTGGAAGCTCCTTGCAACAAGAGCCTCTCCTCGGCTCTCCTTTCTCAGGGATGCTCTGACATTAAAGGCGCTGTTTGCAGGACAGCCAGTAAAATGTCTCCTTTTTATGGCCATGCCTAAAATACCAGTGAATATTTATGAACCAATTTGCCATGGCTTCTCCTATGATGGGAAAAAAAGTGCTTTTCTTTTAATTGATGCAATAGCTCATTCCAGAATATGAGAATAAGGTCTATAAAGTAGTCAGTTTTTATAATTAGAAAATTATTTATTTGCAGCAGAGATACTTGCTAAAATGTGAAGATTGTATTCATCTGTTTTTTAGTTTGAAGAAGTTATGCTAATTGTTTAAAATTGAACAATGGCTCTACTGTAAGGAAAATTTATAGGTGTAGATTGAGTTCCTTGTCGTGAGGAGTAGTCTAAAAGTATGACTTACATTTGGTCTTTTTCAATTACAGAAGTTAGTGTTTTACTCTCAAGGTTTGCACTCGGAATGAGCAGTAGTTGCTAAAGAACATTTTGCAGATGTTTGCAGATCCTGTGATTTTCTCTTTTCAAAAATTTCAGCTACACAGACATTTTCGGCAGATTGGCTAGGCACATCAGCTACCACTTCAGAAATGCATGTTGTAAATTTCACATAGAGACACATTTCTGGCAGCTGCTTTGCGGTTTGACTTTGAGCAGCCCCAGAAGAAGTATATGAAATCAGTTACCCCATCCAGACCACGTAAGAAAGAAACAAGTATTTTGGCCTAAGGTCGACTTGGATGATGGTGCTGCATTAAATTCAGTGATCACATGTATAGGAATGCATATATAGCCCTGCCCACATGCATAGATCATTTCATAGGATCAGAGGAGCTAGGGATGGAGGATACTCGTGTTTCTGTGAAAAACCACTAAGAAACCTGGTCTCCCCACAGAAGACATCTCCCCCACCTCAGCTGAGCCTTTTAGGAAGCATTGCAAAGCCTTTGAAAACCCTTCCAGGTTAATTTCAAAATGCCTATTCGTATTGGTTTGCTGGCAAATCAGAGATTTGCCGAGACCTGTAGTTAAGACTTGTGCTATGGCAAATGACTCTTACTATGCCCTCTTCCTTACCTTCCTGCCAGTACAGGCAGACTTTGGGCTCTGGGAATTCAGCCCTGGAATTCCACCCTTGCAAGTGCTGACAAAAAAAAACCCACCACCATCTTTTTTGGATCGTAGTAGGGTTCTTCATCCAACTGAAAATTTTACAAAGCTCTGTATGTAACTTTTAGCACATTCAGCACTCAAAGGTCTCTTCATATTATATATTATATTGGAGATCAGTTGTTTTTCCATTGACTTCATCAATTGAGTATATAGCACTTCTCAGCACTGCTGGAATTCAAAATGTCTCACGAGGAAGTCACCCCTTAAAACCTGATTTTACAGATGAGAAAATTAATATGCAGAAAGGAGAAGTAATGCAGTCAGGGTGTACTATGTCCCAGGCAAGCAAAAAGCAATCAATATTTATGATGTATGCAAGGAAAAAGTTCTGCTGCTGGCTTTCAAATCTACCTTGACCATACACCCAGGTTGATCTTCAGTATTTATGCTGAGTTGAAGACTCCATATGTTTATGGTCTTTATTGTGCGTTTTCCATAGCTCTGAATGCTTAGCTAGCATTGCTCACAAGTTCAGACTTTGCAAATACCTTTGGCCACGAAGATTGTAAACACAGCTTTGCTGGGGTTGCAAACTATTAAAAGTGTGCTGTGTGGCAGTAAATGCTCCGTGGCAGCTCTGCCCCAGTGATTTCTGAGAGCAGACGTCACCTGGGAGAGACCCACAGCAGACAAAGCAGAAATATTCAGGAGACTTTCCTACATTTACATTTGTGCCATGCTTTGTCTTTTTGCTAATGAAAGTAAATTTTGCATCAGTTACAGTTGCACAGTTGCAGATACCTTGAGGGGAAATAAGGGGATTAGGACTGATCCTACGGGTTTCACAGTGCAAGTCTACATAAAACACTTTTGCTTGATAGATCAGCCTTCTCAGGCTGTTGCACTAGTTGGGTTAATCAAAATATCCTTGTGCAGCGGTAACACTGGACCAGCTATAGTGGGAGTTTTCCAACTGACTAACGTGCTCTGCGGTGAAAGCTGGGGACGGGCAAGGGCAAAGAGAGGTTTATTTCCATGTAGCTGGATAAAACCATGCTCTGGCTGAACACTTTGACATCTGTTGGCCACAGGCCTGATTCCAGGCTTGCTTGAGTCCACAGAAAAACTGCTGCTAGCTCAAGCGAGGCAGGGACTGGCAGAGTGACGTTTGCCCGTGTCCCAAGCATCGCTGTCAGCCTGTTGGCCAACTGGGCAGAGACACTCGGCAATCAGTGTAGAAACCAAGCAGTCTCTTCCACTTGCTTCTCACAGTGTCATATCTATTCATTTCTTTTGTGAATACACAAAGAACTTGTGTCTCCAGGTGTTAATACTCTTGTTTTTAAAAGTGCCACTAAACCCTTTTTAGAAAAGGCAAAGGTGAAAGTTCCCCTTTTTTCTTTTTTTCAAAAATGTAGTTCATATTATTCTGCCCACCCAATGCAAGAGTTGAAAATATGTTTGCCTGTGACATGGAGATAGACATGCTTTGCAGATTCAGCTGCCTGATTTATCAAAAGAGTTTATAAAACTGTATGAATGAGTTATTGTGCAGATTCCTTGGCTAATTAAAACAAAAAAAAATCACAAATTCCTTATGCCAAATGAAAGAGCCAACTCCCCCCCCCCCGCCCCGGCAACCCAAAACCCAAAACTTTGGAAAGAGACAAATCCCCCCCCCCCGCCCCGGCAACCCAAAAGATGAAACAAAAGCTTTGAATTGTGTATGGACAATTAAACTGTTTCATTTCATTTAAAATATTTTTTAAATGTAAATTGAACAAAATTTTTGAAGTCTCAGAAATTGGTAGTGTTCTATTTGGAATGTCAAAAGGGAATGGCTTTACTTTTTCAGACATTTTTGGCTTTTACTCATGTATTCCCTCCTTTGTAAGCAAAAGATGAAACAAAAGCTTTGAATTGTGTATGGACAATTAAACTGTTTCATTTCATTTAAAATATTTTTTAAATGTAAATTGAACAAAATTTTTGAAGTCTCAGAAATTGGTAGTGTTCTATTTGGAATGTCAAAAGGGAATGGCTTTACTTTTTCAGACATTTTTGGCTTTTACTCATGTATTCCCTCCTTTGTAAGATGAATAATTTGGCCACAGATGAAGCTAACCAGGCACTGCAGTGACTTCCTCTGTAGATTTTGCTGTTCACCTCCTTCCAAGAAAAAAGTTTAGCTGGCAGATATAGCCCAGTTTTAGTGCAGTAATCTGAAGTACAAAACCAATACATATGGCAGAATTGCAATCGGTGCTTGCATTTCTGCAGTGGTACAGAATGGAGTAGATTTACATGTCTTTTGCCTTGTACCTCAAGGGATAATGGGAATGGAGGGTCTTAATGATAACAATTGCTTTCATAGCAGAAAAGGCCTAACCCAATCTCCTTAACAGCTCTTTGTAATTAAGAAAGATAAGAGAAGTAAGCTAGGGTCTACTAGTAAACTAGAAGGGTTTAATTACAGGATAAACATGACTGGGAGCACTCTGTGCCTGTGCCACAGAAGTGAAGTAGGTTAGACTCATCCCTGGTTGCAATTTGGTTTATTATTTACCAGTATCTCTTGGTACATAGCCAACGCTTAGTCTAACGGCACTTTCATATATGTACGTATACGTGCATTGGGCCATACATGAATGCAGGCTCAGTCCCATCTTGCCCCACTTTCCAGCTTGTGGATTAAGCAGCGGCTGTGCAAAAGGAGAGTTGAGAAATTGTTTGATTTCATATATTGCAGAACTGAATTTTATTGGAATGGAGCCTCTTTTTCCTTAGGTTGATTGCTACCTGCCTGGTCAGGTTTCTCAGAAGCCTTTTAAAGGATGCTAAGAATAAATGTGAATAAATGTGTCAGTATCTCTCCTATTGGAGATCCCTTCCTTCAAGGGGCTGAGTTCCCTGGTCTCAGTCCAGAAGTGTACTCAAGCCTGTATATCATTGCTCTGAAATCAAGAAACTGGCTCATATGCTTAAAAGTTAAGCAAATGCTTAAGGGCTCTGCTGTATAGGGGCCAGAGTAATCACTGTGTTGCAGGCAAGTGCTCCTAATATGGTATAAAGCTGGTTAAAGTTGATTGCTAACCCTAATAGTCTTTGGATTACGTTCTGCATGGGTGCACTTGGAAAAGATGAGATTTTTGCAGTTGGACCCATATGGGCAGACATATGCTCCATCAAAGTCCTGTTGGCTTCAGTATCATCCTTGCGTCTGTTTGCATCTAGCTGGGGGATGTAGCCCATAACTTGCTGTGCCCTTATGTTATAGGTAAATAAACAAGCACAAGTCCTTTTGCTCAGTGATTTGATACGTTAACCTATAGGTGTACGCAGAAGCAGTGGGGAGGAAGAGTGCCATCAGGCAGCGGCCATTCCTTTGTTGCAGATGGTATTTACAGTTGGTGTCGTGTTTATGAAAACTCTCCTTGAGGCTGAGCTGCAAAACAAAGCCCAGCTTGCAAGGGTGAAAAGCAGAGATTGTTAGTGAGAATTTATGGTGCTAGCAGTTATTTACCCCGTTCTGCCCTCAGTAAAATGCAACACAGTATGGTGAACCGTGCATCACCAGTACGCTGCAGCCTTCCTCCGATACATAGGATGTGGGCAGGAGCCTGTACCTGAAGCTGCGTGGAAGCAAACAGTGTGGCAGAAGCAGTGAGAGCACATGGACCATCATCTCCGTGACTGTGCTGGTGAGCGGCAGCCTGCCTGAGCACTCCCTGGTCAGGATGGGGCTCTAAGCACTAGTGCTCTTTGAGGCAGCACACAGAGATTTTGGTGTATTTTCCAGAAAAGTTTTGTACAGTTCTGCTGTTTTTCTCTGGGCAAGTTATTTCGCCTGGGTGCTTATTTTTCCATCTCCAGCTGTCATGTCTATTCAGGAATGCGCCATCTTCAGTGCAGGGACTGCAGCTATTCCTTGAAGTTTGCACGGTAGCTGGCATTGTTAAGTTAGTGCCAATTTTTTTTAATAAGCGTTTGAATTTATACCAAGTGTAAGTTTGTACCAGCTACAGTACTGATATTCCTGCCCGGAACTATAGGAAGTCACCATTTTGCATGAAAAATATTCCCATGTGAAAATGAATACATTTGTAACAAAGGTTATATTTTGCAATTCTGCAAAGTACTGTTTTCTGGGTAGAGAGATGAGAAAAGAGCACTTTGTTCTTGCAGTCTTCAGCCAAAGCTATTGTTTTGGGTTTTTTTCTGAAAATAATAGTAATAAAATAGTTAATCATATGCTTCATTTCTTCACAGTTAACTGTAAATCTTAGCTTTAAAGAAAACACAGTTTCTTTGCAAGAATGTATGGACACTTTGTCTCTGAATTCAGCAGAATCCTGAACATACTGTTACGGAGTAATTCTAAATGAAGACCCTCTATAATGTTTTGCTGGCAAGGGCATCTCTCTAGGTGCCACTTTTCAATGTGAGGCAAGACCTGCGGCATGTTATATGCCAAAGGAATCTTGCTATCAACACGCATGAGTTTTTACATCGGTGTTTTAGTTGTATATTAGCTATTCAAAAATCCCATAAAGAGGAATTGCAGCAGACTGCAGCAGTATAACAGTCTATAGCCATAGTAAGGGCTATGACTAGATTTGCATCTGTTTTGGTCTTTAAGCAGCAAAGCTCTTTTAAGAACAACCGACAAATTCTCCAGAATGATCTGTTGGCCTGCCCATGGGTCTGCGTTTACTCTCGTTAACGTCAGCGGGATTGGCAGGCAGGGGCTGAGAGCAGAAGGTTTATACTTGGTTTTTCCCTAGCGCCAGTCAGGACCTCCTTGATGTTACGAGAACCGCGCACCAGCTTGCAATACGTGCCTTCAGCGGCTTAGCTCTGTGGGGATGAGAAGGCTTCACCCCTCTCAGAATAATGTTTTTCAGGTCCTGCAGTACTCTCCTTGCAGGCACTTCAGCTGGCTTTGGACATCTGCACCGCTCCAGTGTAAACCCTTGCTCATCGTGCTGGCCAAAGGGAAGCGCTTTCAAAGTCCATCTCCCCAAAGCTGTCAAGCCTGTTCACGTGACTCCATGGATTAACGTAGTTCAAAAGCATGAAATACTTTCCTCCTCTCTATCACCTGTGTCCTTTGCTGGCTGAGTGACTTTTTTTTTTTTCTTTCTGGTCTCCTATAAAATGCAGAAGCCTCAGATTACCAAAACAGCTGCACATGCTTTGTCTGGGTTAATGCATTTAAGTCAGGCTCTAGGGTCTGGGTAAGTGCCAAGATTCCTGGATCACTGCTTTACCAGAATTATGCTGCTGTAATGGAGCCCTGCATTATTGTGTTGCAATTATTTTGGCTTGCAGCTGGCTGCTCCCTCTATATTTTTACTGAAGTGAGATAAAAGGATTTTGTCTTAAAAATAGAATTTTCTTTTCTGAATCTTACAGAAGCTTTGCGTAACATACCGTGTCTGTAAGCTTTCTGGTCTCCTATAAAATGCAGAAGCCTCAGATTACCAAAACAGCTGCACATGCTTTGTCTGGGTTAATGCATTTAAGTCAGGCTCTAGGGTCTGGGTAAGTGCCAAGATCCTGGATCAGCTGCTTTACCAGAATTATGCTGCTGTAATGGAGCCCTGCATTATTGTGTTGCAATTATTTTGGCTTGCAGCTGGCTGCTCCCTCTATATTTTTACTGAAGTGAGATAAAAGGATTTTGTCTTAAAAATAGAATTTTCTTTTCTGAATCTTACAGAAGCTTTGCGTAACATACCGTGTCTGTAAGAGGTGCTCCTCCATTTATCTTCAGATTTATCTTCAAGGAGAAGAGCAAATAATTTTTGTAATAGTTTTTGAAGAACAGGAACAGTGCTAAATGGTTTCAAAACATAAAATAAAAGTGTATTGAAAAGAGAATAAAATAAGTTGTTAAAGTGTCATGTAATAACATGGTTTTAGGTTCTCAGCAAGAACAGGTTTATTTTCAGCATCAAGCCACTTACCAGTAGCAAGTTGTTCTTAAAGCTGTCCCTATAATTTGGCAATGCTTTGTGTAGACAGGTAAAAGAACAGATCCAGATTTTAAACTGAAGAAAAACGTTTCCCTAAGCTTGAATCTTCTATATTTATATCTATTCAAGCTCTTTTTTTGATGCCTATTTATATACATTTCTTGTCAAATAACAGCACGCTCAGGTTCTCTAGTTGATAGTGAAAAGTAAACTGAATGCAATCATTTATCTTTGAATTGTTCAACTGTGCTGCCCTTCATGTTCTTGTTAATAATGCCAGGTCTCCCAGGAGCGCTCTCACGCAATTTTATCACATAAGCTTTTTGTTTGACCTTACCTGCTGTTCCCCTGGAACATGGTGGGGGGGGAAGAAGCCAAAATGTCAGCCTGCCTTAATTAAAATTTTAGTCTCAGAAGATGTTACAGTATGTGATTTCATTAGGTATATAATGAAAGTATTTAATCATTCCGCTTATTTGTCTGGGCCTTCTTACTTGGTAGTGAGGTCACCGAGTTTTAAAACAACTCTTTTAAGGTGTGGAAAAGTTACTGAGGGGTGGGTGTGATTCATAAATCCATTGTATCCATGATTTTGCATGTTTGCCCTAAAGGTGGTTGCTTGGATGATGAGGTAGAAGGCTCTAAATAACAGTTCAGTGCTCTCTGCAAAAACATTTTTCCCCCACAGGACAGCAAGCATGCATATAAATGTTTTTTTAAAAGACAGTGCTATTCCTTGTCTCCAGCAGTTGGAACTTGGCATCGTAAAGAGTAGAAGAAAATGTGATGGGTGTTTCTTTGGTGCTGACGTGTAAGAAGCTCTAAATCTTACATGTGATACGTGGTGTTACTTTAATCATTTCTCATTGGTGTAATCTAAACCACCGTAACAGGAGGCTTTCTACCACCCAGATGAGGCCATTTGTTTTATGCAGTGACTGTTCTTGAGGAAAAGTCTGCGCACAAAGCACTCTCTCTTTTAGCTTTTGTAAAGATGTACCTTATTCCAGCTTATATGGGACAAGCAGAGTTAAAAAAATAGATTTGTGAGGCCCTGATCCTGCACATCTTTTGAGCGGGGAGGGTTTGCAGTGCTAGGGGAGTTGTGTTATTCCCCTGATTTTTCCCATTTCGTTAGCAGCCGAGGAGTGTCCCCAGTTGGCCGTGTTGTCTCAAGTAGCACATGAAACCATCCATGCTTCGGATGCTCTGTGCCTTGGGTTTCTTCCAGCCCCCGGGGTTGCAAAACAAGTAAAACCAGGATTTCCTACAGCTTTTTGAGGAAGAATAAATGTAGAGGACAAGGAGGGGCAGTTCAGCTAGATAAGAGAGATCCTGCTCTGGCAGTTGGACAGAACTAGCCACATGGGGGATTTCAGAACTGTTATCCACAGAAAAATTTCTTGTGTATTCAGGGTATTTTCATCAGCAGTTTTTACCAAATCCGACAAATAGGTTGCTCTGAAATAATGCACAATTGCAGCAAATTTCCAAATTTGATTTCTTCTTCTTCTGAAGCTGGACAAAGATGTTTTTGCACTATTGATTTTGTGGGATTTGTAGCTTTGTAAGCCAGAGAGAGAAAGGGGGAGGGGAAGACAGACAAGCTGTCTTCTAACCAGTATTTTTCTTCTTTCTTTTGTAGTAATAAATCTTACTGGCTCATATCTCTGATGCATATACATCTTGCTGAGTTCCTTAATGCAGCTGAATACAGCTCTTTTCTCTGTGGGTCTGCCAACAAATGTGGCCGTTGATCTGTTACCAGGTTCAAGAAGCATGAATGTGTTCTCAGCAAAGCTACGGCCAATTTAGGGACCAGGGAGCTATGATTCTGGCAGCAATTATGCGTTGAGACTCTAAGTTCAAAATCCTGCAGTTTTATAACCCCAGCTCTGCAAAGAATTATTCGAGTCACTGTCATTGTAATCAGTTTAGGAATATATTTACCGTGTTGTGTTATCAGTGAATGTAACTGGAGTGCCATTAGCTAAAAATTGTTTTGATCTCGCACAACTTGAAAGAATCAGTGTCATTAGTTTTGCAAAACAAAACTAGCGTAATGCCCCATGCTTTCCCATGCAAGCTGTACTGCTGGAGTGGGATGTGCTTTTACCCGAAATGAAAGAAGCCAAACTGTAAGTCACTTGTGTGAAAAGGCTTCTCTTGTTTTTGAGGGTCTGAGCCTGTGGAGTGCCCTGAGGAGAGGAGTCTGTGTGCTGCTGTGGTTATTGGCACATGTGCTGTTTCACGTGTGTTATAAGCCACCTCATACCTCCAAGTTAATCTGTTGCTTCTTAAGACTCCTTTATTTCAGGAATAGGTATTCTTGTTTTTTCCTTTGTATGTGTGTGAAAATGAAATAAAATAATTGCATGGTCTTATGTTTTGAGGGGAAAGGGATGGATTTTTAGCATTAAGCTATTACGTATTTGTCCTTCTAGTTCACATGGTATCCAGTTCACACCCATAAATTATCTATTGATGTCTTCAAGTGGAACACAAAGCCCGAATACCTTCCTAGGTCAAGACATTTTTATGTGTATTGCAGAGAGAAAGCAGACACAGTAGGAGTGGATTGATCAACTGCAGCAGATTTGGTTTGCAGCATGCCTTGGATTTTAGATCCAAGCTGAAACTACAAAATTGTTTACAAAGTGTTTTGGATTCCAGCTGCACAAGATGCAGTTTAAATCTTCAGACTCACACAGAAAATGACACACCAGCAGGGAGACGATAATTAGTGCCTCTTCTGTGGGAGTCTTCCAAACTGCAGACACTTTGGGGTGAGGCTAAAATCAAAATCAGCTTAAATTTATAGCTTAATTTTATGTTTTCCATGAGACGTTTAGTCCATCATTTGCGATGAAACTGGCCAGGTAATGACCAACTGCATAATGGAAAAAACCCCCTGATTTCCTCAGCAGCCACCCAAATGTAACACCTGGATGTGAGAAGCCAGTCTGAGTGCAATGCCTTGGAGCAGTGCTTCTCTAGAGCGAGCAGTATATGGGGAGACTTTGTAGCTGGTAATTACGATGTTCATGTAGGAGGTGAAACATCTGGTTGCAATCTAGTACTTAAGTATCTCACGCGAGGTAAGGAGCGTCAGCAGGAGGGACTGACGGACCCCTGTAGCAGGGAGGGCTTTGTTCTGGCTGCTAGAAACTCCTTGCCTCAAATTCCTGCTCTTAGTTGTGCTGGGAAGGGATTTCAGTATGCTCCTCCCACAGCTTGGCCAACTGTCCTAAACACAAGATTCCCCAACCTTGCTTCCTTTCCTCGTATTTTACAGATAACATTTAGGGTCTGTTTGAGAATCAAAAGGTTCTTTGTGTCGAGACAAAGTGTTTGATCTTGCCGAACTGCTTGCTTCATTTTTTTTCTTCCTTCCAGTTTTGCAAGTACTTTGGGATGGACCAACTCAGAGCTTTTGGCAAATAAGTGAGTTGCCAAAAACTTTACCAAACTTACTGATGTGTGCATGACTGAATTATAGTTTTACAATGACATTTTTTCTTCTCTTGATTAGTAACATCATGGGCGTTGTAAGTTTCTATGATGATAGAGTAAAAGCTACATCCAGCCACTTTAATACTTTACCCCATAGCTTATTTTAAAAAGTAAAGGAAAACGTAGCCTAGTAAAATTGTGGGAATAGATACCTATCATATTCTTCAGCCTACAAAACCTACTGAGCGCTACTCCAGCCAGGGCAAAGTAAACTAAAATAGGCCAGAAATAGCCCTTAGAATATCCACCGTACACAGGTGAACTTTCTACTTGTGGAGTGAATTGGGTGGCATTGGCAGTATGTGATCAAAGGAAGCAGACTGGGAAAGAGGATCCTGTCTCACATGCAAAAGATTAGTCATTTTCTTGGAAGATAGGAAAAGAGTTAAGAGCTAGCTGGCTAAAATTTTCGTAAGTATTTCAAGTCTGGAAGCTGTAATTTAATGCTCTGAATAATACTGGACACAGAGCACACTTGAATCATATCTTTATTCCCAGAACTTCTTATTAAACTGATGAATATCTTCTAGCAAGCTGTCCATCCTTGTTTTAGAGGTTTCAGGTGATAGCAAATGTGATTCCTCTCTGGGTAGATTGCCCCCTTGATAATTATAGGGTCTGTTGAAACTTTGAATTTTATTTCTAATCTGAAAAGTTTTAGGTTTATCTTCCAGCCATGTAATTTTATTACACTGTTTTCTATTCTGTTCAAGAACTATCTACCAGCAGATACCTCTCCATCTCTTGAATAAATTGAGCAGAGTGAGCTCATTAGGTCTCCCAGGAAGACGTGCACTTTCTGACCTCAGATCATTTTTGTAGCTCTCTTCTCTGCCCTTTCCAGTTTGGGAAGTCTTCTGCAAATGTAGGCCCCTGTGGCAAGTGCAGCACAAGGGACTGGGTGCAGAATCTGCTGTTACACTATTTTCAGTACATAGCAGGGTATTCCCTGGTGTCTGCACCCAGAGGTGGTGCTTGCTCCCCTTGGCTTCTCCCTGGGAGCTCAAATTCAGTCTTTTCCCCCGTGCTCCCGGTGGCAGTTGCAGCAGAGGCTGAGCCGGTCCATACCAGGGCTGTAGGGCAGAGGTGCCAGGCTGAAAAAGGCACTGCAGTAGTTGTGGAGCAGGCAGGAGCGTGGCCAGAGCTGAACAGCCTTGCATCCAGCCCGGTTAGCCCTGCTGAGGTTTCCCTTTTGAATTTCTGTTGGGCTTTGCTTGCCTGAGCTGCTGCAGCGTGTTGCTGAGGTTGGCTCGGCTTCTCCCAGCCAACTTCACTACACTGAGTAAAGCGGGAAGGGAGCAGATGAGGTCTCAAATCATTTCACATCAAAACCACTGTGAATTTATGCATTTCCATTGGATGGGCTTAGATGCAAGGACTCTGTTCAAGTGGCAAGAGTACAATAAGATTTGCAGTTCAGGGACTTGTGCCAGACTGCCGCACTCATCAGCCAAAGTGCTGATTACTCTCTACCCAGAGTGCTGATACACATAGTACAAAGCTATCTTCCTAATATATGCTTTAAATCCAAAATGAGCAATGAAAAGGTCCCTCCAAACATGGACGTGCCATTCATGAAGGATGTATGCTGAGGCCAGTAGAGCACCAAATATGCTTTAATTAACAGCTGTAGGTGATGTTACTGGCAGAGGTGTAAAATCACTGCGTTTTATCTTTTGAGCTCCGTAGCCTCATCAAGAAGTTAAAACATTTGTGGATCTTTCATGCAGTCTTTCTCCTCCTGGGATGTTTAAGTTAGCTGACTGTCAGCATGGTGATGCAGGCTGTGAAGGTTCAGAGAATTACCTTGATGGTACGACAGCCTCTTCCATTCCGACTGCAATCCAAGGCTCATTTTTCCTCTGAGGCATTCATTGAAATTCTGTGCACGATTTGTTCCTCTGGTTGTTTAACAATGTCTCTCATGTTTGCCCTGATTTAAAAAATCCTCCTTTGTAGCAGAGATAACATAGAGCAGGATGGTATAATTGCAGTAAAGAGGCCCTGGAGCTTGCAGTAATAGCATGGTTCATCTGATGTGTACTGCCATTAGAAAATAACCCACGTATGTATGTTCTCAGGGGACAGTAAAGAGGCTTTTAAGGATTACACTTTATGTAGTATGAAAGCTAATGAGCAAAAGGGCAAGTATGAAGAAAATTATTGCTGCAGAAAGCATGGTGCCACTTCCTGTCTCACGCGTTTCCTGACACCTGTGTAGCTCCAAAACATCCATCTCTGCCCATCAATGCATGGCTTTTCGTGCGCTGCAGTCGGTTCCCAAGCCTTTTGAGAACACTGTATTATTTTCATTTCACTGAAAAATAAATAGCATGTCAAAAGTATGGCAGAGCTGAGTTCGGGATTGAAACTGCTGTGTGTGTGTACAAAATAAATAGTTTGGGGGGAATAGCGATCTACGATAGTTTGTGCCCTCAAAAAACCTGAAAGATTTGCTAGAATGATACTGTTTCATGAACGTTGCTGAAAGGTTGATGTATTAAGACTGTTGGTTACGCAGACTCTCAATTCTCCCATCTCCATTCTTTTCCTGGCCAGTGCGCAAAAACATATGAAGACATCAACGCACAGTAAACACTGAAGGATGCGTTTCAGATGTTACATGTCATGCAGAGTCAGAGTTGTAAAGTTTGGGCTGTGGAGGTGGAAATTTCAGAGCAGCTGGTTTCTGATATTAACAACTTCTTGTTCAAATGGATTGCCACGTAGAGTGCCAATTCCTTCCCCTTGCATTTGTGCTGAAACAGAAGCCATCTAGCACAACAGACTTGGGCTTCTTTTTTTTTTTCACAGCATTTTCCTCTTGCTTAAAGAGCATGTTGTAGATAAATAAATTAATTCACCTTTTCATAGTCTGTACCCTCTCTGCACTATTGTAGTATATTTTTGTACCTTGTCAGGTTTTTATGTTCAATGGAATGGCTGAACTTGCGTCTTTCTTCATATATTTAACATAGTAAAGGGTCAGACTTTGCTATCAGGTAAAGGGAAGTGGCTTCACTGGAGTTGCAGAGCCTCAGAGGGGAAGCTGGATTTTGACCAAATGCTCTACTGGGGTTCTGCAGCAAGGTCTGACATCCATAACTTCATTATATTCCAAAGGGTACTAACAATAGTTAAAAAGAAGTCCAAGAATATTAAGTGAGGAAGAGATCACAGCCAGCATCTTTGCAAGGATGTGAGCAGGCCAGTAACCTTCTTAAACATCCCTGTTTCCACCCACAAGTCAAGGGAGCTAGTGGTCAGGAGATTGCAGTACCTCTTTCTGGGCCAAAGAAGTGACTTAATTTCCCTTAACGGCAAAGAAGGTTCAGGAGACAACGTGATCGGATTCTTACATTAATACCTCTTTACTCCTATCTAATCACATTGGAAGTGTGTTAGAGTGCATGTGAAGTATTTTTTCTGCTTGTATTGAGGCCCGTCTGTGTGGTCAGAGGGTTGTAAAGGGCTCACAGAGGGAGTAGGAAAGATGTCTTCTCCTGACTCCCGGGGTGTAGGCAGGACTCTGCATGTTGGGACAGGGGTGAGGGTTGCACGTGCCCTATGGGCAGGAGAAATTGCTGAAGTCCTTGAAGAGTAATAAGATTGTTAAAATAATAATCCATAACCTAACGGACCTCAGCTCTTAACCCGTCCCCTTTTTGTATTCCTGCACCTAAAACGTGGAGTGGTTGTGCCGTGTACTAAGCAGTGTTTGCTAATACAGAGGAGATTTTCAGGGCAGAGGTACATGTAATACCCCCATGAGAGGATGCCTACACGTTCAGCATAAGGGTAGATACTTAGTCATTTCCATAATTTTTTGTTTCAGTTTGATAGTAATGTCTGTATTGGGCAATAAATTCGTCGTATTTGGAGAATCTGGAACACAAAGCTGAGGCGAAGAGACAGCTGTATGTTCAAACATACAGCAGAGTATCAGCAGTAGTCTGACTAAAGTAATGGTAATGCAATTATATTTATTAGAGATAACAGAAGGGCTTCTCTCTGCTTGACCCCAGTGGTGTCCGTCTGCAGAGCACCAGTCCACCACCCTGTGCCAGCACATCACGGTCCAACTCTGTGAGCCCAGATCCGATGTTTGATTGCATTCCCCCACTTAGCGTCACTTGATCCCTGGTCCACCATCAATCTATTGTTCATTACAACATCTGGGACTTACTTTGACAACCACAAGTGACATGAGATGAATTATCTGTTGCTGCTTCTGCTGTCAGTTGACTCCTCTCTGCTTAAACTTCCAGTCTTGCAAATACCAGAATAGGAGTCCTAAATTTTTTATTTCTGTCCTTTCTTCCCCTCCCCCCCATAATTGGTATACGGGAGCAGAAGAGGACTTGCAATTTTATTATTGCTGTATAAGCCTTCTGTAAACTCAGTTACAGCACTTCTGATGTTGGTAATTTTTGTGACTAAAAAATATGCTGACACTGTGTTTGTGCATAGGAAAAGAGCAAATTTGAATGTATAATAATCTTGTGCATTTGGGAGATGTTTGATGCTGTATCCCAGCCAAGTTAATCACTTGTGGAATTATTTTTTTTTTTATTTTGCTCAGTTGACTGGAGACATTAATCTCATATCTGTGGAAAGGCATCTTTAATGCTAAAAAATTGATCAGAGATACCCAACGTTTCTCTGGCATCAGAAAAGATTTTGAAGGAAAGCTATCAGTTGACAATAGACCTGCAGAAACAGAGATATTGGTTGCTTTATTTTTCTTACATAATGAAGAAATACCCAGGTGATTATTTCCAATTCGTGAAGTATATTGAATGGTGTACTGTATTCATGAATATAAATTGAGCGGACTTGACACACATTTTTCGTATAAAAATAACACAGCGTTGCTCCTGATAATTCTTCTTTGCCTGAAATATGCTTATTCTGAGAACATCGCTACAGAGTTAATAGTGCACTGCATAACTGCATGTTAAAAAATATGAGTGCTAAAGGACAGGGAATGTCTTAATGAGAAATTATTCATAGATTTCTAATGACTGTGGCTGGCTGCATTTTTCAAGGACAGGATCTTTCTGCATCTTCCTTTCCTTTCCCGCTTTTTCTGCAAAATCCTTCATCTCTAAATAGTAGCATCACCTGGCGAGCCCACTTCCATCCCCGGAGACTCATTCTCGGGCTGGATGGCATTGCTGCCAAGCAGCGCACCGCCCACACTTCACTTCCCATGCACGCTTCTGCCTCATTAGCAGCTTTGCCCTCCAGATCATCCAGACTTTGCCCATTTCTCAGTTAGTCCTAGAGGAGCTGTCCCAGCAGAAAACCTGCAATGTTGTGGTGACTTTGAACGCAGAGCCGATTGCAGGTTGAAACAGAAGCATCAACTTCTCATCCCCGGGCAGTCACTTGTGTGTCAGCAGTGTTCCCACTGAGCAACGGGGAGGACCAGGCGCTCCCTAACTTTTATGATTGCCCTCTTTTGCCAAACACGAAGCTAGTAGGGTGGAATATGACCCTTAATATGCTCTAATCATATAAAAAGCCTTGCAAGGAGGAGCCAGTGTGTATACAGATGTTCTTCTTGATTAAATAAAGCCTTCTCTGTTTACATCATGCTAGGGAGCTGCGCTACAAGAAAGGTAAGAGGGTAAGATAAGAAACGTGACCTGAAAGAAAACTACCAGATTAGACTGTGAAGGCCAAATACTGATGTCCTTGAAGCCGGTGGGAGTTTTGCCTCTGAGGAAGCAGCCAGAAGCCAGTAGCACCCTGTGTCTGTTTAGGACTTCACAATCCTGCGCTACAATCAGGCATCCCTCAGGGTGGTCTCTGCCATGGGGTTGAAGAGCATGAGGAAAGTGTGCTGCCTGCTCGTGTTAGCCTGCCAGGCTTGTCAGCTCTCGGCATTTGTTTATTCCCCTTCAATTTTCACTTCTAGTAATGCTTCTCTAGAAATAGAGCAACTTTTTGACGAATGTGGGGAGAAATGATGGAATCAGTTGCGGTTCCTTAGAACAGTTTTGATTTTGCCCCTACAAGCAACAGGGTATTTGAAGACAGCTTTCTTCTTCCAGGTTACCAGCCTGTCCTGCCGAACCAGCAGCAGGGGTTCCAGGGTCTTATGGGAATCCAGCAGCCACCCCAAAGCCAGAACCTGATGAATAATCAACAGGGAAATCAGGTGCAAGGCATGATGGTGCAGTATCCAGCCATGTCGTCTTATCAGGTACTTGGAAGCCGTAAAGAAAGACTGATTTTCTCGGAGAGTGCTTAACTGAATTAAGTTTTCCTATCACAGAACGGTCTTCATTACTTCATTAGGATAGCGTGTGGCAGGAGGCCTCCTGATAAGTACACTTCTAAGTCAAATTGGTTTCTTTGCTTCCTGTTTACATATTCTTAGTACTCCAGATTTTCATTCTGAATTGGGAATTCTTTAAATGAACTATTTATTACAGCCTGCAGTGTGGGTAAAATGTCACAAAGGGTGATGGAATTATACTTCTTCCTGCGAAGAAAACGAATTTAAAAAAAAGACAGAACATTGTTCTTTTTTTTTTGCCAATGTAATATTGTTTCCTGTAATGAAGTTGAGAGCTTTGCCTGATCCAGTTAAAGATTACTCATCTGTAGAGACTCCTGCCAAGGATCTCACCATGTCTTCTATAACAAGCTGTAGCCAGATAGATTTTTGTTTATTGGGTTTTGGGGAGAGAGAAGTGGCTTGATTTTTACCAAGTCCCTGAGTTACCCAGACATATTTCCCCAACTTTATACCTGGATTCTGTGAGATATGCCAAGAGCCTGTGAGAACCTATGAGGTGGCCTGTGCTTACGTTTCCTGCTGGTCCCTCTGGAAAGTTAAAAAACTAAATGACATCTAATTCATTTTAATAGTTCGCACTGACTGAGCAGCCATTCATCTTTTCCCTCGGCTTCTCTGAAAACACTATAGCAACCCAGATGGAAATGGGGGAATTGCTCGTGGGTAAAATTTTCCCCTTGTGTGTTCAGAAGTACCGTACTGAAAATGTGTTTTAAAGGTTAACGATCAGGTTAAAGGTTTAGACCTTTTAGATGGCCTAGATATACCAGGGTTGAGTCTTCTGTTTGCACTGATCCCGGAAATCCACATTCAGCTAGATTGTGATAGAGCCACTTACTAGACCAGGAGTAGAGAGACTTCTCTTTAATCCTTCTCCAGCAAAAGAAGATCCTCAGGGATGGGAACAGTTCTGAGCAGCAGAGAACAACACATTTTGGCAGAACATGTGTTGTATACTCAAATTCAGCTAGAAGGAAGATAGGAATGCTTGGGACCTACTTTAATTTGTTTACTAATTATATTTTTTTCCTACGTATTTCTGTATTCCTACCTAGGTGCCAATGACCCAGGGTTCTCAAGGATTGCCGCAACAATCATATCAACAACCAATCATGCTACCTAATCAGTCAGGTCAAGGAACACTTACAGCCACTGGAATGCCTGTCTACTGTAATGTCATACCTCCTGCCCCACAGAACAACCTACGGTTGATTGCCCCACACTGCCCCTCCAATAACGTTCCAGTTATTTCTGCCAGCTGCAGGACAAACTGTGCGAGCATTAACAATGCAGGGTGGCAGGTCAAGTACTGACACTGTGGCTTAGTGTGGATATACGAGGATAGCGGTGCGTTATTTGACAAATAACTCATGGCCTTCAAATGAAGAGGAACACAACAGGATAATCAGTTGAGGACATAAGAACTGACTATGCTCAAGTGATTTGCTGCTGGAAAAATCTGTAAAAAAAAATAAAAAATAAATTTTGAAAAAAAAATGTTTGCTGGTTAATGGTGCATATTTTTGTCATGTCTGCTAGGTATGCCTTTATAGCTTAGCTAGTGACATGAATTCATTGAGGTAAGATTTTTTCCTACCACTGAACACCACTGTGTAGATTGTAATATCCCCGATTCGGATTAGTTTTGTACTTTGTGTTGAGTTTGTGAAGCTAAAGGTATTTAAAAATATAATAAAATCACATTGTACCAAAGCTGTAATGGAAATGAATAAAAAACAAAAACAAAAAAAGAATTACTGAATGGAAGGAATAATTTATATACACTATAGAGTTTTTTTATGGATATATACTGTATTGTAGTGCTTAATCACAATAAAGCTATTTGACCTCATGGAGAAAGGTCATGTTTCTACCACCTGCTTGGTCTCCTCTCTGTTTCTGAGTGAGTGAACTTCCCTTTGGTTCTGCATTCTCTTGTTTCGGGTGAAGCTAAGGGGGGGAATGATGCTTAATGGGCTTATGGAAGGCAACATACCTCTCTTAGCATGCAGTACCATAACCGCTAAGGCCACTTGGAAATTGTAGCGTAGACATCTAGAAAGTGTTCAATGAATGATGTACCAGATCATCTTAAACTAAGTTTGTGCTTTTCCAATCCCTAGGACCAGTAATGTCACAAACACAATACACCACTGCTACAAGGCTCTACTAAGTCATACCTTTTCAAGAGGCCATACGACAGTTGTGTATAAGAAGCCGTAGATGTCCTGTGATATCCCATCCACTGGTTGGAAGATCGGTTGCTACTAACGTAGCAACCATAGTACCCAGCAATTCTTCTGCTACATAGAGATGCTCTATCCAATTATTGGTACTCCAGCTATAAAGCCATTTTGCAACAAAAAGATGACAACCCAAGAATCTGGTCCATCATGCTCAAGTAGTGGGGATGAACAATATATTTGGGGGTTTGGCTCTTAAAACATGCAGCACAGTGGTTTGCCAGGAATTTTTAGAACAGTTTTTTTAATTCCTGTGGCATTTCTCGTTATTATGTCATGCTCACTGAAATTCCCAGCTTGTTCTGTTATATTATTCTTCATAAATGCTGCATGGAGTTCTTCATTCTGCTTCAGTGATGGCAACATTTGAGTCACAAATGTGTTTACCAGACAAAAGCCTGTGTTGTTTTTCACTTAAGCTGCATTTTTGATCAGTTTTGAACACCTTTAAAATAGGTAGGAGTTGAGCACTCCAGAATTATGCATATGCATCATGAAAAAATCTGAGATCCTTCTGGGCGTAAAATCTGTATGTGTCATGGTATGATTTTAGGTACACCCAAGATAACAGCAGCCTATAAGGCCCTTGGCCATCGTTAATCTGAATGTGAAACAGCTTTTATTGTACCTGTAAGACAGGGGCCTTTCTTTACGCACTTCAGCTATGGAAGCAGGAACTGGAAGGGCTACAACCCATATTTAAAACAAACATTTTTCTTTTCTATACAACGAACAGATATCTTTCAGAGTTCAGTCTTTTTTTACATATGTGTCTTAAAGTGTGGAATCCAGTCCTATGGGATCATAAGAAAGCCAAACACTGAATTTTATGTAGTGTAATCACAATTCATTTGCTGAGAGACGGTCAAGAACATGAGCAGGTAAGTAAACAATTCACTCTTCAATTAGAGGTGAAATGCCTTGGGAGAGCCTACTGATTGATTTTTTTTTTTTTTTTTTTTTTTTTTTTTTTTTTTTTTTTTTTTTTTTTTTTTTTTTTTTTTTTTTTTTTTTTTTTTTTTTTTTTTTTTTTTTTTTTTTTTTTTTTTTTTTTTTTTTTTTTTTTTTTTTTTTTTTTTTTTTTTTTTTTTTTTTTTTTTTTTTTTTTTTTTTTTTTTTTTTTTTTTTTTTTTTTTTTTTTTTTTTTTTTTTTTTTTTTTTTTTTTTTTTTTTTTTTTTTTTTTTTTTTTTTTTTTTTTTTTTTTTTTTTTTTTTTTTTTTTTTTTTTTTTTTTTTTTTTTTTTTTTTTTTTTTTTTTTTTTTTTTTTTTTTTTTTTTTTTTTTTTTTCCTTTTTTAAATCAAGATACCGCTTTTGAATTTTGCCTGTGACCCTGAGCTCTCAGTTCAGATGCCCTGCATTGTATGGCTTATTTCCTTTTAATGTTTTATATACTATGGAGGTTTCTCTCCTAGCATTACTATAATTGCACATAATTGGGTTTACTGCCGCTGAATGACTGACGGCTGAATGAATGGCTGTCCTTCTCCGTCAAGGCTCCAGAGTCCAGCAGGAAGGACCTGTGGGTGACCTTGCGCAGGACACGTTGTGTGTAGCCAGGCTGAACGAGCGGGGAGGGGGGGCAAATCTTTGTGCACGCGGTGTCTGAAGTGAAGAGACCCTTTGGTAATCACTATATTTAAGTCCCGTTTCTTCTCTTCTCTGAAGCACTACTGTTACCTTACTGATCTTCCTTCTTGTCAGAGAACTATGAATGAATTGCCTGGTAAAAAAAATCTGCCTTCAGCATCACAGATCGACGGCAAACTGGGATGTAGATTCTCTCAGTAGCGATGGGGAAGGGAGTCAAAAAGCAAAGCCTAGGAATCTTGCTTCTGTAAAGATACAATTTCCTCATGTCCTTGTGCCACTTTTTGTCATGTCCCCTTGGCAAACAGCATATCCCATGATTGACCACAGCCATGAATTCCCATGATTTACCTGTCTCTGCCCATTCAATGACCAGCTCCTGTAAAACATGCAAATAGCTGTGGGAGCAGGGATCCCGTTGCCTGACTCTCTCAGCCTTGTGGCAGCAGCACCTACCTGCACGTTCATACACCTTCCTGCTGAAATGAGACTTTAAATTTTCATGTAAAATTGAGCAGTTTCAGGAGGAGGTCACAGCCACCCACTCCAAAATGGCCTACATCCTCTGATTGTCTCACTCTCCAAAGAGTTTGAATCTCTTTAGGCGTTAAGAGGAAACTGAATTTGATCTCCCTCAGCTATGGAGAATGCCCTAATTATTAAGGTATCCTATACATGGGGGAGACATCTCACGTGGTGGTGCACATACTTGCTTTACGCTGGAAGATTTTATATTTGAAGACAATTAAGTGATTCTGTTTCTATATCAAGTGAAGCACAAATATTACTCTCTAATTTTATTTTTTTAATCATACAATATCTTTAAGTCTTTCTCCTAAACTTTTTGTTCATTAATAAAAATATTCTGAGCTGGATCGCTTAGCAGCCTTCTGCTATTAAAATAGAGATGTTTCAGTATTAAGTCATTGTCAGAAGGTGATGAGGAGGAAAAAGAAGTGACCTGCAAATACATGAAACCAAAGCGGGTAGGTGAAGCTCGGTGCTTTTTTCTCAGTCCTTTAAAACATTTTGTAGGCACCCTCCATAAGAGGAGTGCTATTTGACTCACCTGGCCAAACTTAGTTCAAGCAACTCAGCAGTTGGTCACCTTGAATTCAGAGTCTAGCTTGTAGTAGTGAAATGATTTAAAGGACATGCTCCGCTCCTGTGGGGTTGCTCTGTCACAGTGGGCTTGTTTTTCTGCAGTCTTCCCTTTGAATTTGGCAGGCTCGGGCAGCCACTCTGTGGCAGGCCTGCTGCAGTGCTAGGGGCTGTTCATTGCATTTTCCCTTTACCTGCTGCATACTTGCTTTGGTAGTTGTGTTTTGCTATCTCCATCTTTTTTAAATTCTGAAGCTGATGGAAAGTTCTCCTGAGGCCCCATACATATTTAATTTGCCACTGTTTTTTTAATTTATATTGCACTGAGAAACCAAAGAGGCATATCCTGAATTAAGCTGACTGCATCAGATGACACTGATCTGCCTTTTGGATGGGTCTAAAGCATTTGGGCTGTAATTTGCAGAAGCTGTACATCCTAACAGAAGCCAGATGCCATTTGCTATTGTTTTGTCCTTTGTGCTGCCTGAGAAGTGAATGATTTCCTTCTAAAACTGTATTCCTTTATGTTTCTGTTTAACTCCATGTGAACAGCTTCCTGCACTGAAGGAAGACTGCATAAATTATCCCAGCAGCAGGGAATGGAAACGCTCAGGGAGGCTGTGGCATGCCCAGAGCATCTCGCTCTCTGCCCCGTTAAGCTGCTCTGTAGCATGGCGACCTGCCCTGGCACGGCCATTGAGTGCTTGTATGCAATTCTTCCACTGGCTTTCCCAAAAGCCATGCAAAATGTGCACTCGTCAGTGTCCTTTCAGCCCTCCCGTTCACAAGGCTGTTGAGCTGTGGCAGGTGTTGCCCCTTTGGGATAACTGGGGAGTATCCTCCCTTAATGTTCAGTGGAGGGGCTCTGGTGGAGGGTGATGCCCAGCCAAGTCTGGGAGCTATGATTTGCTGTCTTCCAGGGCTCCTCTCTTGACTGGCAAGGAAGAGGCAGACTAGTTCCCTTAGTCTTCAGGAATACGCTACTTATGCTTAAGCCCACAGACTATGCTTCAAAAATGCTCACAGCTTCAACACCTGTTTAGCTCATGTTGTCTAAACCTACATTTATGATGCAGGACATCACCTTCTACTCTTAGGCAGTGGCCAGCTTAGGGCAATCATTGAGCCAAGCTCTGACTAGTGCTTTGACAGTAATCCTACGAGCCTCAAGTGGTACTCAAAGCTGCGTGGCAGGCGATAGAAATGCCCTGAGTGTTTTAGAATCATAGAATCATAAAATAGTTTGGGTTGGAAGGGACCTCTAAGGGTCATCTAGTCCAACCCCCCTAAAGTGGGCAGGGACATCTTCAACTAGATCAGGTTGCTCAGAGCCCCGTCCAACCTGACCTGGAATGTTTCCAGGGATGGGGCATCCACCACCTCTCGGGGCAACCTGTGCCAGTGTTTCACCACCCTCAGCATAAAAAATTTCTTCCTTATATCTAGTCTAAATCTACCCCCCTTTAGTTTAAAGCCATTCCCCCTTGTCCTGTCACAACAGGCCCTAAAAAGTTTGCCACCATGTTTTTTATAAGAAGCCTTTAAGTACTGAAAGGCTGCAATAAGGTCTCCCCGCACCCTTCACTCCTGTCCAGCTTTTCATCCACCAGTACCCCCAAGTCCTTCTTGGCAGGGCTGCTCTCAATCCCTTCATCCCCCAGCCTGTATTGATACCAGGGGTTGCCCCGACCTGGGTGCAGGACCTTGCATTTGGCCTTGTTGAACCTCATGAGGTTCACACGGGAAGTGGGAACTTCACCGGACTGCCACGACTTCTCAAACACAATGGATAGTGGCTTAGCAACTTCATCTATCAGTTCCTTCAGGACCCACGGATGAATCTCATTGGGTCCCATGGTCTTATGCACCTTCAGGTGCCTTAGATGGTCTCGAACCTGATGTTCTCCCACAGTGGGTAGCTATTCATTCTCCCAGTCCCTGCCTTTGCCTTCTGTGGCTTGGGTGGTGAGGCTCGAGCACTTGCTGGTGAAGACCAAGGCAAAAAAGTCATTAGGTACCTTCCCCTTTTGGAGGGGAAGAAGCCTCACTGAGTGCACATCGCCTGTGCCCACCGTAATATGGATGATGTGGCAGTTTTGGGGACGCCCGCTTCCAAAACAGGGCAAAAGATCCCCATTTCTCATTGAATATCTGCCCTTGGTTTCCTGTAAGAATTTACTCTCTTCCCTCCTGGTTCCTTTCATTCTTCAGAAAAGTGGATATAACGAGCCTTCGAAGCAGTGGACTGATAGTTAAATAATGCCACACAGTGTTTCTGAGGATGGTTGGCTCAGCATTCAGTGAGTGGCATGAAGTATTGCTATACTGCTGTATGTTTTGCGGAGTTAGGCTTTAGGTGGAATACTGCTAAAAATACTGCTTTCCAGTGCATGTCAGAGGGGGAAATCAAACCCCACTCTTCTGGCTCTTTTTACAATATCCCACAACTGTGGAAGGGGATGACTCCTCATTACCTCTCCTGATATAAGGACACGGGGACATAAGAGAAAAAAAAATTGCTTATTAAAACAGCAGTCTCCAAACAAAGAAAACAGGAGAAGAGCTCTTTTTTCCTCATAAAGTATGTAGACAACCTGTGGCACTCCTTGCTGCAGGACATTAGGTGTGGTTTCCGAAATGGGTGGACAAGGTCAGAGAAGAAAGTTGTACTGAAGGCTGCTAAATACAGACAGCCAGTATTTAGCTCACAGAGGCAGAGAACAGCCTAAGAAATGTTGCCGTATCATTGCCCCATTCTTAAACCTTTCCCCAGACACTATTAGAGATGAGTATTGGACTGGGAATGAAGCTCTGACCTGACCAAATATGGCAGTTCCGTAAAGCAGTATTTGTTACCCAATACTTAATAAGCAAATAAAAAATAAATTGATACCACCTGACAGAGTCCATCCTGTAACAAAACCTGTAAGGATCAGGAGGAGGTGAGGCTAACCTTGGGTTAATTTTCCTCAGTTTGTTTAGTGTCAAATGCCCCTGACTGCATGAGTAACTACGACTGGCCTTACCTAGCTGCTTGTTCTGCTATTCAGAGTAGGATGTAATACCATGTTGAGGATGAAATAAACCTTCCAGTGGTAAGTGCCTCATGATCTTTTCATCATCTTTCATTTCTTCTTTGTAGCATATAATTGTTCATTATTGTTGTAAAGATTAATTATCCACAAGCAATGCTTTTGTCCTAAGAGTTGTTCACTTTAGTTGATGATAATTGAAATTTTTTTTTTCAGGTGGCTTTTGGTATATAATCTGTTATTTCATGTCAAAAGTCCTGGCTTTTCTGAGCATCAGGTGTAGTTGCTACTAGGTGTTTTTTATAGTATTTTGTCACTTACTTGAGAGAGGTTAACTGATGTAGGAATTACAGGAATAAACTGCAAGAGAGCACCTGAGATTAGCTTTCAAGCTGAAGAATAACAGGTGTTCTGGGTAAACTTATGGATGGTTTGTTGAAAAGCAGTATTGAATTATTCCCTGGTTTTTATTTGGAGATCTGCAAACCTACACATGTTTAACAAAGCACTACATATCAGTTCATCCTTGTGTTTTTAAGGAATAATTTTGGAGGCTGCAGATTTAGGAAAATAAGTAAAAAAAAACCTTTGCCTTTTATGTTGTGGGTGCAGTTTTACAAAAGACAGTTGTAAAGAGGAAATGTAAGTAGAAGATAATGTTATAGCAAAGATATATACTCCCCAGTACAGAAATTATTTCCATTGAACCCTACTAATATATCCCTAGGGGAATGCTTTAAAAAGGTCTCCTCAAAAAGTGCTGCGTATCTTGAGATAAAAAGCAGACTTAACAGTTTCCAAGGCTACGTCTTTTTTTATGATTCACCCTAAGGGTGAATCATATGGTTGTGAATCAAGGCTCTTGCCATACCCAGGTTTTGCTTGCAAATCTATGCCAGATCATCTCCACCATCATGAAAAACTGCTTTTATCTGTGTGGAAAACAGATGTACATTAAATCCTTTCATAATTTTTTTTGTAGGTGGTGGCCACTGGGCCACTGAGTGTGATAGGAAGACCAAGTGAATTGATAGTAGACAAGACTGGAAATTTTCTACTTGGCTCCCATTAACTTTGATCTCACCAGAATCAAATCTTATGCCAGGTGGAGCTTGTGGGGGAAAAGAGCTTCTGTGCATGTGTATGTGAGTAAAAATTTTCATGACAGAGAAAAAAGAATTGTTTGGTTTTTTTCTAAAGCCTTTTAATTAAAAGCAAAGGTTTAACAAAATTTCTCATGAACCATGCTCCTGTTTTCCAAGCTAAGTGTTGCTGATTCATTGAGGGCACGATTTAGTCATGGGACACGATGTCAGGAGGTGGGTGGTCACACAGTACAATCCTTTGATGTGCAAAATTTCATGCAGTTATTTGCACAACAAATGACCTTATCTAAGAACCAAGGAGGGAAAAAATTGACATTGAGATCAGACCTTTAAATGGTAAATCTGGACAAATTCTGCCTTTGAGATAAAAACTTCTCAAATACATTAGAGAATATGTCCACAGGGAAAAAAAAAAGAAATTACTTTCAGACTATGCCACCCATTGTAAAGGCCAGGAGATCACACCTTAAAGCAAAGTGCTGGATATTTGTAAACTTCCTACAAATAACAGTTTAAGAGCAATTCCACATACACTCTCAGTTAGTCACATTAACAGCAAGTAAAAATGGAGGCCAACCAGCATCCAGAATCTCCTTGACCCAAATTTTCAGTGAGGGTCAAGTCTTGACTACACTTAAGCTTGAGGTGAGGCCACCCATTGTAAAGGCCAGGAGATCACACCTTAAAGCAAAGTGCTGGATATTTGTAAACTTCCTACAAATAACAGTTTAGAGCAATTCACACATACACTCTCAGTTAGTCACATTAACAGCAAGTAAAAATGGAGGCCAACCAGCATCCAGAATCTCCTTGACCCAAATTTTCAGTGAGGGTCAAGTCTTGACTACACTTAAGCTTGAGGTGAGGTTTCCCTCATGCGGAGCAAGCAGGAATGCATTTGCGTGAAGCTCACACATGGCACTTGAACCAAGCTCCTGTGTGTATTAGTAGCCACTCTCTCATTTTGTTTCATCTGTACAGATGAAACACTGAGACATACAGCGTGCTGTAATTCAGAACTGCTTCAGGCATCCACAGTCCTGCTTCCTATTGGGTGCTTAAGCCCGTTGGGCAACATATTCCCATGACTATGGGTTATGCACAGCTTGATGCTTCCTTTATTGGCATGGATATCAGAAAACCACATGTCATGGGGCTCACTGCCATCTTCCACTAGGCTGAAATTATCAGAGAGTGTTTCAGAATCTACAAAGGGGTCCAAATTATGTGGAAGACACTTGAGTAAATCTGGATGCTTGGGTAAATCTGTACCCTTCCTGCTGTCCTGGGGATGGAGAGGGGGGAAAAAAGGTCTGCTTTAAGTATTTCTTGAGCAGATTTTATCTTCCCAGTCCATTGGGACTTGAAGATTATATGTAGTTGGCATGTGGTGGAAGGAGTTACTGCTGATGTCCAAATAAAGATGTTGCAGACATCAGAGCTGTCACACAGCAGTGGAATGAGCTCTGGACATGAAGCATTCATACAGCACAGGAAAAATTTTGATCTGAGAGTTGCTCTATTATTTATTCATGCGCTTCTATGCTCCCCTGGACTGGGGTTGCATTTTTTAGAAAGCTGCCTTGCTCTACAGCACAGCAGATGTTCTGTGGTACAGAACTAGAAGCATTGCCCCTCTTTGCTTAAGAAATAATTGGGTTTTGGATCAAATCTTTTTTTTCGTGGGAAGGCTAATTGTCTGAACAGTTGTATGTATTTATTTAGCAAAAATGTCTGCTAGTGAGAGTAACAAACATTGTCCAAGTACAAGTATGTAAAGGGAAGCTGCAATTTTTTCAAACCACTCATCCAACACAGGACCCTTCTGGTATAACTGTAATTTATGACCATTCTTCTCATCAATAAAGCATATTTTTTTAAAAAACAGGGGGAGAATTTTAACTACAAAGGTACCAGTGGCTCTTTTAAAACATTTTTGTGCAAAGAAGTATGCCTTTTTTGTGAGAACTGAAAATTTCTTCTGCATTCAAAAGCAGCAGAAATACCTGAGAGCAAACTGCAGTGGCAAGGCCTTTTTGCTCAGCTCTGCTGTGATGAGCTCTGTGGATGCTGTGAGACAGCTACTGGTGGCTAAAAGAGAAATTTTACTGCATTTTTTTTCCCCTTTTCCCTTCCTCTTTGTGCTGCCCAGTTTCATTCCACATAAATAAGCCTGTACTGCTGGGAGCTGGGGTTAAAGGGGCTCTGAAACCTCACACAGAAAACAAATGGCTTGCAGATTCCGTGAGAGAGGTGTGATGGCGGCTGTTTTTTGGGAGCATGCAAGGAGGTTCAGAGCAGATAACATGCTGCTGTATGCTTCGGGCATGTGTGCTGAGCCCCTAGAGATTAACATGGCAGTCTCTGAAGCTGCTGGCTAAAGTGAGGAGCCTGCACTCGTGGTTGCTTGTGAAGGTGCGCCAGCACCGGCGAGAGATGTGTGTGACCTGATACCAACATGGCTTGCAAATGAAGTCATACCCTGGCTGCCTGTTCTCTGTGCCTATTATGGACAGTGTTGTAGTGCTCTTTGTACGGCAGGAGCATGAAAAAGCCAGCTGTGGCCATACACAAGGTGCCAGGGAGGGCATTTCTAATACCAGCAATATGTGTAAGATCAGTAGAAAAAGGATGCCTAATGCTCTGGCACCCTTGAGATCCAGAAGGGAGATGAAACAGATGTTAATAACCACACTATGGGACTGGTTCTGTGGGACACGACCGATCTTTTGAGCTCACACAGAAACACAGGCAGAAAAGGCACCATTAGAGATTCTCAACCTGTGCTACTGACAAAGAATATTTCCTCCTATTATCCTCAGTTTTTCATGATAAAGACATATCCTTTACAGAGATCTGTGAGGATGCAATATTCTAGGGTGGAATGAATAGCTCTGTGCAAGTCCCCGTTCCTCTCTCTATTGACAATAAGGGAGCCAAGATAATTAGTGCAGCTTGACGTCTAACTTCTAGACAGCGGGAAGTGGGATAAATGATACCCAGGGCACAGAAATCATTCCAGGTAGACCAATGACAACTACTGGGTTGCCAACGCCCTGTGCCGACTATCATTAAAACACACACCCCCACCCCCCAATATTTTACCAAAGTGGAGCACAGCCTTTTTAAAATGAATCAGTGCAGTGTGTCTCATGGGTAGTAGTTGGAGAAACGGCCTGAAGGTCTGGGATGCTCTCTCACAGAATGACTTATTTCTTCAGAATTAGTAAAATCTTGAGCTGTGGGAAGACCAAGGGGAAGTGCTGGGATGTGATCTTTGCTGCTGACAGATAATGGAGCAAGGGCTTTCAATTCAGTGCCACTATGTCTGTGAATCCCAGAAAATGAAGGGTCACAACCGTTCTGTTTTTCAGCCTATTAACCACTGTATTTCTTCTCAACAGTCATTTATCTGTGTCTGGCTTCTCAGCTGGTCCGTTTCAGAGAAATGGTGGCTGGCAGCTTGTAAGAGAATCTGGGTCCCACGCCAGCCTACGCAGGAGTTAAGACCCTGACAGCAGAGACCCGTGTTGTTGGTGGCTTTCAGATAGCAACGAATGTCATCTGCAGGCCCAACTGCTTCAACAGATGCACATTCCTGTCAGTCAGCTTTGGTTCACATCCACACTTAGCTTGCAAATAGTGCCTAATGCTGATGGCCCTAGACATGCAGCTATGTGACCTGCTGGTCACTTGTGTGGACCGAGCCATCCTGGCATCTGTGAAGCTCAGAGTCACGATAAAGCAGGCATCCTGCTCAGTAATCTGCTGTGACACTTAATCCTGCATTTGTTTCTTGCTTACTTACAGCAGCCAAACCAGGCATTAAGAGCCCCCTGTGCCTGCAGTGCTGGAATCTGGAGCTGCACTTCAGCAGGCGGCGTTGCCTCCTCCCAGCCAGCGCTGATAACTGCTTGGCAAAGTCCAGCACAGAAGTAAGCTGATATGACCAGTATAAATATTGCATGCTTGGCTTTTAGAAGAAGCAGAGCCCTCTAGGGAATGGACAGAACAACTTTGCCAGTGTTATTTTTCCAATCTCAGTCAGAATAGACACGTTCTCCCCAAAGATGTGTGCTCTCCTGCAAACCGGAGCGGTGTCTTGATGGCTCCAGCTCAGCCAGTGGAGTTCTGGCAAGGCAGGCCTGAGAGGCTCCTGCACAGGCATGCTGCTGGGCTCTGGTCATGCGTCTCTTTGCTTTTAAACATAAGCTTGCTTTACTGTTCAGAGAGCCCTAACTTTAGCTGCCCTCAGAAATGTTAGACTGCAAGCTAGGGGGGTGAGAGCGGCACTGGGACACACTTGTGTTTAATGCATTGGATGCTACTATATAAGGTAGCAGCATTTTTTTGACCCTTATCATGTCTATCATGGTTCTATAGAAAGAGGTAGGACACATATAGAGTTGTTTTACACTGACATTAAGTCCTTCTGAAAACCTAGCTAATTAAAATTGTGTTGTGTTCCAGTTTTGTTATGTCTCTGCTATCAGTGCACATAAGATAGTGGCAAACACCAAAACCAACAAGGACGAGTGTAAATAATTAGCTAATTTAGTGTTGTACTTGAATCCTTTTTATTTATTCACTCATTTTTATTTCCTCCTTCTTATGTGTGCTTTCTCAGCTGTGCATTTTTCTTAAAATGCCATTGACCATTGACCATAATTAGAAGAGAAGGGAAGAATTGTTTTTCAAGCACTGTCACCATCTCTGAATTTCTCCCTGAATTTTGTAGATTTTAAATTCACAATTTACTAACTGAAAATGGTTTTGGTTTTTTTTTTTCTTTAAAACAATCTTCATAGCTACAAAATGCTCTTGGAAATGGAATGTGGTATTAAAAGTATAAAAACAGACAATACACTGGAAAATATATTTTCCCCCCTAACATAAGTTATCTTACATACTGTTGCCACTCAGGCTAGCTAATACGCTTTTAGCTAAAATACATGAGATACCAAATGTGACTTTAATTGGCACGTCTCTTTGAAAGAGCATTCTAGTTGAATGTGTGTGGTAGAGCTGTCCATTACAAAACATAGAAGGGCAGGAAAACTGCCACCTCAGGGACTAGATTTACAAAGTCCTTAAAATTCCCTGTTTTACACAGCGTAATACTAGTGTGAGCTAGAGCCGTGAACTTGCATTAAGGCGTCACTGGTTTGCACATCTGTGGCCACCTTCGTGCACAGATTCAACTTCTAGCATGGCTGGTATCTAGAAATAGCTGTAGTGGCATTGACATACAGGAAAATGAGGATAGTTTTGGATGTTGATAATGTGGAGCTTCATGACTGAAATCTGCTTTTTTCCTGCTACTTCCTGTTCTCTTTTAGTAAAAGTCTTAAAATTTCTACCCTCTTTCAGGGGAACTGCTGATCATATAGGAAACCCTCTCCAATAGCACCAAACTCTTGATAATAATTTTCCCCAGTTATTTCATCATTGTATACTCCCTGTGTAAGAAGGCTAGCCTCATCATTTCTTAGCAGATGGAGCCACTTGGGTGAAGGGGTTTGACCAAGATCATGCAGCAAGTTAGCAGGCAACAAAAAAACCAGGAAACAAAAAAGTGCAAGAGTGCAAGAGAAATACAAAGTTCCTCCATGTAGCTGATGTTAAAACTAGGAGACAACAGCATGGTAATGCTCAAGGCTGTAATGAATTCCTTGTCCCCAGTGTTGCAAAGCGGGGTGCAGGATGAATCCCAGAGGTAGGATTCATGCCTTGCTCATTCAGAGCAGCTTAACTTCAAAGGCAAGGAGCAAAACATGTATGGTTCCACCCCTATCTTCTCTTATTGTACTTTCTTGCTCAATTCATTTTTTTCTCGTAAGAGATGAATAACAGTGTTGTTGATATATTGGCAACAGGAGAAATCCAACTCAGCCAGCTTATAGAACCTGACTTTTCAAGATTTCAGATTTTTTTCAAGATATATATATATATATAAATATATATACCTGTTCTTTTGGTTATCACTGAAATAAAGTTGTCCAAAGTTTGGAGTGTAGTAGGGCCTGAGAGAGCTGAGAAAGCTCAAAAAAGATGGACAGATGTGATTTTTTTTTTTTTTTAACTACCACAGCTCTAGTGAAACAAATCAAATACAGCTTTAAAACTTCCCTGCTTGAACTTCTCCTCTTCCCCTTCCCTCTCCCTGGGGTTTCTGTTTTAGAGCTCTTGAACTGATTTGTTGAGACAGATCAAAGTATAAAGTATTTCTCAGCTGGTCTTATTTCTCTCACTGGATTGTAGTGGCAGTAGACAGGCAGCTCATTACAACTGGGAGAGTGCTCCTGTGAAACCAACTTCATCACAGCTGGTAAGAAAAATAAGATCCTGCTGGAGCCATAGTTCAGTCTCACCATCACAGAAGTAAATTATTTTAGAATGAATAAATAATGTCACACTGCTTCTCATTAGGGTATGAGGCTGAGTATTAACATGATGTTAAATACATCTGAACTGTACTGTTTCTGTCTGGTACTGTGAAGCCTTTGAAGTACATCTTGGATTTGTCCAATTTCAAGCATGTTTCCCCTGTGCTTGTTCCTTTTCTTCCCTCTTCAACAGTGCTTCAGTGAACAGAGAGGATGGGGAGGGGGTTATGCACCTCAACAGCTTGTAAGCCTTCTCCAGGTGCTGACTGCATTTTGTAAGTCACCAGAAAGTATTGGGTCTGGGTACATTTTCAGGGTGCATGAACGTGGTTATCTGAACCCAGCTGTGGCTCCTTATTTTTTCCAAGAGTGCATCATGGAGGCACAGTATAAAGCAGGAAACTCAGAACCAGGCAGCGTCCAGGCCTGTTGGCTGTGAGCTCCAGTTTGAGAGCAGCTCAGAGCAGGCAGGTTAGGAGGTTGCTTCTTGCTGCAGACCATGTGTGTGAGTGGTCTTTTCACACGCTCCTGTCAGACAAGGGGCAGGACAAGCTTTCTGCCTTTGCCCCCTGCCCTTGTCCTTCCCCCAGCACAAGCCCTTAGCAGTCCCAAAACAGAAGAAACCCCACATTGTTTTAACCAGGGTCAATACCGTGGTGTCGTGGTTTAATCTCAGTCGGCAACTAAGCACCACACAGCTGCTCGCTCACTCCCCCCC
>NW_008794545.1:1200297-1205493 GCF_000699145.1 Aptenodytes forsteri
AAAAGTCCTTGGCTAGTGTAAGCATTACCTAGCAACAACTAAAACATGGGTGCGTTATTAACTTTGTTCTCATCCTAAATCCAAAACACCGTACCAGCTACTAGAAAGGAAATTAACTCTATCCCTGCCGAAACCAGGACACATGGTTTGCTCACAGCTATGCAGATTTTATAGGTAAGGCAGTGGGAATGATAGCTCCATTCAGCAGCAGAGCTCATCTGTGAAATTATCCCCTAAAAGAGCAAGCAATTGAAAGAATTTTGATCTCAAAAAAGTGGAAAGAGGAGAAGAAAGAGAAGGGAAATGACCCAACTAAGGTCACAGTTTCGTGGCAGGGATAGGAACAGATTTCAGGTCTCCTGACTCCCATGAAATCATGCCCAATTCTGAAATGCATTTGAGGTGCACACAGCTTTACAGGTAAATTGAGACACAGCATGTAGGAAGCAGAATGGAAGTGCCTTTAATTGGAAAGGGACTCTCCTCCTGAGGGTTTGTACTTATGTTTCTGCTTAAATGCAGCATAATACATGTTGTGGGCTCATCTCTCTTTTTCCTTCACATAAGACAGAAGAGAGCCAGAGAAAGATATGTCCCTGTAGGGAAATGTAACTATATTACATGTCAGCTGGCAACAATTTTTTGAGTGGCAGGACTGGGCATTTTGGACAGGTATGGTTAGAGCACAGGACATATCCTGGGCAATGAGGTAAGAGGTACTGATGCTGGCAGAGGAGCTAATCTGGCCTAGGTGGGCATGTGGCTCCATTTGAAACCAGCGCAGCTCTCCCATCTACCCAAATGCTAAACTTTGCTCAGGCTTTGCTGCAAGCTCCTTCGCAAAGTGAGTCAAGATGTGGGATGGAAGCGAGGGCAGATCCAGAGTTCATCTGCTAAAGGAAAAGGTTGAGTATGGACAAGAGAATAAAGGGCTGAGACAGATTTCCAAAGCTGGGCTTTCTGCCTCTTGTATTGCTGCCGGGGAATGGGGGAACAAGTGCTGGTGGAGCCAAATCCATCACACAATAACTTTTTCTCTGTATGCCCCAGTGTTCATCTTGGCAGCAGCAGCCTGGTTTCCTAGACTTGTGTAGAAAAAGCAGACAGTCACTTACAGGATGGAAAATGAGCCATGGCTTTGTGCTTTACCTATTCCATCCTGTATGCTGAGATTTTAATAAGTGTACCACATAAAATGGGACATTTTTTGGCCAGGTTCTTGCAAGACAGAGAAAATTAGGCTGTGTCTTGTGAGCTCAGATGTACTGGACTCCTAGTCCTCTGGAAAGTAAGGACCAACAAATCTGTGATGTGAACATACACTCCTGAAGAAGGGCTGAAAAATGTTAGGTTCCCTCCCCACCACCGTCTCAGCAGGCCTACTGTGAAATTAAATTTCTCCAACAAGACAAGGTTCGAAGAACATAAAGCACATGAAGCCTCCTGGGGAGGCTGTATTTGAAAACTGTGTCCTCAGTTTGCTGTAGTTTAACAGCGTAAGAGTGGGCTCATTGGGATTTCCTGTACGCGAATGTCACTTTCTGATAGCTCATTCATCTCACCTTTCCAGGATGGTCCCACATGGACACATACACCAAAGGTCTCTATGGGGCCCATGACCAAAGTCAATGCCCTTGCAGGCACATTTTAAGCATGTGGAATAGCTAATCAGAAATAAAAGCATCATGAAGGTCAGTGGGTTTTTGTGTAAATACAAACCTAAGCATGAAAACAGAGAAATATAGCCTGAAAGGGACCTCCTGTGTCAAGGAATCCTGTCCAAGGTGCTGTGTCATCCTCTTGCTTTCATCCATGGATGGCTATAAAACCATATAGACATTTTGTCCCCCTGCCCCTGTGTGCATAGTTTGGAGCCATACCCATCCAGTGCTTTGAGATCTCCTGATATCCAAACATCTAGCACAGAGAGATTTGAGCTCGTATTAAACATGGATGGTGGGGCCTCTGTAGCAACAGGGGTTGATCCAAATCTCTGTTTTCCTGACTGTGTTTCATAGTTGGTGTTCAGCTACCTCGAGGACACCATTTTAAGTAACCGAGTGGGGAAGTTTGAGGCTTGAAAAGCTATGTCAGGAGCCCATACCCATGTCATGCATTTTTGTTTGTCCACAACCACTTTCCCAAGCTGAGGATTGACCTATATGCAGCACCCTGTTGTTTCCTGAGCAGTTCCTGCTCCACAAGCACTTCTACAAGGGGCTGAGGAAGGGAACAAAGATTTAACTAGCAGCAAATGTGTCAGTGTCCCTACACACTGCCGCTCCAGTCTTACAGGAATACTCCAAACTTGGAAAGAGATGGACAAACATCTTATTCTATTGTCATGCTTTTTCTCATGAACTAAAACTTTGATCAGATATACCTCACAGATGAACTCTAAGAAGCACAGACAAAGTCTCTATTCCACAAACATCCTTAAGAGGTTTACTATTATTTCAAGGGGACTTGGGCTTGATACTCTCTGATTAAGTCTTGGCTTTGTTAGGCAGCGGCTGTGGATTGCTCACAGCCATTGGTGGTGGTGATGGGGCAGCTGTGTATAATTGATCTTCCTGATAGCCTGTATTCCTTTCTCTGGAAGGAAGGAAAAGGGTAAGCTGAACAGAGTGCTAGAGGTCAGCCCTGGTGAGTGCTAGTTCTAGTTGCTACTCTATCCTGTAATTATGGTGTCTGAGAAGTTGTGATTGTTTTGAACTGGTTTCCACATTGACACAACAGAGATAAGCTGTTCCTGCTGTAGTCAACAGGGATACCGTATCAATCAATTGGTTAATATTGTGAAATGCTTTGAAGGCAATAACATGCATGCTGGGGAGATCAAACTGTGAGCAGTGATACAAAGTTCCTGCATATTCCAAAACTCTTCCCTGCATCTCCCCAAAGTTGGGTCCCTGCCTTTTTCTCCTAGTTCCCCAGTCCTCCTATTACAGCTCTTATGAACCCTCATTACAGAGTATTGCTCTAATCCTACTACTGTGTAGCCTGACTGTCAGGTCAACCCCGTTTCCTTAGTCCTTGTGCTATTACATGCTGAAGTTCCTGCTTCATATGGACCCTACCTGCTTGGTCCCATTTATTTTGCCTCAGTCCAGCTGCCAGGCAGAGCAACCACCTGCAGAGGGTTGCTGATATGTCTGCATAGATGGTAAATACACTGTAGCTGTGATGGACTGGTGGGCTTGGCCACAGAAGTGTCTGTGCGGGTATTTCTGTTGGATGGGTGCTAAATAGGACCCACCACTATGTCAGCAATATACATGCTTAATGTGAACATGCACATCGCCATTTCTAGAAAGGTTCTTGCGATGGTGACCGGTAAAAAAACCTGGTATGATCTCTTTTGTAAGCAATATTTACTGCTTACTAGCAGTGCTCTGAAGTTCCTTCCTGCTTGCTGGCTCCCCACAGAGCTACATGAGGTCTTTGTTTCTTTGTTCACTTCTCTCTCTCTTTTTTTTAACCTTCTGAATGCTGGGTATCCTAAGCTTTTCACTATAGGGAATGGCCAAAGTAGAAGCAGAGCTTTCACTTTTAAGCACATATCATTCTGACTTCCTGTGATTTTTATTTGCTGCTAGCAAAGTGGAGTTTAGCAAAGGATATAAAAAGAACTTTAAAGCTGGCTTTAAAAAAAAAAAACAAACCCATAACAGTAGATACTACTATGCTCTGCCAAAGCTGCATGATTTTTGTTCTTCATTAGGATGTGTGAGACTGTACTGAAAACAAAAAGGGCTCAAAAGTGCCACCACCTAGTAGCAGAACCATCCTCTGGGTTATCATACTGAGACAGTATTTTCCAACCTCGTTTCTTTTTTTTTGGATTTAGGAACAAAAAACAAACCCATAACAGTAGATACCACTATGCTCTGCCAAAGCTGCATGATTTTTGTTCTTCATTAGGATGTGTGAGACTGTACTGAAAACAAAAAGGGCTCAAAAGTGCCACCACCTAGTAGCAGAACCATCCTCTGGGTTATCATACTGAGACAGTATTTTCCAACCTCGTTTCTTTTTTTTTGGATTTAGGAAGGTGCAGTATCCTGTTCCCATATCATACAAACACTAGTGGGTGCCCAATTATCCCATCAAAAAAGAGTGGTAAAAGTCCCATAGTTCAGGATGACTAGAGCTAATTGACATGTGTTGGAGGCTAAGGTGGAGGGTGGTAATATTACAGCTTGCTTGTTTTCTAGAAAGGAAAAAGTGGGCGTGAGATTTCTGAGAAGTTGCATTGCTTCCCTTAAGAGCAGCATGGGAATGAAGCAATATTTTCCTTGAAGTGTAGCAAAGTATTGCTGTGGTGCTTTAGCTCTGTTGCTAGAGATGGCTAGGAAAGTGTTGCCCTGAGAAGTGCTGAGGTAACTACAGGATATGTTGGTACTTACCATGCTTTGTGGGTGCTACAGTGGCTGTATGCAAGTAGTACAACCTGCACATGACAGTCTGATAGGAGAACATGGGGAAGATTGTCAGGGTCAAATAAGCCTTGTGGTTTTGTTTTCTATCTTCAGTGTTGTCCATGACCAAACACTTTGCTTCCACTGGAAAGTAGGACCGTCTTCATCAGCCCCATCTTCTGTCACTGATAAAGACCTTGCAGTAATGATGCTCTTTGGCATATCTAGTACCATCCTGTCACCTGTGCCCTGCTAGCTCATGTGCCTTTGCTGTTGGAGAATTTCAACTTTTTCTGACAGGTCAAAACTTCTGTACTGAAGCAGTGCAAAGCTAATTTCAAAGATGACAACTGACCCAGAAACAGCAGAAATAGTGTTGCTTGAGACAACTGGCTGCTTCCTGTGTACACCAGATTGCATGAATGATTACAGAATTGAGACTGCAAATCTATATTCACTTGTTTCTTGCACATGTACTATAGTGGCATGGGCTTGTATGTTCTGCTGCCATGTATTTATGGATTATGCAAGTCCTGCATGTTTCACTATATCTTACAGGCAACCTGAACTATCAAGAACCAATAAAGAGGAGGTATTCTGGCAATATTTCAGTTAATATTGTCTTTTCTTTCTAATGTTGCAGCTAGTTATTTCTTTACACAGAGGAAAATAACCCAACTGAAGTGCATCTACACCAATGCATGCAGCATGGGCAACAAACAGGAGGAGCTGGAAGCCATTGTGCAGCTGGAAAACTATGATATAGTTGCCATCA
>NW_008794545.1:1206654-1207184 GCF_000699145.1 Aptenodytes forsteri
TTTATCAGCAGTCCTGGCTAACTGGGGAGGTCCCAGTTGACTGGAGATTAGCAAATGTGATGCCCATCTGCAAGAAGGGCCGGAAGGAGGATCCAGGGAACTACAGACCTGTCAGTCTGGCCTCAGTGCCGGGGAAGGTTACAGAGCATATCATCTTGAGCGCCACCACATGGCATGTACAGGACAACCAGGTGATCAGGCCCAGTCAGCATGGGTTTATGAAAGGCAGGTCCTGCTTGACTAACCTGATCTCCTTCTATGACCAGGTGACCTGCTTAGTGGATGAGGGAAAGGCTGTGGGTGTTGTTTACCTGGACTTTTGTAAAGCCTTTGACACTGTTTTCCACAGCATTCTCCTGGAGAAACTGGCTGCTCATGGCTTGGATGGGCGTGCTCTTTGGTGGGTAAAAAAATTGGCTGGCTGTCCAGGCTCAAAGAATTGTGGTGAATGGAGTTAAATCCAGTTGGCGGCCGGTCACAAGTGGTGTTCCCCAGGGCTCAGTATGGGGGCCAGTTCTGTTTAATATCTT
>NW_008794545.1:1207975-1213312 GCF_000699145.1 Aptenodytes forsteri
GGGAAGTGGTTGAGTCACCATCCCTGGAGGTATTTAAAAGACGTGTAGAGGTGGTGCTTCTTAGGGACATGGTTTAGTGGTGGACTTGGCAGGGTTGGGTTAACAGTTGGACTCTATGATCTTAAGGGTCTTTTCCAACCTAAATGATTCTATGATTCTATAAAATTCTGTTGCTCCAGTGGGAGGTTGATAGTATGCAGTTTCCTGTCTAGGAATAATTTTTGGAGGCTCCTTCCTTGTTTATTTCTGTTTTAGTCCAGAAGGCTTTTTTAAATCATATGAAGTGAAACTGTGGAATTCTTTGCCACATGCTGCTGTTGATGACCACAATTTATAGACAAACTTCCAGAAGACTAATTTGATAATATTTAGACAAAGGCATTGTCTCTGGTTGGACAATGATGGTCTTAGAGGTCTTTTCCAACCTTAATGATTCTATGATTCTAATGATTCTATGGTTTGAAAAGTCCCCTGAGCCTTAGATCCTGAGAGGCTCAAGAGTATTGTGGGGAAGGAACAGGATATGTTTTCCCAGTCTTATACTCTTCCTAAAGTGTTTCCTGTCAGACTCAGTCAGAGACAGAATTAAGTGCTGGATTGACTTTGCTCTGATTCAATACACTCTGTTTTCTCCTTTGGTCTCTGCAGGTACCAGGTTATTTTTTGACTGGCAGTAAGATCTCTGTTCTAGGTGAGATAACGTGATATGAATCTTGATACGTACTCCTTTTTGCTTATGTATAATTTTAAGACTTTATTAATGTCGTCTTCTGTGCCTGTAGGGCACCTAGGGAGAAATATATGAAACCCCATTTCTGACTAGGCCCTTTCAAAAATGGTTATTTACAAGTTCATGAATCTGAAAATTATTCTCCCAATAATACAGAATATCTTGTTTAGCTAAAATAGCCATGTGGATGGTTAATAGCTTCACACATCCAGACTGATTAAGGTGGCAGCTGATAAAACAGGACTTGACCTATTTCAGACCTCATTGTATTTTTGCCCTGGGTAGCAAGCAAAAGTAATTTAGTTTAAATCATATTGCTTTTTTTCAACTTCACTTCTAGCCCTTGTGTTCTACCCAAATCAATAAGAGGGAGAGTGTCTAAAAAAGATCCTGTTAAAACAGTGACCTTATACTTCAGCGCTATTCAGGTGGGTTTAATAATTCAAACAATTGTTTCTCTGAGGTGTTTTGCCCCTGTGCAGACAACAGGCAGATGCAGTTATCATTGGGTTCAAAGACTTTTCTCAGCTACCAGTAGCAATCCAAGGAGTGACCTTTACACAAATTTGTACTAGATGAAATTAATATGCAGGAACATTATCATTTTTCAGACTTATTTTAAAGCACCCAGAAAGTGGTTTATGTCAGGTTATCTAAAGTAATATTGAACTTCTGCTGTGTGAGGGCCTGAAGTATATCCAGTCCCTGATTTCCCAACAGACTGTTGTCTCATTGAAAAGTACCAATTCATCAGAGGTTGAACTAAGTTCTAGTTTGGGGAAAAAAAAAAAATCCCAAAATGCCAACAATAAAACCCTCAAAACAAACAAACAAAAAAACCCCAAAACCTGAACAGAGGCCTGTGAAAACAGAGGAGTAAAGAACACACTTTGAATTTTGTCTTCAGATACATTTGGCCTAGAATTTTCAAATTGTGGGTTATAATAGAGGAAATTGAAATCACAATGTTGTACTTTGCTATTTTGAACTGAGTATTTAGGTCTGGAACTTTTATGAGGGGGTGGATGTTTTTTGGGTAATTCCTCATTTTATGGCTTTTTTGGTTTTGCTACTTGTGTTGGGCTTTTTTCTTTTTTATAATTTAAATCAGAGGGGGTTTGTGGAGCAGAGACAATATGGAGATCCTGGAGTTCCTTGTATAAAGTAGAACTTTATTTCTGCCTGGGTAAGAGGGATAGCTATCTAGGACATCCAAAAGAGGATGTCACCAAAATGAAGCATGAAGGGCCTTCAGCTGGCCCTTCTCTAGGGGGAAATTTCCCTTGTGCAAGAGAAGCAGTGAAGGTGAAGCAGGGACAGTTCCAACCCAAACTATTCTATGATTCTGTGACAGGCGTAGCTCCTGTGGGGGCAAAGAAAGAGTGGAGAAGGGGGAGTGTGTAACTGTGCAGGACGTGATTGTACCCCAACCCCCTTTCTTAACCAGGAAATGTGCATCTGGGTGATGCAATTCAAGGACAAACTCTTCTGGTTGTGGTGATTTTTGTAAAACAAGATAAACCTTTGGTGTTTTTCCTTCACAAAGGTACCTGGGGTCCTCCTGGTTGTACCTTTGCATGCCAGGTGAGAACTGGGACTCCTTGTCATACATCTGTCCTATGAGAACTATTGTTTTCTGTAAATCATCCATGTTATGACCTTAGGTATTCTATATAGTAGTCATAAAGCAGAAAATTATAATCTATTTCTTATCCAACTGTCTGCCTTATAGAAAATGAGTGTGTCTGTAATTGGGCATGAAGTATTTTAAATTGGACCATCAAACAGACTGCATCTGTTGTTTTCCTTATTATTATTCATTACACATCACAGCCACTGATGTTGTGTTTTCATTAATTTTTCTATTAACTTTCCCCATCAATGTGATTAAAGATTCATTAATCTGAAGCAGAGTAAAACAACCTGCCACCACCCCCCAAACCTGAGATCAGATCAAAACCATCCTGCTTATAACATTCGGCAAAAACTGATTCAGCCTTATAAAAATGAGCTGTCTCTGAAAACAGATATGTTAGCAAAGGATTAGCTGTTCAAATGGTCAAGTCAAACAAGACATAATCAGGGCTAACTTTGCCCCTCCTCCTCATTTCACTTCTCCCATCTGTGATTTCACAATCCTTTAGATGGGAGTTTAACTTAGTACCAATTATCTTGTACCAATTATCTATGTATTTAATTTGGCTATGTAATTGGCAGAGGTTTCTAACTTGGCTAATATTTTATATGCTAGGTATTTAATGTAGCTGAAGGATTTTTTTATTCCTTCTTGTTATGGTCTTTTAAGAAATATGTGAGCTCTCCTGCCTCCTATCTCTTTCTGGCTGTTATAAGCAATGTTGCCTTTAAAAGTTTGAAAAGTACTGTTTCTAGCAGCTTGTAAAGAATAGGAAAATGATAGAAATAGAAGTTAGAATGCCTCTAGACATGGTGCATTCATGTGGATTTAGGAAATGTAAATTTTAGGAACCCATTGGTGACTATAGTTTCATCAGTATTATTTTGTTATATAAAAAACACAGGCATGACTGCTTAATATAAGCCCTTTTTTCCCATAAACTGCTAGTGACTACCCTAATGTTAAGCCACTGACACAAGAGAATACAGAATAATCAGGCATGGCAATAGTCTTATGTTTAAACCTGCCTTTCCCAAAATCTTCCACATTTTCTGTCAAGCTAATTTCAACTTAGTACTTTTAGGGAATTGGTGAAAGGGTTCAGATGTGCTCATGTGCTTTGACTGAGGCACCTTCTGGTGCTTGCTGGGCTCCTCCTGTGTTTCAAGAACTGTCTGCCAGTCTCTGCTCAGTTACATGCTTGCTCTCCTTGGCAGCAAAGCTTACAAATGAAGGTAGTGCTGATCATAACCTCCTCAATGTGAATTAATTTTCTTTACAGTAACCAGTATTCAGGTTTTGATTTAACAAAGCACTCAGGCTTACTCTGGAAAACCGATGTTACTTCGTCTGGTCTTGTGTGCCTTACCGAATGGAGATGGATTAAACTGTGTGCATTGGAAATTGGATCACAGTCCAATTTCCCAGCTTTCCTTCACAGCTGGGAAGAACTAAAGAAACTGCTGTCCATAGAGGAATTTGGGCAGGGATGCTAAAGACACTTGGCCCAAAGGCTGCTGGCAATGCCCTACCTGTTTTATGTGCTTTGCCAAAATGTGAATGTGTTAGTTAAATTACTTATTTCACCCTGTACAGATCATGGGGTGGGTATGTGGTTTGTCTTTCTGTCTGAGACCCATGAGAGTGCAATACTTATCGTTCACTTCTCTCGGGAAGCATGTCAGAAATGAGGCCATACACATAATGCATCAACCTGAAATGGCAATAAAGTGGGGCCACAGCTGCATAAGAAAGTCAAAAGGAAGAGACTGCCTCAAGGTTGTACTGAATCAATGAATTAGTCCATCTAGGTGTTGTGTAGCACCTGTGCCCTAGCGTTGAGCTTTGCTCCATCCAAATACTTTGTATGTGTGTAATGGTAACTGACATGCTTTCAGAAAAAAAAAAAAGCTAGCCAGATCTTATTGCAGATGTGCTTCTTTTAGAGCTTCCTGACTTTGCAGAGTCCACTTCTGAAGCCAGGATTTTCAGAGTCCCAAATTCAATGGAGTTGCTTAAAGGACTCTCATAATCTGCTGCTACCAATAATGGCATGGCTAATACCACTCTCACACCAATTTCCAGACAGCTCAGTGCACAAATTAATGCTTGGTGGTCAGCAGCTGATCAGGGAACGAGCCATGGGGTGCCCTTGATGCCTCTCAAACATCTGTGAATGGTGACTTCAGTCTCTGTATGGACTGCCCATCCTGGGAACATACACCTCCACGTCCTGTGGTTGGTACCAGCCCATTTGAAACAACATTTTAATAGATCAACATCGTGGTCCTAGAGAAGAATAAATTTAATTTACTGTAAGGCAAAATTGACAAAACTTAGGTCTATAGGCAGAAACAAGTGAGACAAAAGCAGGCTTTATAGCAACATATTCTGCAAGCTATTTTTAGTTTCACCCATCTAAAAAGCTCTGCAGCTGGGATCCATGCCTCTTGCAAAATTTCAGATTTTTTTTATAGATATTGTTTTCATCAACCAGGTTTGGGGGAAAGTCTCTTCTGTTTTCTCCTTGGAGAGGCCTTCAGCTTTCAGAGCTTGTAATTCATAAAGACAATATTTAATTAAGGCATCAGGAGGAGTTAAGTGAGGGAACTTACTGTTTCTTGCACTTTTTGTCCCCAGGTGTTCTTATTGTCCCTGCCTAATTTTGAAAGAAGAAAAATGCTGTTGTCCTCTGGACACGGCTGTATAGGGCCATATTTTGGATGACTCACAGAGGTGATCAGCTCCGGTGCAGGTGCGTCCCGCGGCAGATCGCAGTGTACAGGGGGGTTTCAGCTCCGGTGGGTGCGTCCCGCGGCAGATCGCAGTGTACAGGGGGGTTTCCTGAGCTGGGGAACCCACAGAGGTGCAGCTCCGGTGCAGGTGCGTCCCGCGGCAGATCGCGGTGTACAGGAGGGTTTCCTGAGCTGGGGAACCCACAGGGGAGACCTGCTGGGAGCCGGCAGCCGGC